>NC_031989.1:13901164-13926907 GCF_001879085.1 Nicotiana attenuata
CCCCCCCCCGCCATGCCCTTTTTTTTTTCCTGGTTTCCTCTGCTGGTGCTTGAATACATTTTCAAGTATGGACTTTTAACCTTTCTCCCTTTTTTGGGAGTTCTTGTTGCCTTGTTCTCCTCGTTTTGGGTTTCCTTGGTCTTTTCTGCTGTGTGCTTTCGATATCTAGTTCAGATAGCTTCTATGTTTTGGCTTGTGCAATGGCTTACTATTTTGCAGCTTTTATTGGTATTTAGCACCCGATGTAGCTTACTGCAGAATGAACTACATTATAACAATGTTCCATACTCTGCATGAACTCCATACTTTTTTAAAAAAATGCTCTTCATGTATTACGATTCTTGGTGAAGCTAGTCAGCATTTCTATTAATTGCATATTTTTGTCTATTGTCTCACTGCGACCACATGCTGATGGGGGTTAAAATGGCAGGTGAAGGTGCTGAGCAAACTACTGAGAGTTCAAAATCAGGTGCCAAGGATTCTGCTGAAGGTTCCAAGGAGGGCAAGGGGCAACCTTCTAGTCATCAGCGGGCAACTAATATCCAGCTCAAAGGTAAAAATACGTTTGCGGTGCCCAGAACTGTCAGGCCTCTTGGTTGGGTTGACAAAGATAAACCCAAATCAGAAGAAACTGATGCTACGGAAGATGAAATTCCTAAATCCAATGATGAATTTCGGAAAATGTTCATCAAATCTTGACATAACTAGAAAGGTGAAAAAGCACCTAAATATAGTTGTATGTCGTGATTAGGATGTCAACTTTAGTAAGCTCTCTATAGATTTATGTATCACCGGTTTTATAACCTGTTATGAGTATATTATGAAGTTGAAAGTTTGTGATCTGCCAGCCAGTTCTAAATTCAACATTTTTGAAGGTTCACAATTTGAGTTTATGACCGGTGGATGTTAGGTCACAGTTAGGTGGAAATTCTTTGACGGTTGGATCCTGAAGCGTAGTAAATTAATGATTGTGTTGTAATAGTAAAATCCTGGTTTTGTAATTGCTCATAAAATTGTCTTAAGACATAATTCTGAAAGTTTCCATAGTTAAACAGGAGCCGCTAAGAGCAGTTCATCAACACTCGGTGTTTGCACTAAATTAACAAACATATTATACCAAAAAACTAAATTAACAAAAAATGTTTAAATGTATACTTTTATGTGAATATATTTCTTAATCATGATTAACTGATGCTGTATTGTGTAAACAGTGAATTCCTCCGAGCTTATTGCCACATTGGGAGTTTGGGTAGCGCTCTGGAGCTCTTTTCGAACTGGCACTGATTTGGAAAAATATAGCTATGTTATTCGGACTCTTCAAAAATGTTGTTGAGTGCGCGGCGGATCCTCCAAATTTAGTGCATTTTTGGAGGATCCGACACGGGTGCTTCAGCACTTTTGAAGAGTCCGAGCAACATAGAAATAGAGCATAGTTTTTCAAAAAAATTCGTATCAAAATTAAGAAATCGTAACATTTGCGATTCCCGCTCTTTACGTTTTTCAGACCTTTCACTTTAGACTGTTGGGTGACAGGAGAAGAAATTATTGAGTGGGGCAGAGAGGTTTTGATCATCAAAACAGAAAACTATGTGAAACATGACAAGTCTACGGAAGTTGCAGTTGCAGGGATACCATGTCTAATCTGAAACTGTAGTGGTTTTCTTACACGACAAAAACAAATCTGACATTTGGAGTAACCGATGCACACCAACATAATCGTATGAAAACAGAACCTTAGAATGACTTCTCTGACCAAAGTTAATGTTTTAAAGGACCACGATGGTGTTACCCTTAAAATTTCAAATTTATATATGAAGCTTTAAGTGTTTAAATGGTGCGAACTTATATGATACATATTTCCAAAACACATTATATAAAACGTTTGATTGGAACCCGAGGCTGACCTATGTCGTAAAGAGAGAGGTCACCGGCACCGGCAAAATTCGACGTAAGTTTCATTTATACATGTATGTCTTTAAAAAAAATAGTGATATATTAATGGTAACATCCTAATGGAGCAAATTTTGGTTAAATACAAAGATGCACTCGTGGAAACACCTCAGAATTTGGACCCCACCCAAACAACAACATGTCGAAATCGCTATTGGCAAATTCTCTAATGAAATTGTGTTACCATTTGCAACAATGATCACTACATAATACCATTAATTAAGAGTTTATCAGTCATTTACTTGTGGCTTTATGATAAAGTTCTATATGTATTGAGTGTTCCCTTGTGATGGTTTTATGTGTACTTGTGTAGTGAATTTCTTCTTAAACACAAAAAACAGGCGATTGAACTTTGTACGATGGGATTGAATTCATTCGAAAGTTTAACAGAGCATACAGATATATACTCTCAGCTCTCAGCCCCATGATTATTTAAGCTGTGCAAAGTGCAAAGACATATTAAGAAAAGCCATAGAAGAAAAGTTTGTTTTGTGAGGCTGTAGGCAATTCCCATGCGGGCAAAAGCGATGTTTATAAGCAAAGAACATCTGTATATTGCTGCAGCGTGCATTTTCTTACTTTTAAGAAAAGACAACACTGTACATGTTTAATTATCACTTTCTTTCCTTTCTCGGATCACTCAATTATCCATTTCTCTTTGCTCTTTAATTACAATAAGGCAGCCGAAGTCATCCGAACCAAATGTTAGAGGGTTTGTTAGAAAAAAAAAAAGGGAAAGTATATAAGGGGTTAGGGGAGGGGGGGGGGGGGTGGATGTGGTGCCGAATCTTAAAAGTTACACTTGAATATGAAATCATGGCCATTTATAACACTTTTTCTGATTTTTTTTCCTCTTTTTTTTTTAAAATCAATGTTTGGCCATAATTTTTTAATTTTCACTTGAAGATCAATTTCAAAAACTTTCCGCAAATTTGAAAAACACCAAAAAGTTGTTTTCCAAAATTTTCAGTCATACACTCATAAAAATTCAAAAATAACTCAAAAATTATATTCATATCTAAACACAACTCTAGTTTTCAAATACTATTTTCACTTGAACTTTTTTTTCACTTCTTTCGGAATTTTACAATTCTTATGTTCAAACGCCCACTAAGTGCATGTGTAAGCAGAATTTAAGGGCCTGTTTGGTCATTAAAAAAATTTACTTTTTTTTCAAAATCAGCGTTTGGCTATGAAAGCTTTAAATCTTACTTGAAGTTGAATTTCAAAATTTTATAAAAATTTGAAAAACACTAAAAAGTTATTTTTCAAAATTTTCGCTTCAAATCACTCACAAAAATTTAAAAAGCAGCACCAAATTATATTAATGTCCAAACGCAAATTTAATTTTCAAATACCATTTTCATTTGTAAAAAAAAATCACTTTTTTCTGAAGTTTCACAGCTCAATTTGTTGGTTACCGAACTTTTACCTTATTGGTGAGGGTTCGATTCTAACTAGTACTCATTAAACCCAATATTCTCCTTGAGCTATATATATAGGTTATAGGATTTAAACTCGCAAGTTATTCACTACTCACTTGACCTTTTGGTAGGATTAAATATTTACACAATTCATTAAGAGCAAGCTAAGGTCGGAAATCTACGAGGAAGGTGTAGACATCGAAATTTTAACGGATCAAGCTAAATCCTAAATTCAAGATACTATAAGACTCTTGAAATCCTAGGAGTCTATCAGGGTTTCTTGGAGATTACTCTACCCTAAACCCTAACGCACACCTATATAAAGGAATACATATTCCTTTGAAGACGCACCCCAGCAATTCCATAAACTCTCGGAATATGCACAAAGAGATCAAATATGAGATCTCCGAAATTTCATGAAACTCTTGGAATATTCATTAAGAGATCAAAGATATGTCAAATATGTCTTGGGGGAAGAATCAAGTTATAAACAGAATTGTAACCTACAATGTTTATCACTAAAAATCCTTTTTCCCTTATAGTTATTTGTGATTGTAGTTTTTTTTTCTCTGCATAAATTTGTTGCAAGCAACTATAGGATTCATGCCTATAAATAATGGTACATATGTTCTTCAAAGACGATCTCAACAATCCCATAAACTCACGGAATATGCACAAAGAGATCAAATATACGATCTCCGAAATTCCATAAAACTCTTGGAATATTCATTAAGAGATCAAAGACACGTTAAATATGTCTTGTTCAAAGTTCTACGAACATTCATGATCCAAATGGAGTGCTGCTACATGCTTCTTGATCATCAAGTACATCAAGGAGATGCATATCATCCTACTTTCGAGAAATACACTGTTATGGCCCTCGAATAACGGATAACAAATCAGGAAAGAATCAAG
The DNA here is from genome assembly GCF_001879085.1 of Nicotiana attenuata. NCBI lineage: Eukaryota > Viridiplantae > Streptophyta > Magnoliopsida > Solanales > Solanaceae > Nicotiana > Nicotiana attenuata. The sequence goes on from NC_031989.1 coordinate 13,905,454, forward strand.
GGATAAACAGAGTTGTAACCCACAATGTTTATCAATAACATCCTTTTTCTTTATAGTTATTTGTGATTGCAGTTTTATTTTTCTGCACAAAATTTGTTGCAAACAAATTGGCACGCCTGGTGGGACCATTTCTGCCCTTCATCTCCTGCTCCTGCAAATCGAGAACTCCAAGTTTCAAAATTTCTATTGCGATAGTCAGGTACTTCAAGTTCCGTCTTCAAATTTCGGTAAGCCTACACCCCGACAAACCTTGAAGTTGGAGGCATTTGTAGACATCAAAATTTTAACGCATCTGCCTAAATCCTAAATTCAAGATACTACAAAACAAATGTTGAAATTCTAGGAGTCTATTAGGATTGCTTGGAGGCTACTCTACCAAAACCCTGACTTAGAGGCTACTTTACTTCAACCCTAGGTCACTCCTATAAAAAAGGTTACATATTTCCTTAAAGAATATCTCGAAAATGGAGATCATCTCAACAATTCCATAAACTCCCGAAAGATGCACAATGAGTCAAATATACGATCTCCGAAATTCCATAAAACTCTTGAAATATTCATTATGAGATCAAAGACATGTCAAATATGTCTTGCTCAAAGTTCTAGCAACATTCAAGATCCAAATGGAATGCTGCTACATGCTTCTTGATAATCAAATATATCAAGAAGATGCATATCATCCTACGTTCGAGAAATACGTCTCTAAGACCCTTGGATTACGGATAACAAATCAGAGAAAAGAATCAAGGGACAAACAGAGTTGTAATCCACAATGTTTATCAATAAAATCCTTTTTTCTTTATAGTTGTTTGTGATTGTAGTTTTATTTTTCTCTGCATAAATTTGTTGCAAACAGAAGGTCGGTCGAAAATTGGCTCGTCTGAAGCTTTTCCGATGGACCTCCCCGAAAGTTTTTGGTCGGAAAATTTGCTTGTTTTTAATTAGTAGGGCATGTTATGTGACAAGGATGAATCTTCTTTAAGAAGTTTGAGTTGATATAAAGAACTTTTACACTATGAGTGCAATTTAACTGGTATATAAGGTTCTTATAACTTTATATCTGTCACGATCCAAACTAACCCGGTCGTGATGGCGCCTATTATGGAACTAGGCAAGCCGACACACTCCCAAACAATTCGATATTTCATAAAAATATAGATAATATCCTTTTTCATACTGAAATTTCGTAAAAAAGATTTAATTCAAAAGCCAAAAATGCGGAAATAAAAGCCCGACCTCGGATGTCACTAAGTCATGAGCAAATACTACAACTGTTCTAAAATATAGCAAGACTAACATAGTCCGAGAGTAGCCAAACTACACTAATAGGAGGATAAAGAAGGAAAAAGGCAAGTCTGCGATCGCCAGGCAGCTACCTCGCTATCTCCGATGGAAATCAGCAACTGGAGTAATCAACAGCCGCTACCGTGGCCTGAGATACCTGGATCTGCACACAAGGTGCAAGGGGTAACGTGAGTACACCAACTTAGTAAGTAACAAGTCCAAACTATGGACTGATAGGTAGTGACGGACTAAACCTCAATAGATAAACCAAATTAAACTGTACAGTAAAGTAGGCATGCTTTCTAATTAAGTATTCAGCTCCCGCAGTAAAGTAAATGCAAATCTAAACAATGTGAAGTATAAAGCTCAGCCATTCTCTACGTGCCAATGCACCGAATGCATGAAATTGTACCATGTACCTCCACTCTCAAGTACTCGACCACTCGGTACTGTATATGGCCATCCGGCCCAGGGAAGATCCATTTCGGAATATATACACATCACTGACAACAGTCACTCAATACCAAGGAAGGCCATTCCAGCCCTATAGAGAAGATCCATCTCCAGGTATAAATACTTCGGACAATATCCATGTCCAGGGAAGATCCATCCTTAAAATATCACTGCGCTAACTGGGGGTGTGTTACAGACTCCGGAGGGGCTCCTACAGCCCAAGCGCTATCATAATAATCAACATAACCGCTGCGGCATGCAGCCGGATCCTATAACTGTCACTCATAATCAGGCTCTCGGCCTCACTCAGTCATCACTCTCCAGTCTCACACACACGGGCTCACAATGCCATGAAACTAGCACGAAACAATGATATGATGTGCCAAATAATAACAACCGAGACTGAGACATGATATGATATGCATGAATAAGACTGAGTGCAGAATATCAATGAAACTAATGAGATGACAGCAAGAAACGACCACTCGGGTCTCAACAGTATCGGCGTGAAGCCCTAACATGATAATTAGCATGTTTTACAGCTCATTTACTTAATCACATAATGGAAATACGGATACCAGTAAGAAAGAGTCACTACGCAGTGCCATGGAATGAACCAGGCCACCATTCTCACGGTGCACGCCCACACGCCCGTCACTTGGCATTTGCGTCACCTTAGTACTAATCACTTAACACATAGTTCGGGGTTTTGAACCCTCAGAACCAAGTTTGTAAGCGTTACTTACCTCAAATCAAGACAAATCCTACTCCGCGACGCCCTTGCCTCTGGAATCGGCCTCCAAACGTCCCGAATCTAACCAAAAGCAATACAATGCAGTCAATATAGGCCAAGGAACCAATTCCACACGAAAAACTATCAATTTAGACCAAAATCCCGAAATTCACCCAAACCCGGCCCCTGGGCCCACGTCTCAGAATCCAACAAAAATCACAAAACTAGAAATCCCATTCACTCACGAGTCTATCCATACCAAATTCATCAAAATACGACATCAAATGGTTCCTCAAATACCCAATCAAACTCTCCAATTTCCAAGCCCTAACCCCTCATTTTTACCCCAAATCTTCGCAAATTACATGATTAATCAACGGAAAATCATCACATATACGAGTTTTAGGGCTCAAGCCACTTACCTTGTTGATAAACCCTTGAATTCCTCCTCAAAATCGCTCTCAAAAGCTCCAAGGCCGACTAAAAATGGTGAAAAATAACCCAAATTTCGCGAAGTCCACCTTTTATACATTCTGCCCAGAACTTTCGCATCTGCGGTCCCCATGTCGCTTCTGCAACGCCGCACCTGCGGAAAGTCAATCGCAGGTGCAGTTCACACTTAAATCCCAGAATCCGCTTCTGGGGACCAATCCTCGCACTTGCGGCCTCGCAGGTGCGCTCCAGGCATCGCACCTACACTTCCTGCCCTCCTTAGCCTTGCCCGCTTCAGCGGCTGCTTTTCTGCTTCTGCGAGCCCGCACCTGCGGTCCCCACTCCGCATGTGCGGTTATGACAGCTGAATGAAAACTTCAGCATTCCTCAAATTCCAACCTTGTTCCATCAACCTCCCGAAATCAACCCGAGGCCCTCGGGACCTCTACCAAACATACCAACAAGTCACATATCAACATAAAAACTTAGTCGAACCTTATGAACAATCAAAATACCAAATCACCCCCGGATTCAAGTCTAAGAACTTCTAAACTTCCAAATTCCGCAAACGACGCCAAAACCTACTAAATCGCCTCCGAATGACCTGAAACTTTGCACACACATCACAAAATGACGCCACGGACCTACTCCAACCTCCGGAATTCCATTCCGACCCCGATATCAAAATTTTCACTGTAGACCGAAAATCGGCAATTTTCCAATTTCGCCAATTCAAGCTTAGTTCTACCACGGACTTCCAAATTACATTCCGGGCGCGCTCCCAAGTCCAAAATCACCTAACGGAGCTAACCGAACCATCAAAATTCACATCCGAGATCGTTTACACATAAGTCAACATCCGGTTGACTTTTCCAACTTAGACTTCTAAATAGGAGACTAAGTGTCTCATTCCACACCGAAACCACTCCGGACCTGAACCAACCAACACGATATGATGAAATACAGCTGAGGAACACATAAGAAAGCAGAAATTCGGACAGCGGGGCTATAACTCATGAAACAATCGGTCGGATCGTTACAATATCTAAATTACTATCATATTAGGCATGACGAAGAGTTAAGCATCTATTCTACTTGGTGGTTTTACAAAAATATACATTGTCAGTAAATAAGAATTTAAATTGTTAAAGGGTGGACCAATCATCTGAAAGTGCTCGAGAATTAGAATCTCCAAAGTCTTTTTTGTTTTCTCAATAACTGCAAATTATAAAAGCTGGTTCAGAATATTTACTTTTTAATCCAGCTTCTTTTTTTTTTCTTTCAACATGGACCATTGAGCATGTACTATTCAGAATAAAGGAGCTTATGGCATGTAAAAAAGGATTTGAAGAAGAAAAGCAAAGAGCATGCAAATATTCTCTAATGAAAATTTGTCGTGTTTTAACCACATTGAGGTTCTTATGAGCAATCTCGTATTGAAGTGTGTGCACATTGTTCTGTCAAGGAGTAAAGTTTCTTATTCTTAAAATGATGTACTAAATGCATGATATTCTACTTAAGAATAATACAAATCAAACAACTGTAACGGAATCAGCTTCGTAAAGAGAAATAATAATATCGATCGATTTATTCATTAGTTCTATGCAGAGCATTATATTCAAAACTTTTTTGAGGCTTCAATATTATGTCATTAGCTGATTTGAAATATTAGTTTCCCATTACCATGCGTGTGTGTTTTATCTTTGCTATATTGCTAATGAATTTTGATGTTTCTATTTTGAATCTTTGATTGAACATTAAATGAATATCTTATAGTGCTCTTTAGGAAGAACTATTTCGCTATCTCTCTGCCCCTTAGATTCAGACTCAGTACCGAATCATCACATAATCTCTACATCGTATAGATTTTGGATGCACTTATATATCGAAAATTCACTATAAGGCACCAAAACTGATTTAATGCTATTTAATTAATATTCTTCAAATTCTTAAACTATTCTTCAAATTCTTAAACATCATTATAACAACAACAACAACGAACCCAGTGTATTCCCATAAATGGAGTATGAGGAGGGTAGTGTGTACGCAGACCTTACCTGTTTAACCAAAATTTGGGATTTCAGTCAAAGCTTTGTTTTAGAAGAACTCGGGTTACTGATAATCAAATATATAATGAATAAAAGAAATTGACTTTGATAAGCAGAAGAAAGCAAAATAAATCTGTATATTGCAATAATATTTCGTGTCCTTACAAATGTTTAATCTTCCCCCTTTTATATCCATCTCGAAGTAATACATTTTTTCCTTTATCATAATAGAGTCTTTATGACAATTAATGGCATTAATGTAACGTTATAATTGGTAATCATAACTGATTCATTACAAATTCCATAACGCCTTCCGTAATTAATGCATATTAACTACCAATAATATGTATTTGTACCTCTTTTTCTACAAAAGTTCATTCTTCTGATATAACTGCTGAATATCAATAGGTAAGAGCTTTTGTCCTTCCCCTGCCCGTGCCTGTTAAAACACGTGCCTTTTTACTTTGCCAATCAGTCACTTTTCTACTGGTCCACGTGTCATGATATATCACCTCGTATTTAATTCTATACACGAACTCAATTTTTCCCAATACAGATAGTCCCCCCCACTTGCCATTTATTCTTCAATAGAATATTTGAGAAGTGGATCTCATTAAAGCGCGAATATTTGCCGCCATTATTTCTTCTCTGGAACTGGCGCTTCATATGTCACTTCCATTTAATGTTCACGACACGTGGCATCTCCCGGTTGGTTATGCAACTCCTCAGCACTTTCCAGGGCTTTTTTACGGCTTCATTAATTACGAAACGACAGCTTTCATCATGACGCTTCTGTCATTGCGTCTTTTTTTTTTTACGGTTGTTTCTGAGTATAAATATAAGTTTTCATCTTTGTCTTTCTCATAAAAAGTTCAGAATATTCAACTTTAATTTTCTTCTTCCTCGTACTATTATGTCTTCTTCAAACCCTAACCCTCGGAGAGTCCCTATCATTGACAGTCTTCCTCTTGCTCCTATTAGAAGTAGGAGAGGAGGAAGACTTCGTAGTTTAGGTTCTTCATCTTCTCGAGGTCCTTCTCTTCCTCCTACGAGTTCAACTCCATCCTCTAGAACTAGAGGTTCTCTTTCCCAAAGGTCTTCATCTAGAAATAAAGAACCCAATGAACCTCCTCGCGAACCTTTGGTTGATGAAATTGTTCCTGCTGAACTATCTTTTTACAATGATAGAGAGTCCATCAGAAACCAAGTTTCCTCTATGTCTTCATTAGATCGTGCTGTCATTTACCCAACTCAGATCACTAAAGGTTTGATTTCTGTGGTTCGTAGAGATTGTCATTGGAGTCATGATTTCCCCAGTATAATTCCCAATGCAAACCAAAGAATCACTTCTTACTTGATTGGGTTTTCTTTCGTATATACATACCCTTTTACATTGAATTTCAAGCCCCCTATTGACCTAGTTATCATTGAATTCTGCCATTTTTTCGATGTTTGTTTAGGACAAATTGGCCCCATCGTGTGGAGGGCTGTTGCTTGTTTGAGGCATTTGGCCAACATGGCTGGCTTGCCTTTTACTTTCTTTCATTTAATCCACCTTTATTCTCCCAAACTTTTCCGTCATGAATTTTTACTTTAGTAGCGAGAAGCAAGAGAGTTCTGGTCAGCCCATAAGACAATAAAGACCGTGGCTGGTATGCCCGGTTTGTTGCTGCCCCCACTGTTGGTTTAGTGGATGAAGAGAATGTTCCGTTTCCTGAGAAGTGGAATTTTGCACGTAAGTTTTCTTTTCATAACTTTTCTATGCCTCTCTTTTTATTTTTGATGATTGTCATTTTAACTTCTTCTTCTTTTTCAGCAACCATGAGAATTGTTGATGAAATTCCCAATTTCCGTGGTTGGGTAGAAAAGTTATTAAGTGTTGCTCCGATGGAAGGTAGATCTTGGAAAAACCTTTCTCATCGGTTTGGTTGGAAAGTGAAAACTCACGGTAAGTGCTTTTTCCTTTCTATCCTTCGTATTTCCATTTACTTCTTTCCTTAAAACTTACTTTATTCCTCCTTTTTATCAGGATTTCCCATTCGAGGCATAACTGCTGAGGCCGTCGTAGCTTCCAGAGTTTCTTTGGAAAGAGCCCAAGAGATAAATTTGGGTTCTTCATCGAAAAGGAAGGCCTTCGCTGATCAAGATTCTGAAGAAGAGGAAGAACAAGATGAGGGTTCTTTGATAAAAAGGCCACGAGCTAGAAGACGCATTATTTCATATGATGAAGCATCTCCCCCTCGTTCTATTCCTTTAATCGAGCCTGTTGAAGCCACTTTGGTGATTTCCGATGATCACTCCCGCGGCTGCTCGTGATTCTGTTGATCAGCTTTTTGCTCGTGGGTTTGATAGTGAAAGTTTAGGTCCGGTTTCTGATGAAGCGCCCCTTGCCTCATTTTCCATGCCTGCTCCTGTGACATCTTCTTTACCGGTTGTGAGCGCTGCTGTCGCTGCTTTGCCCCACGCTATTTTGACTCCTTCCACAGTCCCTCCTACAACTGTCCATCATAGCGAGGTTGGTTCCTCAAGTGGAAGTAAAGCTATGAGGCAAGTTATCATCGAGGTTCCTGCCGATGGTAACCTTTTGAGGAAATCAGATCGGGCTGATGTGTGTTTGAAGCCTCTGATTGGTCCAGTTGAGAAATCCAAGCTTGAGAGTCACAACTCTTTGACTTGGCTGAATGACATAGTGCAATCTGTGAGCACGTGATTTTTGCCCTATATATGAATAATTCCCAAAATTTCAAACAAAACAATTTTTTCTAGTATTTTACAATTTTTCGTGAATTTTGTGGCATCCTTTGGTAATTGTTGCATTTTTATTTGTGCATTTTAATCCATATGAAAATACCAAAAATATGCATTGGCATTTAGGGATTTAATTTCACAATTTTAGTAATTAATTTTAGAATAAAATGTAAAGAAAATTGCAAGAAAATAGTTCTTTGCATTGCTAATTATTGCATTTGTCTTTAAATAGAGTTATAAGTAATTCTAGGAGTTAAATAGTGTAATTAGGTCTTTACTTTGTTTTAGCATTTTATAAAATCAGAAAAATAAATAAATACAAAAAAAATATACAAAAAATAGATAAAGGAAAAAAGGGAAAAAGAATTAAAAAAGATGGTCTTAATTGGAGACCAAATTTGGGCCACAATCAGTCAGCCCAAACGAAATTCCCAACCCTAGGCCCAGTTTACCCCTGCCCGGTCCAATTGCCTCATGCTCAAAACGACGTCGTTTTGACGTCGTTTAATCACGACCATCCATCTCCCCAAATCCAATGGCCACGATTGACTCTCAGAATGAAATAAAACTGTCCGAATTATACAGAAAAAATCAAAACACAACTCCTCTTCCTCGTACCAACCCGTCCCCTGTAACGCCGGTGCCGGCCACCCTCCTCCGCCCTAGCCCCACCGTCCCTCCGCCGTCCGCCGCCGGCCGGAAATCGCCGCCGCCGGCGGCGATGCTCCGATCAACCCCAAAATCACACCCCAGATTCCTCTTCTCCTCCTTTACCTGAATCCACTGTCCTTTGCTTTCAAATCTTACTGGAACTCGTCGAATATCCGTTCAAAATTTTCCGGCCAAGTCGCCGGTTATGCCAAACGGTCCCAAATTAACACCATGGGACCGCCTTGACCTCCTTTACCCAACCCCCATAGCCACTTACCTCGAATATGGCCGGAACTGCTCAAATATCGAATCAAAAATCCGGCCAAAACCCTATCTCTTCCAAACCCTACCAAACTTACACCCCATACTCCCCTCCCTCTCCTTTACCTGAATCCCTAACCAGAATCTTTCGAATGTTGCCAAAACTCCTCGAAGTTTAGATCTTAGACTGGCAGAACCCTAGCTCAGAAAATCTTGGGGATTTTGGACCGTAATCTCCTTAATCATGTGTGTTCTTTTGAAAACACACGATTAGGGATGTTACGTGTCAAGAATCCCGGAGGATTCAAACAAATGGCCGGTCAGAGTTCCCCATAGTCAGTCGAGTGCTCAAACTTAGTAAGTTCTGTTCGATGCTGTTCTGATTCTGTATGCTTGTTCAAATTTGTTTGATAATCTTTAACTCTTTAGGGCACTTTTGATTTCAATTTTTTCTTCAGTATTTGAGCCTTTACTGTTGTTATTGGTCTGATTTGTTGTTATTAATTCTGTTTCAGTATTTTTGATTTGTTGTTTCAGTATTAATTCTGTTGATTTGTTGTTATTGGTCTGATTTGTTGTTGAGCCTTTACTGTTGTTCAAATTTGTTGTTAAGTGGTCTGATTTTAGGTTCAGTTAGTCGAATCCTAATTGTTTACTGCAATCTGATTTTAATTGTTTACTGCAAGTTGATTTTAATTGCTCTAGCCCTAGAAATAGATTGCTTGGTTGTAGTTAATGGACTGGTTTAACTTGGCCAGTAATTTCAGGGGATTCAAAGGGTAGTTTAGGCATGGGAAAAGGGCACTTTTATCAGATTTGGTAATTTTTAAAGGGGGTAAGGATAGAATTGGGATTGTAATAAGCATAGAACTTTCTAGGAGGGACTATAGTGTAGGTTCTAATAAACTTAAGTTAGTTGCTTGTGTAACAAGTCAGAAATAATGGGGTAAACACTGAAATTAGAATAGGGACTAAGGGGGTAAAAGGAAAATCTGAAATTGGACCCTAAGTTCATCTATAAATAGGCATTCATTTGCCTTGATGAAAAAAGTTTTTGGGCAGTCCTCTAAACCCCTTCCAAAAGGCATAAAACAGAGTTTCTAAAAATCATAAAATTCCTTCAAAACAATACTGACCTCAACATTGGGATCAGAAATAAGCTGGTTTTCGAGTATACTGTTCTATATGGGAAAAGAGCTGCCAAGAGAGTTGTTAAGGTCTATTTGAATTGCTGTAAACTGAATCTGAGTAGTCGATTTGGTTTTGGACTGCATTGGTGCTTGAAATTGTTGATGTTTTGGTTCATTGCTGGAGTTTCAAATCTATTCCCGAACTTGCTGTGTTGATTGAGTTATTACTGGATTTCAACTTCTTCCTGGGCTGCTGTTGCAAACTGTCGCTGCTACTGATCCTTTCCTTTTCTTATTTGCAATTACCAGGTACACATTTGAATTCGCACTTATGTAGATTTGAATTGGAATGAAATGAAAAGTATTCACCAGATCTGTGCTCGTTTGGATTCTCCTAGATTTGTGATTAAAAGAGGCTAGTTGATATGTAGTTATCTAGCACTAGTTTATTTGGTTTGTATTAACATGGACAACCGATTATGGACTGTATAATTAGGACTGTCTTGGACTGCTTCTGAATTGTTTTGGACTGTGTTGAATCTCATAGCGATGAGGTACAATGCTCAGTGATAGTGGATTCATATTGTTTAAAATTGATAGCTTAAGTTTTTTTTTCATGTTTTAGTTAGGTATAAATCTAATATGTGCACACCTGACCGTAGTTCATACAAGATAAGCCTGCTAGTTTGGAGTTGGAGTTAAACCTGAGTTTTAGCATGGTGATTCACAAAAAATGGAAAAATCGCTTCTCAATAAAATAGGATCCCAGGTTTGAGATTAAGCAATTCAGCTGTCGACTTAAAGTTTGAGGTGAATGTTCACTCTTAGAAGAATTTGAGTGTTAAACTGGTAAAATGAAGGTTTTAATAAACAACTAGAAATGATTGTAACATTATCAGTTGATAAATTCAATCTTTGACCCATGACCAACATTGGATCCCGTTTAAAACTTGTTGCTAGACCAGAACACAAAGGCCCAGATAATTGCTATTGGCTTCATGCGTTTCAGCTTATCAGGTTTGTTGAAGTTAATGCTTCAAGTTAGTTGATAATCATGCTAGGGTAATCGTCTACGCCTGTATTGGTTCACACTAATTATTAGCTTTAATAAAAATGTTCAGATTCCATTTGCTATATGATGCTGCATTTCGAGTGTCAAGTTCAATATTTCATATGCAACAAAAGCTAAATCCTGGTATTAGTCGACAGTTTGAGCTACGGATGCCTTATTAAGGCCTGTTCCGTCTACTTGCCTGGGTTGTTTGGGCTAGAGCGAGACGCTTCAGTACAGCCCAACGGTGATCAGAATTGGCACGGGGCTACCCTTTTCTGACTCAAATGATAACATGCTCCTGTTTAAGTTCGGGCTTGAATTTGGGGTTCAAATGGTATAATACTAATTAATTGGGGCCTTTTCTTATTAGTAGAGACACTACTTAATAGAAAAATCATAGTTCTTCTAGGATGACTTTAAAATAAATGAGATGAGCCTCGCTAAGCAAATATATAAATCCCCCTTATATAAAATGCTACATAAAATGCTTAGAACTCGGGCGGACCATTTAGCGAATTTCTTGGTCTTCCCCAAATATAATAAATTCGTAGTTGCTTTAGGTGCGAATTTTAATAATGCTACCTTCCTAATAGTGGGTGCACATTTATGTGACCCAAATCCAAATCTCAACGAAGTGTAAATGCGTTAACAATCACGGGTGCACTGGTGCGACGTGATTCGAGATGCATTTTCACAACGTTGCAATTCTTATTAAAAATTAAAAAAAAATAAAAGTGGTTTACTAATAAAAGCACATGGGTCTGGACATGTTTTGAAATCAGATAAAATCAAATACAACAGTTGAGCGACCGTGCCAGAACCACGGAACCCAGGAGTGCCTAACACCTTCTCCCGGGTTAACAGGATTCCTTACTCGGATTTCTGGTTCGCGGACTGTTATACAGAGTCATTCTTTTCCTCGGTTCGGGAGTCAACCGGTGACTTGGGACACCATTGATTTCCCAAGTGGCGACTCTGAAATCTTAATAATAAATCCCGTCCGATTGTCCTTTAAGTGGAAAAACTCCTATACACCCTTTGCGGGGTGTAGTAAGAAAAAAAGGAGGTGTGACACAATCATCTTTAAAGGTATTCTTTTTCATACTTTACTTCACTCTTCTTCTATTTAAGGTTCTTATTTTTTTTTCTTTTTTAGATCAATCTAGTTGGCACGGAGATGATGAAAAGAATTTCCCACACGGAGCAATTAATGCATGATTATCAAGTTGAAGCGGACAACTGGAGAGAACAGTATGAAGGTCTTCAAATTGACATGGAAGTGTTAGAAGAGAGTAAGTGTACCTTAGAGCAGCAACTGAAGGTTTTAACTTCAGAGTTAGCAATCGAGAAGGCTTCCTCAAATCAAGCTGATAAGGACAAGAATCTCCTTGAAACATCTTTCTCTGAGCAACTTTCCAAAGCCAGTGAAGAAATAAGAGAACTGAAGGCTTTGCAAAGTAAGAAAGAAGCTTATGCTGGTTAACTCGTACAAACACTTTCTCAGACCCAAGAAGATCTTCGTGAGTCTTCTAACAAGGTCAGCTTTTTAGAGAGTTCACTCGCTCCTCTGCAAGCTTCTTATGATTCTGCCCAGGCTGAAAATGAAAAACTCAAAAACGAGATTGATCAATGGGAACAAGATTACGAGATTCTTGAGGACAAGACTGCAATTGAAGTGAGTTGGGCAATCTTAAACACACGCCACGATACCCTGGTGGAAGCTAGCCAAGAGGGTTTTAGTTTGGATGCTGAGTTAGCCAAAATAAAAGAGACTATTGAAAAAACTCAGCAAGGCCAAGACTTCCCTTCTCCCATGGCAGATATTCCCGAGCACATTGAAGATGATATGGGTACGGTGAATGCTCCAACTCCTTCAAGCCATCTCGAACCTTCTGCTGCTAATGACCCTGTTTCGGATCCTTCTTCAGCCCCTCAGTGAAAAGTTTATGACATGTTACTTCTCTTTTTTTTGTGGAATGTGGTTGTAACCCCCAGTCCCATTTGGGGGTTTAGTTTTTTGGAAATGATAAGTCCCCAGACCTTTTCGGGGCACTTTTGTATAAATGACAAATAGTTTATGTACTTAGTCTGAACTTTTAATATTAAAAGGTTTTTTGTTTTAACTTATTTATTTTGAGCTTTTGTTTTGCTCGTCTTTGCCTTTATACTTTAAGGACTTGTTAATTAATTCGTGGGTTTATGTTTTACCCGTTTTTTGCATTTTTTGTTTCATAAAATGCTTTATTAACTTCATGGATTTTTGAATCACACATGACTTTTATAAAAGAGGGCCATTTTATTTTCGACACTTAATGAAGAAGACGTCTCAACTTCATAATGGTGTAAATGTACGACAAAAGAAATAGGAACACACATGTTACTTGAAATAACTTTGATAAAGTTTTCATTTGAGCTTTGTCAAGTTTAAATAACATCTTACATGTGTTTAAATAACTTCTATAACTTTTCTCGTAACTGTTTTCTTTACAACAGATTTCAAAAGAGAAAATAAAATTCAAGGTTTTCCTTTATAACCCGTTTCTATACATTGCCTTTAACCTAGATATCATAAAAATTTTAAAATCTATAAGGTTTTTCGACTGGCTTTGTGTTATTGGCTCGTAACTTTGCTCTGAACTTGACTCATTCGATGAGTAGACTTTGAGGCTCTGATTTGTACTTTCGACTATCTTCTTTAGTCTTCTTTGCCTTCTTTATACGTATGTCGTATATTATATAGTCCCCCAAGTGTTTGAGCTTTGAAGTATGAAATCTTGAGCACTTGTTTACTCCTCTTATTAAGTCCTTTCCCTGAAAAGGAAAAAACGTACGGGACTCGGAGGTGCGATTATAGATGAAGACTGCCTAACCCGTTTGAATTTCTATCAGAATAAATTGTAACCCTAGACCGGGAATTTATATTTTTCCACGTGTCTTGCAGGTCGTGACTCATCATTTACTACGGGTTAGCATTTTGCCTATCATCTAAAATCGTTAGTAAAATTTTAACAATTCAAAAATAAAATTCGAAAATGAGGGTACCTACCCGTGGATACTTCTTTTCCTTAGAAATAATATCTCTTCAGATGAACGACATTCCAATATGAAGGTAAAATCTTGCCATCCATTGTTTCCAGCTCGTATGCTCCCTTTCCTGCGATACCGTGGATCTTATAAGGTCCTTCTCAAGTTGGACTTAACTTTCCCGCATTAGCCGCTCTCGTGGATTGAAAAACCTTTTTGAGTACGAAGTCCCCAATCTTGAAGTATCTTAGGTGAGCTTTCCGATTATAATATTGCTCCATAACCTGTTTTTGTGCTGCCATTCTTATTAACGCAGTTTCCCTTCTTTCCTCAAGTAAATCTAAGTTTATTCGCATTTATTCTTCATTAGATTCCTCAGTTGCTTGTGCGTATCTCGTGCTTGGCTCCCCTATCTCGACTGGGATCAAGGCTTCAGCTCTGTATACCAGTAAAAATGGTGTTTCTCTCGTACTTATTTTTGCTGTCGTGCGGTAAGCCCATAAAACACCAGGTAACACCTCTGGCCAATTGCCTTTGGATTCCTCCAATCGTTTCTTCAAATTGTTGATAATGACTTTATTCGTCGATTCAGCTTGTCCATTACCCACCGGATGATAAGGCGTTGAGGTAATCCTTTTGATTTGCCAACTTTGAATAAACTCTGTGATTTGTGTGGCTATAAATTGTGGGCCGTTGTCACATACGATTTCCTTTGGTACGCCGAATCGGCATATGATATTTCGCCAAATGAAATCTCTGACCTCTTTTTCTCGTACCTGTTTAAAAGCACCTGCTTCTACCCACTTAGTAAAGTAATCAGTGAGTACTAGCAAAAATCTTACCTTGCCTTTTGCTTGTGGTAGTGGACCCACGATATCCATCCTCCACTTCATAAAAGGCCACGGTGCAATGACTGGATGTAACAATTCTGCGGGTCTATGCATATTGTTACTGTATCTTTGGCACTTGTCACATTTAGCTACAAAGCTTTCCGCTTCTTCTTCCATTTTGGGCCAATAATAGCCTGCTCTAGTTATGGTTTTCACTAAAGATCTTCCCGCTTGATTTCCACAACGTCCCTCGTGTATTTCTCTCATCACATAATCTGTTTGAGAAGGTCCGAGGCATCTTGCTAAAAGACCACCGAACATTTTACGATAAAGATTGCCTTGCTTTAAACAGTACCGAGCAGCTTTTTTACGAAGCGCGTGAGCTTTTTTCTTATCTTCAGGGACAGTTCCATACTGCAAAAAAAGCGACAATATCGTTCCTCCAATACCAAGTTAAATTATTGAAATTTACCTCATTTCTATCTTGATCAAGTACTGAATGGAATAGATGTATTACAGAGGCATTTTCATCATTTGTTACTTCTGCGCAGATGCAAGATTATCTAAGGCGTCCGCCTCAACATTCTCCTCTCGTGGTATCTGCACAACTTTCCAGGTTTGGAATTGTCTCACCAGATCTCACGCCTTCTCCAGGTATTGCTGCAGTCTTGCCTCCCTGGCTATATAAGTCCCCAGCATTTGGTTAACTACAAACTGCGAATCACTTTTGACTACGACCTGCTCTATGCCAATTTCGCGTGCCAGTTCTAAACCTGCAATCACAGCTTCATACCCTGCTTCATTGTTAGTCATAGGATGACATTTTATAGCTTGTCGTATGGTTTCACCCATAGGTGGTACTAAAATAATTCCTAGACCTGCTCCTTTCACATTCGATGAGTCATCAGTAAATAAGGTCCAGGTTCCTAGATTAGATCCATTGAATACTTGTAGTTCTTTTTCTGCTTCTAGTTGCATCCCTTGGCTAAAATCGGCCAAAAAATCTGCTAACACCTGTGACTTTATTGCAGTTCTAGGTTGATACGTGATGTCATATTCACTTAATTCTATGGCCCACTTGGCTAATCTACCTGATAACTCATGTTTGTGCAATATATTACGTAGGGGATAAGCAGTTACTACAGAGATAGGGTGACACTGAAAATACGGCCTTAATTTCCTAGATGCCATGATTAATGCAAGTGCAAGTTTTTCTAGTTGAGGATACCGTGTCTCAGCATCTAGTAATGATTTGCTTACATAGTAAATAGGAGATTTTTTACCTTGGTCTTCACGAACAAAAACAGCACTCACCGCTTCTTCTGAAACAGCAAGGTAGATAAGCAACCTTTCCCCCTCTTTGGTTTTGCGAGCAACGGTGGATTTGACAAGTATGCTTTCAAGCTTTTGAGCGCTTGCTGACATTCTTCAGACCATTCGAACTGATCTTGCTTTTTAAGAGCTGAAAAGAACTTAAAGCATTTTTCTGATGACTTGGAAATAAATCTTCCCAAGGCTGCTATTCTTCTCGTCAGTCTCTGTACCTCTTTCTTACTTGTAAGCATATCAGGAATCTCTTCAATAGCTTTAATCTGTGCGGGATTTACTTCAATGCCACGGTTAGAAATAAGAAAACCTAAAAACTTACCTGATGAAATGCCAAATGCACATTTCTCGGGATTCAGCTTCATATTGAATTTACGGAGAATCTGAAATGTATCAGACAGGTGGTGTATATGATTCCTTGATTGTTGGGATTGACCAACATATCATCTATGTAGACTTCCATGGTTTTCCCTAAATGTTCTTGGAACATTTTGGTCACCAACTTTTGGTATGTGGCACCAGCATTTTTGAGACCAAATGGTATTACTTTATAACAGTAAGTCCCCATGTCTGTTATAAATGAAGTTTTTTCCTCATCTAGAGGATCCATTTTGATTTGATTATACCCTGAATATGCATCTAAAAAACTTAACAATTCATGCCCTGCAGTAGCATCAATTAGTTGATCTATATGTGATAACAGAAAAGAATCTTTGGGACAAGCTTTGTTTAGGTCAGTGTAATCTACACAAACTTGCCATTTACCATTCTTTTTTGGTACTACTACAGTATTAGCTAACCAATTAGGGTACTTTACCTCGCGAATAGACCCGATTTTTAAAAGTTTTTGCACCTCATCTTGAATCACCTGATTTTTGAACGCTCCCTGCTTTCTTTTCTTTTATTTGATAGGTGTATATGATGGATCTTCATTTAACTTGTGAGTCATTATTTCCGAAGGTATTCCTGTCATGTCAGAGTGGGACCAGGCAAAACAATCAACGTTAGTTTTCAAAAATTCAGTTATCTTACCTTTCATTTCGTGGCTCAAGTTGGCCCCAATATAGACTTTCCTTTCAGGCTTTTGTGTGAATAGTTTTATAGCCTCCAACTCCTCAATCGTTGTTTTGATGTTTCCATTTTCTTCCGGTTCTTGGATGGAATCGGGCCTTGAGTCCACATCTGTTCGCCCATGTTCAGTTGAGGCTTGCGTCGTAGTATCCTTAACTGGATTCTGTAATTGCTATTTTTCTTTATTTTTTGTGCTTGAATCTGCTACGGAGTTGATGCTCCTAGGTGTTTGTTGATCACCACGGATTTGACGGATTCCCCATTGTGATGGGAATTTAATGACTTGATGTAAGGTAGATGGAACAGCATCCATTTCATGAATCCATGGTCTCCCGAGAATCATATTGTAAGCCATATCCATCTCTACCCCTTGAAATTTCGTATCTTTGACAACTCCCTCTGCGAATGTTGTAAGTACTACCTCCCCTTCTGTCATGACGCTTGAATTGTCAAAGCCAGATAACGTATGTGCCTTAGGTACTAGCTTATCTTCGGCTTGCATCTCGTTTAATACTCTTAGTAAAATGATGTTCACGGAACTACCTGGATCAATCAAAACTCGTTTCACATTAGTATCATGTACAAGTAAAGATATTATCAGTGCATCGTTGTGTGGAGTTAACACGCCGTCCGCATCTGCATCATCAAATGTAATACTCTCCTCCTCCGAAACATGTCGGACCCGCTTCCCGTGTGTAACTGAAACTTTTGAAACTTTCTTGGCTGCCGTGTACGTCACGCCATTAATTTCTTCTCCCCCGCTTATAACGTTAACGGTCCTTTTTGGTGAAGGAGGTTTAGGAGGTTCCTGCCTGTTTTTCATATATGCTTGTTTACCTTTTTCACTAAACAACTCAGTAAGATATCCCTGCTTTAACAAATGGTCAACTTCACCCTGTAGCAATCTACAATCCGCCGTTTTGTGACCGTGATCGTGATGAAACTCGCACCAATGATCAGAATTTTGTCTATTTGGGTTTGATCTCATTTCTTTCGGCCAGCGTACCTTGTCGCCCATGCTTCTCAAAACATCCACCAATTCAGACGTGCTTACATTGAACTGTAACCGCCGATTTCGCCTTAGAACTTTTGTCATCATCAAGCGTCTCTCGTGCATTTCGTTTTTTCCTAAACCTTGATGATGAACCTGACTCTCTGTCTCTTGACCTATGATCGTACCTTGAATTATCCTGTTTCGATCGTGAGTCTCTTCCCGCTGGTCCCATATAAGGCTCGTATCTGTTTTTACCAGACCTTTTTTCAGTTTCAGCACGCCTTGAACTTACCCTCTCCTCTTTTTGAAACTGGGTAATAGTATCTTCTTCTATCCGCATCTTCGTGCTATATCTGTGGTAAACGTCATTCCAAGTTGTTGCTGGAAATTCTCGCAGGCTTTCCTTAAGTCGTCTCGTGGACTCCGAACTCTTCTCATTTAGATTACTGGTAAATGCCATAGCTGCCCAGTTATCAGGTACGCGAGGCAACGTCATCCGTTCACGCTGGAATCTGTCTACGAATTCTCTGAGCAGCTCTGAATCTCCTTGCTTTATTTTGAAAATATCCTCCATTCTTTTTTCGACTTTTTGAGCTCCCGAGTGTGCTTTAATAAATGAATCTGCAAGCTCAGCAAAAGAATTTACAGAATTTTCGGGCAAAAGAGAATACCATGTTAATGCTCCTTTAGTGAGTGTTTCACCGAATTTTTTGACCAGCACTGATTCAATTTCTTGTTTGGTTAAATCGTTGTCGTTTACGCTAGTGGTGAATGCAGTCACGTGGTCTCGTGGATCGGTTGTGCCATCGTATTTTGGGATGTCGGGCATCTTGAATTTCTTCGGAATCGGTAGAGGAGCAGCACTGGGTTTCCAAGGTTGTTGTTAATATTTATCCATATCTATTCCCTTGACTGCATGCGGTACACCAGGTATTTGCTCTATGCGATCGCTTTGCTCCTTAAGCTGTTTCTGCAAGGTTAATACTAAATTTTGTAAATCAGAATTAACTATTTTACCTGGTTCGCCATCGCGAGATTCGCTGGGAGTTCCACCACTACCTGAATTAACGAGCCCAGAACGTGGGTTTTCCAAAGTATTATTATTCGGAGTTGGTGTTGGTGGTGCGACCGACAACTGGCTAGCGAAAGCCTCAAGAGCTTTGCTGACTTGTTGAGCGATTAACTTTTGTAAAGCTTCGTTGATAGCCTCATCATTTTCCAATTGATCATTTGCATTTGATTGAGATCCATCAGGAGTTCCTTCTCGAGATTGTCGAGGAGAACTTAATGGAGAAGGGATAGGGGTTCCATTACCTTGCAAATTCTCCTGGAGTTGACGGTCTCTTTGATTGTTGTTGTCGTTGACATTCGACATGATTGATTTAATAAAAAGATTAATGTAGGAAGGAATAAATTGTCAGATTCCCGGTAACGGAACCAATTTGTTTAACAAAAATTTGGGATTTCGGTCAAAGCTTTATTTTAGAAGAACTCGGGTTAATGATAATCAAATATATAATGAATAAAAGAAATTGACTTCAATAAGCATAAGAAAGCAAAATAAATCTGTTTATTGCAATAGCATTTCGTGTCCTTACAAATGTTCAATCTTCCCCCTTTTATATCTATCTCGAAGTAATACGTTTTTTCCTTTATCATAATAGAGTCTTTATGATAATTAATGGCATTAGTGTAACGTTATGATTGGTAATCATAACTGATTCATTACAAATTCCATAACGCTTTCCGTAATTAATGTCTATTAATTACCAATAATACATATATGTACCTCTTTTACTACAAAAGTTCATTCTTCTGATATAACTGATGAATATCAATAGGTACGAGCTTTTGTCCTTCCTCTCCCGGTGCCTGTTGAAGCTAGTGCCTTTTTACTTTGCCAATCAGTCATTTTTCTACTAGTCAACGTGTCATGATATATCACCTCATATTTAATTTTATATACGAACTCAATTTTTCCCAATACACGGGGTAATTAGACTCTGTACAACAGACCAATTGGGGTTCAGCTTTGGTCCTAATCTCGCATATAATGGGAGGTTAGTGTACTAGCTTGGCATTTATTGTTCAGTTATATAAAACTGCAAACATGTTAGTATTACATTTAGGCAAAAAAACATACTTTACCCATCGACCTTGCACTCAAATCCCTCTTACACACTTGTTAAACACGGAAATAGTATTATATACCAAAACTTCTAAAAGTGTGTCAATTACACACCTCTTTTGCCATGTGTCACACGCGTGTATCACACATAAAAGAGGCGCGTGAAAACTAAAAATCTCATCTGAAATTAAGTTTTTGTTTTATTTTTTCCGTTTTTTAATTATTTCCTTTTTAAATTAAAGAAAAAAAATATCAACCCATGTCTTCTTCCTCAACCCCAAACCCCAGCGCCTCCCCCTCCCCTCCAGGTTCATCTTCTTACCCCAACCCCATCCTAGTTTTGTCTCGCCCTCACCTCTCCGACCCCATGACTAAGAAGAAAAAGATAAAGAAGAAGAAAAGGGGAGCTATTGGGTCTTGTAAAAATCACAATTATTGACCTTTTGAAAAGCTTGAAATTTTGATCGGGTCTTGTTGATTTTGGTATTCCATGACCTAGAAATTAATTTGAATTCGTGATTATTGTTGAGAAAAAATTTNTATATATATATATATATATATATAATTGGATATACAATTAGGAAAATATTAATAGTTTTAATATTTTTAATTATGAAAAGTGGGTGTCATTAATCAGTAGTTAAATGAAAACAAAACAATCCCAAAAAAAATATAAAAAATAAAAGCAATAAAACAAAAAAAGAAGCAGGGGACAAACCTAAAAGCCCATAAAGGGCTAGTAGGACCAAAACTTTATACGAAAAAAAAACAGAGAGACATTCTGTCCTTCGCACGAACCGAACCGGCAAAACGGAGGCTCTTTATCACGCAGGCACGGAAAATTTAGGGTTCTTTACAAATCACTAATTCTTGAACTCAGATATATAAAATTCCCTATTGTCAATTACCCTACAGTAGTAATAGGTAAGAACTGAATAGTTATTCCCTTCTTCCTCTATATCAACAATAAATTTCACGTTTAGGTGTGAAATTTTAAAATTGATTAAAATGCACTGTTGTTGTAGAATCGATTGTTTGACTGGTGTCAATTGGCTGGGGCCTACGTATTGGCTCGAGAAGTATTGAGGTGAGTTGATATAACCCTTTACTAAAGTGGTTTAACTCACAAAAGCACGCACACAAGGTGTTTGATGAATTGCATAAAAGAGTTAATATATACTTAATTGGAGTATTAAGTACCTATTAGCTTAGAATTATTTTCTAGCTAAAGTTTAGATGATTATTTGGATATATGTGCATAAATTTCAGATTTTTATGTTATTCTTT
>NC_031989.1:13928410-14021606 GCF_001879085.1 Nicotiana attenuata
GGGGTAGGGGTTTCGTTTTTAAGTTTTTTTTCTTAGGGAAGATGAGGAGAGGGGGGGAGGGGAGGGGGGACAGAGGTTTTCTTTTTCAATTTTTCTTTCTTTTCTCGATTTATGACACGTGTCAGATGCTGATTGGAGCGTGTAATAGCAATCTTTAAGCCAGTGTTTTTGAGAGCGCAAAGCGCAAAAAAGCGACAAGGGCTCGCCTCGCTTCAAAAGCGAAGCGCACGCTTTATTAAAGTGAAGCGCAATTCTTAAAAAACGTAATGTAAAATTATAAATAATCAAAAACATCAATTTAAATACTTAAAAGTAGGTACTAGGTACCACCAAATCATCCACAAACCATAGGACAAGCAAAATCAAGTCGGGTCTTTCTCTTTCGAACTTTGAGATATTTTAATTTCCCTATTAAGATATAAGAAAAAACATAATCAATAAACTGAAAATACATATAATATATATATAATAATTAATTATATAAAGTTATAAACTGAAATATACATTTAAAAAATCACATAAACTAAAAATAATACATATATATAACTTATATATATGCTGAAATATAATAATAATTTAATTTTATATGCTGAAATAAAATAATAAATGAAATACAATAACTAAATATATATATATGCTGAAAATATAATAATAATTTTATATGCTGAAATAAAATAATAAATGAAATACAATAATTAAATATATATATATATATATGCTGAAAATATACACAAACGAAAAGGAAAAAAAAAAGAAAAAATTGTTCCTTCCCCTGTTCTGACTGTATAAAGTCGAAACAGAGAGAGAAAGAAAGAAAGAAGAAGAAGAGCGACTGGTCGACTTGGTCGACTGGTCTGAAGAAGAAAGCAGAAGAAAGAAAAAAGAAAAAAACGAGAAGAAAGGAGAAGAAATTACCTGGGTTGGTCTTCGAGGTCGACTGTTCAGGCGACTGAAGAAGAAGAAGATGGAACCCTAGTCTTTTTTGTCGACTGAAGAAGAAGAAGAGCGACTGGTGGGGCTCTGTTTTTGAGCGATTGGGTTTTATTTGAGACCCAAAGTTTTTTTAATCTGAGACCCAAAGTTTTTTTTTTTATAAAAAAAAGGTCCCTTTTTCACAAAAGCGATCGCTTTGTCGCTTTCCCTGCTGCCTCGCTTCCTCGCTTTTACCAGCGAAGCGCTCGCTTCTGCAGATCGCATCGCCTTAAGGGGCTGGAAGCGACACACTGTCGCGTCGAGTCGCTTCGCGCTTTAAGCGACAAAGCGCTCGCTTTTCAGAACACTGCTTTAAGCAGATGTGGTCAAACACCGAAATGGTGTGTAATTGACACACCTTTAAAAATTTTGGTGTGTAATTTTATTCCTGCATTTAACAGGTGTGTAAGAGAAATTTGGGTATAAGGTCGATGAGTAAAGTATGTATTTTGCCTTACGTTTACAATCTTATAGGAGTAGAAGTTTGTAACCTTGTGCTTTCCCTCATTAAAACCATAGTTTTGCCTGATACGGGAAAGCAGAAAGCTAATGTGTTACCCGAGGGAGTACTAATTCTTGTTTGTTCTTTAAATTTATTAATTTTACACAAATAGTTGTTACTTGTTAACGTAACACAATAAGAGATCTATGCTACCTGCTAAGGTATACTCTTGCATTTGTTGATTCTAGCATACATAATAAGATAACCAAAAAGATTAGCATACTAGATTGATGATGCACGGGCCAAACATATTATTAAAATACATAAATTATAATTAAGAGCTCACCATAAAACACGTATAGTATGACTTTAATAATTTGTGCAAACATAATACATAAATATGGTTCTGTTCCAACAACCAACCCTCATTTACAACATCATTCTAATCTAAAACCTTTGATGATAGAGAAAGAATTTCTGGTTATATGTTACAACTGTATGGGGGTACCTAGAGTTCAAGCAAAGAATCGCACTGTGGCGCTTTGGACCATCTCATTCCTTCACATCTTGTTCATTTCTTCCATTTTTCAAAACGTTTCCTAGCGTCAACATTTTTTTTAATTTCTGTTTGTTTGCTAGTTTGTTTATTTTTAATTCTTTTTGGATTGCTGAGGTGGAAAACATCTCAACACTATCAACTGTATCTAGTTGGACCAAGATGAATACATGAAACAGAAATATTAGATCAATTGTCAAATTTTCAAAGCTCAAACCAGCAACATTTACATATACCAACCTCTCGCGATGAAACTTATGAATGACACAACTAACATAATGCATATGTCACCTATATTTGTGTAGTCCATAGTCCTGAAACTTCTGATATACACATGAACAAAGGAATAATTCTAACATGAGATACAAAAGAAAGAAAGGAAAAACATCATAGTAAACAAAAATGTTCAGGAGCACCAACACTCCTAAGAAACAGAGTATTCACCTTTAAGGAAAAAATTTCATTCAAGCAACAAATTATTTAGTAGAATAAAAAATTTATCAAGAAATTAACTTATATCATCTTTTAAAAGAAAAGATGAGATTTACTGATAAAACTCTTTACCAAAACTGAGAATTCATCTAAGAATCAATTAAACTTCAAGAAAACTTATTCATTAGAATCAATACTTTCACAAAAAGCCCAATTAAGCTTAATCTTCAAGAAAAAATCAATTGAAATCCATCTTTCAAAAGAAAACATCAAATTTAGTGACAAACTATGGTGTAATCAAAATCTTATAAAAATAATTAAGAAACAATTAGTACCTTTGAAGAAGAGAGTAACCCAGTCAAAGAATACTGTGCGACGCAAGTAAAATTGCTCGATTGTGAGGGAAAAACACACACATGCATGAAGAAATTCCAACAAAAACTACCCAAATGAACATAAAACTAACAAATGCCCACCATATAAAGTCCAATTAGGAACAATATGAATGCATTTGACAAAGAATAAAGGAATACTCACAAGAATTAAGAAAATACAGCACAACCCAGAGACAAATTAAACCAAATGAAAAAAAAAACATGAGAAAGCCGCAAAGAGGAGCAAAGGAGAGGAATCAGCTTTGATAAGTCAGAGAGTGCTGATTTTGGATTCTACAATCTGGGTACATGATTTGAGTGAGCATGTGGGAAATAGAAACGAAGCTGGAAGAGGAAGAGATGCAAGAAGGTGATGTACACGTGATAGATGAAGAAGGAAGTATACGACACGTGTAAACAGAAATGGATTACTAATGAAATGGGCCCCACTACACTGTACAGTTCATACATCAATTTGTACAATAGTCGAATGCTGATTCGTACACCCTTAGTCATTTATATAAAAAGAAAAATAGAAATACTCCCTACAGTCCCGTTACCAATTTGCTTTGGGCACAACTATTAAAGAAATATTAAATTCTAGACGAAAATAGTTAGTGTGACTAAACTACTCTTCATTAAATGTTGCACCATAGCTATAGTAGCACTTACTTCTCTTCTAAATGTGAGGAGTAACATGACTTTTTAGGGATACGTACATAAGGGTAATTTTGGAAAAATAAATTAAATTTTTTCTTGATTTTATAAATGGACACTTATTTTGGACCAAAATAAAAAAGTAAACAGGCCATGTTATAAATAGAGTTCTATTTATGGTGAATGTCTATATTTAGAGAGATTCTAGGGTTCATTGCTTGGTGGCTAAGTCATCATCTCCCTATAAACAGAGGGTTCTATTCGATTATAATTCATTCCAAATATTAATAATAATTCTCTCTCCCCACTTTTCCCTGCAATACTTTTCTTCTTCTTTTATTGTTTCATAACACGTTATCAGCACGAGACTCTAACCAATTGAGTAGAAGCTTTGGGATTGAGCATAATGATTGTCAATTATTCCATGAACTTCCTTCATGATTAAATTTTAGATTTAAGGTAAGTATTTTACTTTATTTTACTCTTTTATATTCTTGAAATTCTATAATTTGATTTTATATACAAGCAAAGACAACAAAGTTTGATTATAACTCTAATGGAGTTTGTAAGAAATTATAACCACCTGAAGTGGTAAAATTTCTATGTCTTGCCATGATCAAAGTCATGTATGATCGTGAGCACAAGAAGTGAAAACCCGTCCCATTAAATTTGCTCCATTCTCATTCCCTTAAGAGAATGTGATAGCAATATGTGATAAGTCTGAAAGAAGACAAAATTATTACCGTGAAGGTATCAATGGATGTGGACGTGGCAATAGACGAAATTATAATCGTCATCATTGTGATAATGAGAATAATAAGGATTCTCAAAATAATCCTTCACTCTGTGAAAGTAATATTTGTCATCGATTTGACATGAGATTTTATTAAGCACATATAGATGATTATGGTCCATTCATGATGTGAATGTGACAACATCTGATTTATGAATACATATTCATTCTTCAAAGAATATGAACGTGCTAGTGGTAGTGAATATACCGCACTCACCTCTAAAAGGAGGTTTGAGATGATATAAGAATGACATGAATGGTCATTGGTCACGTACCTATTGTACGCCAAAATATTTTGGCATTGTGATTATTAAAAGACAACGGTAATGCAAGAAACATATCTTGCATATAATTTTGACCATAACCATAATGGTATAACTTCCTCTTTAAAAGAGATATTCACCTTATGGGTGTTGATGAATATGTGGTACTACAAAATTAATTGAGAACTCTGCAAGAGCTAATTATACTATTTTGGAGAAACACAATTGATTACCAATGAGGTATTGTGTTGTAGTAAGTCTCAAAGAAACTTATTCAGTTTCCAAAGTATACGCGAAAGCGGTTGATTATATTGAGACTATAAATCAAGGAAAGATTTAATATCTTCTATTACTACAACTTGTAGCTGGGTAATATGTATGTAAAAAGCTATCCGCTTTATTCTCCAGTTTGTACTACACAAATAAATGAATACCACAATAAAGTGGATGTTTATTGATATAAAAACCCATATCATAATAAACTTGGAGTTTATTGATAATTGCACACGTTATGGTGTAAATCTGAAGTTTATCAATATTGATAATTTATTCAGTTGGCATAATTGGTTTAGCCATATCAATTTAAGTATGATGTGCAAAAAATAATAGAGAATTCACATGGGTAAATATTAAAGAACTAGAAAGTTCTTTATGAATTCTCTTATATTGCTTGTTCTCATTAATTAATAGATCAACTAAAATTGGGATTGAATCCCATGAATGCTGGAAATATCAAAGGTGAATATGGGCCCATTCACCTGCCATGTATACCACATAAGATGCATCTGTGAGATGGTTGCATGTGCGATTATTATTAA
This sequence comes from Nicotiana attenuata, assembly GCF_001879085.1. Taxonomy (NCBI): domain Eukaryota; kingdom Viridiplantae; phylum Streptophyta; class Magnoliopsida; order Solanales; family Solanaceae; genus Nicotiana; species Nicotiana attenuata. The sequence continues at coordinate 13,933,718 of NC_031989.1, forward strand.
CCCGCAACATGGTGTTTGCGAGGTAACTTGCTCAATAATTTGATTTAGAGCATAATTTCCAGATTTTCTATTCAAGATAGTTCATCTTGATAAGTTGGTTTACATCACAGTTCGTTTAGCAAAATGATTTATTGAGTGCCTCCACTAATAGCTAAACTATTGCTTATGAGAACAAAGTTATCTATATCAGTTTGATATACGTTATATACGAAAGTATATTATTTTCTCCCCTTACAAGTGGTTCATGGTCAGGAACCAAATAATTTCATCTTTTTATTATTGATGTGCGGTGTATATTTTGATTAACACCATAACGCACAAAGGTGGGTTCTTAAAGTTGAGGAAACAAGTTGGTTTTTCTAACATGAGGGGGAGACATGATAAACAGTTGAGAAAAAGTTACGTGGAATGAATTATCATTTGTTCATATAGATCCTTGAATAAGATAATATGAATTTGAAGTTCATAAAAAGGATAATTCATTTGCAATTTATTGTAGTGCATGCCAGTGCATTTGCTGGCCCAAAGAAAGTAACTATATCTCATTGCAAGTGCTCCTATTAATAAGTCCTAGAAGGATAAAGTCTATGGTACGCTTAAAGCGTATAGACAAATCGGTTTCAAATAAACTTCTTGATAAAGAAGATGAGCAAATGATCAAAATGATCATAATAAAGGAGGCAAGTGATCTAGAAGATCACATGACATAACACTTCATAAAATCTCATGAGAGATTCAGGTACCTGAATATATGAATGAAGAGATCTCTATGTTATATCTTTATAAAAAATAAGGAGGTTGGAACCGATATAAAATGTTTGTCGACGACATCTATAATAGCGCTAAATATATATGAGGTTCTTAAGTCTGGAGTAACAATTCAAGTAGAATTTGATTTCATATGAAAGACATGTAGTTTTGGACCTGCAGTTCAAACACTTGAAAGTATAAAGTCAATGATATGTGCAATTGGTTTTCGATATCATATATGTCTAGCATGACATGAAAACTTGATATGCATCTAAAGTCTATTATATGGCTTATATGACTTAACAATCCCTGAAGGATTTAAATTACTTAAAGCATATAAAATTCATGGTCATTGAAGGTACTACATCCTCAGTGCAATTTGTGCACAAATGTATCCTTGCTATAATTATAATGCATGATAATATGATAGCAAGAGTTTTCACTCTATTGTGAAGACTATTGAACTTGACGATTTCCAACAAGATCATATGGAAGGACAATTCACTCTATCAAGGATGATGTATTTCAAGGTGAAACAAATTCGTTGAAGTTAATATGGGCTGATATTGTTTATTCAAATATCTACCAACGATCTTTTGAGAATGGTTGCACAAGGATTGGAATGCAAAATGCTTAAGGATGTGAATTAATGCTCTCATGAGGTGGGAGTTAATACGCGCTTGTACTCTTTTTTCTTACAAGGTTTTTGTCCCACTGGGTTTTCTTGCAAGGTTTTTAGATCAAAGTGTACTCTTTTTCCTTCTCTAGAATTTTTTTCCACTGGGTTTTATTTTAGTTAAGGTTTTAACGATGGCACATTATCGTGAATAGACATTCAAGGGGGAGTTTTAAATAGAGTTTCTATTATGGTGAATGTCTATATTTAGAGAGATTCTAGGGTTCATTGCTTGGTGGCTAAGTCATCCTCTCCCTATAAATAGAGGGTTCTATTCTATTGAATTCATCCCAAATATTAATAATAATTCTCTCTCCCCACTTTTCCCTGCAATACTTTTCTTCTTCTTTTATTGTTTCATAATATGCCACTTATTGTGGACCGGAGGAGTATAAAATTTTTTGCAATCGGGGCTAACACTCAGAAATTAAAAATGCCAAAATGGAACAAGGTTGGATATTTATTACAAATGCCAAAAAATACTCCATCACGAGTAATTTGCTGCTACAATTAGCCTGCTCATATAAAATAATCACATCCTAAATTAATGTTCAATTGTATCTCCACATAGGCTAATCAAAAATTAAAAAAATACTATTTTTTCGTCCCAATGTATGAGTCGTAATTTTTCTTTTTTAGTAATGTTTCCAAATAGAATATTATACTTTTTATTACAAATAAGTTAACTTCAAAACTTAGTACTTTACCTTTTAGGATATAATTTCTAATCACATAAAATATTTATTGCCTTATTTCTATTACAAATTTATTTTATTTTTTATATTTTATGAATTTTGTATAAAGTTCAAATACCTTAACATAAATTGAGAGAGGGAATATGCCATAAGGCAAATCCCAAGACATGAAATGCAAACACTGCGAAAAAACCGTGCGCACATGTACATTGAAGCCTCCTCGAAAATTAGATTTCCCTAGTAGGTTTGTAAATTTGCCGTGATATCACGTATTAATTACTTATTTATCCTTGATAAAGAATTTTGGCGGTTCGGAAACTCTGAATTTAAAGTCGTCCTTGTTAGGGAAGCACTTTATTCTGAATATAATATTTTTTACACGAAACAAATTTAATCGGTCTTTGATGTGTGGCATATACTTCATAGTTTGTACATTATGTGCCCTTACATTTTACATGCTTTATTGATAGATTACACTTTATTTGCGCGTAAATGCGAGTCATATTTTATGTGTAGGTGATTGGAAGATGAAAGTAGAGCAAAAGGGATACTTAAAACGTTGAAAGTGCGCGCAGAGAGAACAGTGAAAAGGAGGGCAAAGCAAAAGCCCGCTCAAACCAGGCTTTAGCCCGGTGAAGCCAGAGGCCTAAGGCAGGCTGAACCAGCTTTAGCCTGGCGAGGCCAGCCTAAGGCCAGGTCCAGTCACGGGTTTTGAAGACCTTTATTGTTGTCCTGGTTTGAACTAAGACTTGGCTTTACACGTTTTTAGGTCTTTTCCAACACATTAGACCTAAAAACGCGACACTTTTGAAGGGGAAGATCGAGTTTGGTTTTACATTAATAGCCTGTTTGGCCAAGCTTCTTTTTGGCCAAAAGTGCTTTTTTTTGCCAAAAGCACTTTTGGCCAAAAATTGAGGTGTTTGGCCAAGCTTTTGGAAGGAAAAAAGTGCTTTTGATGAGAAGCAAGAAGCAGTTTTGGAGAAGGCAGAAAAAAGTAGCTTCTCTCCAAAAGCACTTTTTTGAGAAGCACTTTTGAGAAAAATACACTTAGAAGCAGTTTTTTAAAGCTTGGCCAAACACTAATTGTTGCTCAGAAGTGCTTTTCAAACTAATTAGCCAAACACAAACTGCTTCTCACCAAAAGTACTTTTGAGAAAAGTACTTTTGAAAAAAAGCACTTCTCAAAATAAGCTAATTTTTGCAGCTTGGCCAAACGGGCTATAAGACCTAGGGAGAGCACAGAGTCGTCGTGGAGACCGGAGATTCGACCTAAGGAGGCAATAACACACTAGGAGCAAGGCGAAGAATTCTTCTACGAGTTTTTCACTTCCTTCTTCCTATTTCCATTATTGGTTATGAATTCTAGTATTGTAATTATGCATACTATTATGAATAGCTAATTTGTTATCTAGGATTTTGATGGAACCTATTGGAGGATGATTTTCTTGTTACGTTAATATATATTTGCCGTAGTATTTTCTCTATTTATTCAACTACGTTATTATTGTGGTAGGTTGAAGTGCTCTCAATCGACTGTGCCTATTTAGTGTGTATTACTCGGGAGAGAGTGCATATTTAGGTAGTTGTTGAATAACATCACTCCTAACGTATATGAGGGATCAATACAAAGGGTTTAAAGGTGGGATCAGGGATAACGAAACTTTGGTGCGATCCGAGTGAGCCGTACTTAATGCCAGCTAGCATGATTCGGGAGAATATGTCTAGTAAATTGTGGTAGTTACTCGGGAGAGAATTATGACACTCAGAGGGCTCATGATCGGTAGAGAAGACTTAGGCAAATTTATAGAAAACGTAGCGGAAAGGATTCCGACAACAGGGGAAATCATAACTCTAGACCTCCTTAATCTTGTCTCCAATCCATGTCCTTGTTAATTGATAGTTTTACTGTTTTCTAGTATTTGTTAGTTAATTAGATAAAAATAAATATTATAATCTTTATAATTAGGAAATTATTGGACTTATGTTTCTTAGCGATATTGAACAACTACAGTTAAGCCTTAGTTCTCTGTGGGATTCGACTCCGGACTTGTAAACCGGATTATATTTGCAATGACCGCTTAGTCCTTTTTATAAGGCATAGTTGGGCGTGATCAAATTTTGGCGTCGTTGCCGGGGAACTAACGGTGTAGCTGTAGGTGTACATATTGCTAGGTTTCATGTTTGAACTTTTATTTTTATTTTTTTGTATTTTATTTTTATTTTATTTTTGGTTTATTTGTTAATTTTAAAAACATTGCATCTTGGATTCTACTTTTTAATCCTCCTCGTGCATATTGTGAAGGAAACCACCCATTACAAAACTGTCAAAATATTCCCAAAGCGAGTTGTGTGCACCAACTCAATCTTATGTTTGGAATATGTGTGATATGTGTGGTGGTCAAGATGGTCACTTTCTTGGTTGTGCTTATAATTCTTATCTTCCCCCAATCCCTTATTTTGATGGTTCTTCTTTTTTTTTTTTGTGAGGATAACCGGAACAAAGAACCTAGGGAAGCTGAGCTAAAGAGGATCAAAGATATGTTAAAGTGTCATATAGAGTAATATGATGATAAACCACGGCATATACATATGCAAGAGGCAACTATTCACAACTTGGAGGCTCAAGTGAATAAATTAATTGATCATTGTAAAGCGCAAAAAATTGACATTGTGGATAGTAGCCAATATGAGCATGAATTGGCTGCAGAAATTGCCATTATACTGGAGGATTTAAAAAAATACGAGGAGATGCTAGTGGAGAAGGCCAGAGTAGAACACCAACAATCAATCGAACTAGATTTTGAGGATGCCGATGTTGTAGAAGAAATACTAGAGTCAACCAAGGACATTAAGGATACATATTTAGTTGACTCTAGTGTCATTGATACTGAGGATGTTGACAATCCCAATGTTCATGTAGTTGAGCGCATTGGTCCACACTCCAAGCATTTTTTCACATTGTGTCTGGATGATGATATGGAAATAGAGTCCTCTGAGCCACTTGAGGAGTCAAGGGATGAGGAACGAGGTGCCTACATTCTGGAATTTTTCTTGCCAGAAAATCAGGATTACACACCTCATGTAAAGGCCAAGAAGTGCAGAATGCTACATTGGTTTCTTGGGCCAGTTAAATTTGTTCCTCCACCCCTGGAGCATAGCCGAAAACTTGATGCCAAATTGGGGGTCCAATTCATAAGTTCAAAGTGGAGGCAGAAAGTGATTCGCGTCGTGCCGCGACATTAAATCAAGCGCTTGTTGGGAGGCAACCCAGCTTTACTGCTTTCTTTTATTTTATTTTATTTTATTTTTATTATAGATTTTTGTTAATTGTATTATTTTTGTAGTGTCGATTTTTGATTTTCTAGGAGCATGGAAAGCAAAGCTATTGGAATGATGCAACAACAAACCAAATGGTTGGAACTAAGTGTGAGGTACCCGCATGAAGGACCAAGCCTGGAGAAGTCTGAGTACCCCATGAGCTACTATTGCATCGAACTTTGGTCTAACAGGGAGTTTCTTCTACCCTCTTATTAATTATGGTGTGCATTGGGGACAATGCACAATTTGAAGTATGGGATGAGGAGATTGTCTGGGTGACTTTCTATGCTATTTTAGTTGTGTTAGTTTAATTGAATAATGCTTTTGTTTTAAAATAAGTTTGGACTATCCCCGACGAAGGATCTATTAGACAATTTTCTTGAGGGATTTAAGTCTAAACAAAAAAGAAGATTTTCTTTGTAGGTAGTGTAGTAATTCTCCCTTGGTTTTTTTTGTGCCGCGGTTCTTTTCCAAGGGTTTTGTTTGAACCGGGTGTAGTTAGTTTTATCTTTTTTAGGAGTAGGAGCTAGTGTGAGATGAATAGAATTGCAGTGATATCTCTTAAATTTGTTATGCCTTGAGAATAGTTAGTACTTTCGTTGTGATACTTAGGCTCAATTTTTGACTCTTTCAGAAGTACCTTAAATTGTATGACCTTAATTTGCTTAACTGCTTTGACTAGAGTGTCTTGATGACCCAATCTTGAGTGAGTCATGTGCCATGTGCGTGTGAGGTTTGTTGTATTCTATGCATTGCATTTGATGTCTAGAACATGCCCCGTGTGTTTGCAAAGCGAAATAGTAGTTTTGTTCAGTCTTGGAAGTGATATAGGCGTTTCTATGTTGAACCGGATATGTATATTTTACCCGCCTAATTGTTATGTAACGTAGTTAACCCCTTTGAGCCTGTAATCCTGTTTCTTTGGCAACCACATTACAAGTCGTACACCTCTGTTTGAATTAACCATCGATTTGAACCTTTTCACCTCTTATGAGCACTTGAATTGTAATAATTTGTAAAAGTTAAAGTGTTGGGCGGTTGGTTTGGCTTTTGAGTAGAGCTAATGAAATAAGGAGAACGGTGCACTGTGTTGACAAAAAAATAAGAGCCACTTGAATTGGAAAAAAGATGTATTGTTGTGGAAAAAAAATATTCCTTGCTAAGTGGTGACTCTTGATGTAAGTGTGCTTAAAGAAGTATGGAGTTAATATATATTGATGTGAAGGTGGAGTTATGGTTTGACATAAGTATGGGCTTGAATGTTAAAGTATATGTATTAAAGTGCTTAGGGAGATGTAGTCACTCTTATATCTAAATGTATTCTACCCGTCCCGCAGCCTACATTACAACCAAATGAAGTCCTACTTGATCCTAGACTGAATGAGTTCGATTAGTAGAGTAGTACACTACGGGCAAGCCTATGGTGCATCTTTTGTAGCATTTGAATGTTATTTCTAAGAGTATCTTGAGTTCCTAATTGCTCGTAAATTTTATTGTGTGTGTGGAACTACTCTCTTTTGTATTGTGAGGGCACTTGATTTATGAAAGAAAGGTAATGTCATTGACCTCTATGATTAGAGTAAGTGAGTGAGTGGTGAATAATGCATGGTACTTGCGAGTCAAATCTTGAGGTGGAGACGTTACACCCTTGTGCTTAGTCAATTTTAAAGATTCTTGGTGTGATGAGTTAGGAGAATTGCTTAAAAAGGTCGTGTCTATAAGTGTAGTTTGATTGCTCGAGGAAGAGCAATATTTAAATGTGGGGTATTGATGTGTGGCTATAATTCCATAGTTTCGTACAATATGTGCCTTGCATTTTACATGCTTTGATGATAAATTATACTTTATTTGCGCGTAATAGAGTCTATTTTATGTGTAGGTGAATTGGAGATGAAAGTAGAGCAAAATGGATACTTAAACGTTGAAAGTGCGCGCGAGAACAGTGAAAAGGAGAGGTCAGGCAAAAGCCGGTTCAACCAGGCTTTAGCCTGGTGAGGCCAGCCTAAGGCTAGGCTAAACCAGGCTTTAGCCTGGCGGGCCAGCCTAAGGCTAGGTCCAGTCCAAGTTTAGAAGACCTTATTCGTCTCCTGGTTTGACTAGGACTTAGCTTACACGTTTAGGTCTTTTCCTACACATATAAATAGACATAAAACGCCACTTTTGAAGGGGAGATCGAGTTTGGATACAATTTAGACCTAGGGAGAGCGCAGAGCCGTTGTGGAGATCGGAGATTCGACCAAAGGAGGTAAGAACACACTAGGAGCAAGGCGGAGAATTCTTCTATGAGTTTTTCACTTCTTTCTTCCTATTTTCCATTATTGGTTATGAATTCTTGTATTGTAGTTTTGCATACTATTATGAATAGCTAATTTGTTATCTAGGGTTTTGATGGAACCTCTTGAAGGATGATTTTCCTGTTACGTTAATATAGATTTGCTGTAGTATTTTCTCTTTGTTCAACTACGTTATTATTGTGGTTTGTTGAAGAGCTCTCAATCGAATGAGCCCTATTTAGTGTGTATTACTCGGGAGAGAGTGCATATTTAGGTAGTTGTTGGACAACATCACTCCTAACGTATATGAAGGATCAATACGGAGGGTTTAAAGGTGGGATTAGGGATAACAAAATCTTGGTGCGATCCGAGTGAGCCGTACTTAATGCCAGCTAGCGTAATTCGGGAGAATATGTCTAGTAAATTATGGTAATTACTCGGGAGAGAATTACGACAGTCAGAGTGCTCATGATTCCGACCATAGGGGAAATCATAACTTTAGACCTCCTTAATCTTATCTCCGCTAGGTAGTGATTTAAGATAAGCTATTATACTTACAAGTTTTGTCTTCTTCCATTAATGGTTGCCTGTTCCCATGTCATACAAGCATTTTCTAAAACACTGTCTCCCACAACCAAATCAAATACACTAATTTATTACTACTATTTTTTTCTCATTGAACTCTAATAAAGTCGTCGCTTTAGCTGAAATTTCTGAGTTCCAACCATGTCTTCTTCCCCTAAACTCCGCCATGAAAATGGCCCAACAACCACCTCAAAACCCGAATCTAAACCCATAACCGGAACCGAAATTGAGGCAGAGTTCTCACACCACGACCTCACTGTAGCCCGAATCAACAATGGCAGCTTCGGATCATGCCCGTTATCAATAATCTCTGCCCAACAACAATGGCAACTCCAATTCCTTAAACAACCCGATTACTTCTACTTCAACACCTTGAAACCCTCCATGCTTAAATCTCGTACCTTAATCCAATCCTTAGTCAACGCCGAAGATGTTGACGAAATCTCCATCGTCGATAACGCCACTACAGCCGCCGCAATCGTCCTCCAACACGTCACTTGGTCTTTCTTTACTTCCAATTTTCAACCCGGTGATGCCGCCGTTATGCTCCATTACGCTTATGGTTCAGTTAAAAAATCCGTTCAGGCGTATGTTGCACGCGCCGGTGGCAAGGTAATTGAGGTCCAGTTACCTTTTCCGTTATTGTCGAATGAAGAAATTATTACTGAATTTGATAAAGCTCTTAAAATGGGGAAAATTAATGGAGGGAAAATTAGGTTAGCTGTAATTGATCATATTACTTCTATGCCTAGTGTTGTTATACCTGTTAAGGAACTTGTTAAGATGTGTAGAGATGAAGGCGTTGATATTATTTTTGTTGATGGTGCTCATGCTATTGGAAATGTTGAAGTTGATGTAGGTGATATTGGAGCTGATTTTTATACTAGTAATTTGCATAAATGGTTTTTCTCTCCGCCTTCCGCAGCGTTTTTGTATTGTAAGAAATCGGATAAGGTATTGGATTTGCATCATCCTGTGGTATCGAATGAGTATGGGAACGGGTTGCCAATCGAGAGTGCTTGGATAGGGACGAGGGATTATAGTGCACAATTGGTTATTCCGGAGGTAATGGAGTTTGTGAACAGGTTTGAAGGCGGAATTGAGGGGATAAGGAGAAGGAATCATGATAAGGTTGTTGAAATGGCGGAGATGTTGGTGAAGGCGTGGGGGACAAAATTGGGGACGCCACCAGAAATGTGTTCGAGTATGGCCATGGTGGGAATGCCTGCCTGTTTAGAGATTTCTAGTGATTCGGATGCTTTAAAGTTGAGGACTCATTTGAGGGTTTCGTTCAAGGTTGAGGTTCCGATATATTACAGGGCGCCATTGGAAGGGGAGGTAAATTCGATAACAGGTTATGCTAGGATCTCCCATCAAGTTTACAACACAATCGAGGATTATTATAGGTTTCGAGATGCCATTATCAAGCTTGTGAACGATGGTTTCACTTGTGCAGTTCTCTCGAATTGACTAGGTGATTCTCTCTTTCAATGGAAGAAAACATCTTTTTCCAATTCCTTACTGATTGGAAATTGTTGTATCCTTTGACTGTTGATTAAAACTTGATGTCAAATTTAGTTCCCTGTTTAGCACTTGCAATGTGAATATTAGCTCTTTGTTGTGACCATATGGAATCATTCTATACAAAACTAACTACTGTTGAAACACCAACATTGCTTCTGATGAAGATATCTTTTTTATCAAGATCTTGAAGGGGGACCTTGGAGCAACGGTAAAGTTGTCTTCGTATGAGTTATATGTCACGGGTCCAAGCCGTGGAATCAACCACTAATGGTTGCATCAGGGTAGGCTGCCTACATCATATGCCTTAGGGTGCGGTCCTTTGCTGGACACTGTGTGAACGCGAGATGCTTTGTGCACCGGGCTGCCCTATCCTTGTGTCTTTCGCATTTGGCACAATGAAAATTAACTTCTTTCAAACTGGGAGCTAAATTTTGCTCAGACATTGAATTTTGGATTATTCCAGAAAATTTGAGATGCTTGTCAAGTACAATGGATGAACAATAAGGTTAGTTCTCAGCTTAAGGAAGTGTTGGTCTGCAGTAAAGTAGGGTATCAGATTCATTTGCTGTATATATATTTTATGTGAACCAAATTTTAGTGGAAGCCATTTGCAGAATGTAATAAGTTTGGTGAAATAAGTAGGAGGATTATAACATTAAAGGCATTTTGCTACGTTTTAACTCAATTTACAGCTGCATTTTGTGTATATATTGTGATTTTCTACCACAGATTTCATAGGGTTTCAGGTGCCTAAACGAATTTTTTTTACTAAAGTAACTTGACTTGAGCGGATTCTCATTTCAGAAATGAGAGGCTTACTATCTCCGTTTCTACTTAAATGCGGTACTATTTTCCTTAAGAATCACCTAATTATAACCTAGGAATTTAAGGTTGGATATTTTCTTAATTGAAGTATAATTACTTGAAGGAATAGGCGCTTTTGCAAGGCAGGGTTTTTGGCAGAAATAGAGCAGATTTCGTCATTAATGGCTTTGGCTACCAAATAAAGAATTAGAAGACTTGGCAAATAGAAAAAGAACTATTTTGGCCCTTTCACATCAAAAAGAATTCTAACTGCAACGGGTGTTCAAACTGAATCGGAAAACCGCACCCAATCGAAAAGTCAAATCAAACCGATTAAAGAATCCGATTAGGTTTGATTTGATTTGATTTGGTATTGAGTAAAAAACCCCGAACCAACCCGAAATATAAAATATAATTTTTATATATGCGTTTAAGATTTTATATAGAATTTTCTTTAAAAAATATCTAGAAATATTTGGGATTCTCTCATGGGATGTAATATTTAATAGAACTATGAAGTGCATCCATATTTATTTACGTTAAATAATGAGTTTTATCGTCACTTTCTTATCAAGTGTTATTGAAATGCGTCAATCTCTTTGTTCTTTCACATTCATATGTCAAAATTTGTTAAATTCTTATACCTTTTTCGAATTTGAAATGGTAATTCAATAATTTTAAAATTAAATAGAACATATAATTATTTAGATTTCACATTGATTTTATGCTTAATTTTTAATTTGGTTAACATTTGGAAGCGTACATCAACGAAAATTTATTATTAGACAAACTAAGAAAATAACTATTATGTGTTACTAAAAAAAGTTGTCATATAAGAATATTTTAATAGATCATATGTTTGTCAATTTTTTTTTTACTAAATATATATTCACTTATCAAAACTTTATTTATAACTTTAACGAAGTAAGATTGAAATAACATTCATGTAACAAAAAAATCCGAGAAACCCGAAAAACCGGCAAAACCGAACCAATCCAATCCGATGTAGTTGGTTTGATTGGTTTTGATAAAAACCGAATCAACCCGATCCATGTACACCCCTACTAGCAGCTAATACAGCATGTTTGAATCAAATAGCTTTGGACGTAGTCCTCGTAGAATCAAATTATTTCGACCATCCATGGATATACTAAGGTGATAATTAAGATTGCATTAATAAACTTTCCACAATGAAAAAAAAAATCTTTTTTGCACATAGAGATTGGAAAAGTATGGATGGTTAAGAACTGGAATAAAGAAAGAAGTCTCTCTTGATAATTGTGGTAACAATCTCTCTAATTGTTTATATTAGGAAATTCATTTTGAGCAAAAACTATAACTACAGACAAACAATTTGTTGGTTAGCTGATTGACAGCAGTTTGAATACAAAGATTATCTCATAAAGTTTTACCAATTCATAGCTCAATCCCCTGAAGTAAAACAAAAAGCAACTCGGTGCACAAAGCATCCCTCATTCAGGATCCAGAGAACAGCCGCAACCAAAAATAAAATAAAATTCATTACATTGTTGTGTATAACTTAAACCCTTTATCAATTTTTGACTCCCTAGAGCCAATTGCCACACATGCATACAGTAAGAGGCAACCTATGCTAGGTAGAGGGGTCACCGGCACCCGTAAAATTCGACAAAAATTCATGTATGTCTTTAGAGAATAGTGATATATTAATATTCGGCACCCTATATACAAAGTACATTTTGGTTGAACCAAAAAGTGTACCCGCGACCTTCAAATCTTGGGTCCGCCTCTAAGTCAGTAACATCATTCATCAGCTACAATGTGGTATCATACAGTCACTCCCATAAGCTCTTAACTTTATCAATGTGCTTGAAATCATAAATCATCACCAGACTTCTATCCATTCTCCTCAACACAAACCTCTCAACCAACACATAACAACTGAATCTTCTCCATCTACTACTATTTTCTCTGTACTGTTCAACTTGTTTAATCCTCCCTTGATTTTTCCATCCACCTCGTTCTTGTTCCCACTTCATTCTTTGAACTATTTCTTCTCTCAATCCCACACTTGTCACTTCATTTCCATCTTTATCATAGCTTCTAAACCATATTACTCGTTCGACGACATTGTTATCGTCCCATGTTGCTTTAGTTCCAGCAATTAGGACAACTTCAGTGTCAAGTGCAACATCAACAAGTACTGAATTCCCTTCATTAATGTAATCATTTTGACAAGTGAAAAATTGCTCCCACCTTTGCTCAAGTGTCATTTCATAGAACATTGATCTCTTCATTTGTTCTTTAAGTAATACTATTCCATCTTTGATAAACATGAAAGGACAATACCATTTCCCTACAACAACAACTTCAGAACTTTTACAAGATGGTGTGAAATTGAATTCTGGAAGTTGTTGCCTCAATTCCGCATTGAGGCCTAAAGCATCATCATTTAATTCATAATTTTTAGGAGTTTTAGCACAAAGATGCCAACCTTTTCGCCTTAGAAAGTGCGGTGGGAATCCATCCGGTGCAAGAGACTTAGCGAAAAAGTTACCTTTGGCACTGCAACCTGTATCATATGGACAAATCTGAAACTGCTGATATACCTCCTCTGGATCTAATGGCTTCGGTTTAACGTCTCGTATACATTTACAGAAACAGCATGTTTGCTTGTCTTCCTCCTTTGAACAAGTAAATGCTTGTCTGCGAAAAGGCGATTCAGAAATTGTAAGATGAAGGAAAATATTAGTATATGTGGAAGTATTAGTTAGAACAACTCTTAATAACGGAATAAGATGCAACAACAGCAGAAAAAAAACCAAGTGAATTTCCACAAGTCAGGTCTTGGGAGGGTAGTGTATACACAAACCTTACCAGTTACCCTTACCCTACGAGGGCAGAGATGTTGTTTCCGATAGACCCTCGGCTAAAGAAAAATGGAATAAGATGCAACAACAAAAAATAGAAGATGGAGATTTGAATGTTAAAAATGGTTCGATGCACTGTACAGGGGGTCCTCAGAGTAGATTTCCATGGATACTCAGGTAAATTCCCTTAGTAATGGAATAAGATGCAACAACAACAACAACAAACCCAGTAAATTCCCACAAGTGGGGTCTGGGGAGGACAGTATGTACGCAGATCTTAGCCCTACCCTGCGAGAGAAGAGAGGTTATTTCTGATAGATACTCGGCTAAAGAAAAGATGAAAAGAAGCTGAGGCGACAAGCAGTAACAGCAGCGAGATGGAGATGCAACAACAAAAAATAAAAGATGGAGATTTGAATGTCCAAAACTGGTTCGTGCACCGTACAGAAGGCGATGTCCTCGGAGTAGATTTCCATCGATACTCTGTTAGAAATAGCAAAATGATGTCCTACTAACAAGATACAGCAAATCACTCACGAGTCTTCTAATATATACTCAAAGAAAAATTCTAGAGAACTCCTAATGTTGAGACTTTTCAACAATAGGCACATAAAAAATTTCACTCGCTCAATATGAAAACCAAACATAAGATTCATTACCTTGGTTTTTATCCAGGCAAAGAAATAAACCAGAAAATGAGTTTTGCCAGAATCAATTGCTGTGCACTCCAATTAATTAAAGGCAAAGACACAATACTAAGGCTGAACTTTGTTAAGTTGTTTTCTTCTAAATTTTGCAATCAAGAATCAGAAGATCATATTTATGTATTTGATACACATAATTAAACTATCATACAAGATTAAAAAGGGCAGCCCAGGGCTAGACCACAAGGGTCTATTTGTACGCAACCTTACCCTACGTTTCTGCAAGAGGCTGTTTCCACGGCTCGAATCCGTGACCTCCTGGTCACACGACAGCAACTTTACCAGTTACGCCAAGGCTCCCCTTCTATCATACAAGATTAAATGTGCAAATACAATAACATACCCCTTGTGTTTTCCATGAGGCTTCATAGCATAATAGTGATTGGAAGACAATGGCTTATTAAGAACTGGAATGAACATTACATCATCCCTTTGAATTCTCATGTTTTGATCATCACTACGAGTACGAGAGTTCATTGCATCGGTCCTTTGGTATCGAACAGTCAGCTTCTTGTTCTGAGGGAAAGGCAGGTCCATGACATCATAATTTTTACAAAGTCCAAAACAACAATAAGTTTCAGATTCCTCATCTTGAATCACTAAGTAACCTGAATTTGGACCTTCAGGAGGTAATGAAAGAGCATCTGGATTCTTTTGGTAGTAAGAAAGAGGCCTTGTTACATACATATTCAGGAAAAAAATTGCTAACTGTATTAATTTCTGTCTGGAAATTGTCTTTTTGAGGATATATATCATGTTAATAATCTTCTATTTCTATTGCCATATATTTGAAGAATAGTCAAATGCAATAAGATAAGATAATTAAGGCAATTCATTTGGCCATGTTGATAAACCTTTTCTTTGTTTTTCTTTTTGCCTTCTGTTAGTCTTAGGTTGACTTTCTGCAGCAATCCATATAGGCACTACCTTTAGTCCGGTGCACTAAGTTCCCGCTATGCGCGATTCCGGGGAAGGGCCGGACCACAAGGGTCTATTGTACGCAGCCTTACCCTGCATTTCTATAAGAGGCCGGTTCCACTGCTCGAACCCGTGATCTCCTAGTCACTGGTCCTACCTTTAGTATTTTAAGAAAATATGAGGAATTTACTCCAAGTGTGCTCCACATTTCTTGTGTTGAAGGATATAATGGAGACCATGATCTTGTTTACAATTCAAACTTCTCTAAAAGGACAGCTTGTCATATAGTCAAAGCTGAATAGCTTTATTTATTATTGGGAAACTTACACAAATGTCCCTAATAAATCTCAACTTACCAACCTCTAACCATTAGTCATAGACTTACCAAAACTAGCCAACAAAAATTGAAAAACCAAATAATAGGGTTCTTTCTCTCAAAGAATCACATGCAAAAATCACCTTCCATATTTTTAAGCGTGATTAGCAACATTAAATACAAGACGGAAAGGAAATTTCATGGACGGGGTAGCAAATAAGGTGATGAAATACAAAAATCTATACAATATTCCAAAAATCTAAACAAAATAGGAACTTTTTCAATGGGTATAGTTGAAATTCATTGAAATTATATAGATTAGTCAATATACAAAATTTGAGGAAGATTGGAGGTGATTTGGATTGGTTTTGTATCAAAATTCGTAATTAGATCGAGTTCAAAAAAGTCTTCTGCGACACATGTATAAAACATGTATCACGCATGTATCATACACACAGGTATACATGGATATACATGTGATACACAATTGATACAAATATGATACATATGTGATACACATATCATTTTTTTTCATGTTCAGCTTTTACTAAATTCGAACCACCTCAAAACTTCACCAAATCATCTCAAAGCTGAGATTCAAGCTCCTTAAGTTGTGCCAAATCTATTTTAATAACACCCACTCAAAACAAAGCAAAAATTTGATATTTTTTTTTGCTACAAATAACTAATTGGCTAATTTTTAGTAATATTTTATCAATTGACCAATTTTTGTAATGAGCAACTTATAAATGGACATAGCTGGTAATTTCCCTTTATTATTTTAGTGATGGCGTTTTCTAATTTGTGTTTCTATTAATCTCACACCTACCATAGAAACGAACATTTTATATGTTTGAAAATCAGCTGGAGATGTTTTTGGAGGGCTCAATCAATAATTTTTAATGCAGGGAAAGCAATTTTTCATTTAAGGGTCCTGCTTATAGTCAATTTTTCTGGCAATTTCTGATTATCAGCAAGCCAAGAGAAAATACCTCACCCCTATAACAATTATATTTGGAAAAAAGATTTCCAATAGTAACTCAATCTAATCTCTCTTGAGTTTTTATTGTTACTCCATAATTTTACTTTCAGGAGAAATGGGTTGGATCCAGGCTTTGGCAACGAAGGACCTAAGTTGTTGTAGCTCAAATCACTTGTGTGTATTCAACACAGATATATGATCCATCCGTTGACTCAGGTATAGAATTTAAGAAAGAAAGAAAAGACTTTTGGAACATATCAAAAGTACTTTTATGACATTTCTATAACTATAGAAGCATGTTATTTAGGTTTATAGAAAGTTTAAACTCAAAGAGTTTCCAACTATAAAAAAGTTGTCATTCTTTATGCAAAAAACTAAAAGGAAAAGCCACACCATCACTTATTCATCATGTTAATGTCTCCCTTAAGGCATATAGGAAGAAATCTAGAATGAAGAAATGGAATACGAAAGAAAGGAGAATCGCCTCCTTCTGGCTGATCCTTTCTTCGACTAGCTCTGGCCCTCAACAAGTGGAAAATTGTGGCATGCAAGAGCAGTGTAGAGAATATAAAGCTCTTAGAAAGAGCTCTCGAAGCAAAACTAACACACTAGTTAGATTGACTTCTGAAGCCAATAACTTAGCCTTTACAACTGCTTAGGTACGAGTGATGAATACATATGGTACACCACGAACACCAAAAACAATGAAACGCCACGCTAGTGACATGACTTCATACATAACTAAGAAGCATTAACAGTAAAGACGATACAGATGCAGCAGCAACACCACCAGATCATAAACTAAGCCATCCGCTACATAACCGACACGCCAAACCTGTTCAATCACATTTGAAATGTCCACCGTTTTGGTGAAAACTTGCTCCAACAAAGCCTCTTGTGTCTGATCCGTGCTCTGCCGCTTCATAACTTCATCTTCCCCTCCTAGTAGCCCTACTAAACATGTCTTTGATATTTAGGGAGTTGGTTTCCACTTTGGCCTTTTTAGTCTGTCTTTTGCTCTTAGTAGTCTTTTCCCCGTCTTCACTCTTTCCCTGATGATTTAGAAACATAAGAAAGCAGTGATGCACATCGCAAATGAAAAACTCAAAGTAAAAAGATTAAGCAGCATCTCATATACATAGACAAATTTCATGGCTACCCTTTGTAATTTCCTTCCTACTTTTTCCACTCTTATGTGAACATGCAAAGCTGTTAATACATCATTGCGGCAGGAATATATTATTTCTCTATTAATGTGTGCATCAACAAATACAAATATCTTCTGAAAACTAACTTTGTGACAATTTTATCCTTCATCTGCCCAACAGGAAAGGAAGGAAAAGAAAAAAGATAGCAGAATTTTACTTTCCACTTCACTAAATCAAAACTTAGCTCTTCATGCACATGCAGGCTTCGCTCAATAAATTGCATCAAATATTACAGTAGGCTAGGCCTGGGAAAGAAACACATGTCTGTTCGTAAACGTAAAATAAGATTCAGTTCGATCTTCTCACGGTAACATTAAGACAGGCATCTTTTTGCAGACAGGGGGATATTATTCTTGCACAGTTTATTATCCTTGTTCCCAGTGCCGTATAAGAGAATACTTACTAATCACCAAGTCATGGGATCAGAGCCAGTTTAATAGCGGCAGTCTCCTTACCTGTTCGTGATTGAAGGACTCAAAACCATTTTCCGTTGGTGATGAGTGTAATTCAGAATTTGATGCTTTTGTGTCATCTTGCAAATCTATGCTGCAAAAGTACTCGTAAAAGTATTAAGGTTAGTAAATTAGAGGAAAACTTGCAAAGAAAAGACTCTGGGATTTTATTACATAACCAGACCATGAATTTATAATGTGCGACATTAACATCAAGTGGAAGACTTTAACTAGGACCAGGTCCTCTGAACAAGACCAGTCGGCCCCTCCTCTAACCCAGAAACTCCCTCTGTGCCTTGTAAGTCACACAATAGCATATTGCTGGCTAGCCAAAAGCAGATGTTGAGACATAGTAATACTGAATTTTACAATTGATTTTCGGCGTCGGAAGCACAACCATCCTGATATCATTTTTAAATATTTGTAATGCTTCATCTTCAAATTTTTGTCGCAAAAAAAAAAAACTATGTTATTATGAAAAGAAACTGGAAGCTGTGTTACTCATTAGAAAACAATTAGATGCAACCTTGAAAGGATGAAGGACGAGTGCCACCTTATTGTTAATATCTTATGGCCTATCCTATGAGCAATAAGACAAAGGACAATACTTTTTTTAAAAGCTTCAAGTATAAAAGATCTAGTTCTCTCAGAACTAATGTGAATTTAGCTAACAATAGAACATGATGGAAGCAAGGAATTCTATGAGCGATTCCAACTAGTTGGGATTAAAGCTTTTATTGTTACACTTACAGCATGTATGTTTGTGAATTAGAGACTTGTTTCTTCTCTTAGAGAAGTGCGCAATTTAAAGAACCTCTAGTTTTAGAAAACTCCTAAGTCACTTTAAAAGACAAACTATTCAGAATTGGAATAAGATGGTCCAATAAAGCTGAATAGACAAATGAATTATACAGGTAAACCCCAAGTCTCCGACTAGTGTAGTGTTGACATTTAGTTAATTGATTGATTTTGTTAGTATTATGGGATTGGTACCCCTAAATCACCACATTCAGGTTCTTTCCCCATGTCACGTCAACTCTTGGGCTCCAAATACCTTCTCGAGGATTTGGAGCGTATACTTCTTTGCTAAAGTGCTTGCCTTTTGTGTTTCTGGAATCTAGAGTGAAGCACTTCTTCTTAAGCTTTCGTTTTATATGACTTTTAAGAACACTTTTTTCAAAGTAGTGATTTTTCAAAAGATTTTGTCCCTCGTTAGAAAAACTATAGAACTTGACCACATGTTTAAGTAACAGATCTTGGACAAATGGCATTCATGCACTTGTGCATGGTTAAGTGGCAAAGGAACCTGGACAAGTGTTTTGTACAACATGCAACCACTTAAAACACGACACGTAGCATGGTTAGATCCACATTTCATCCCTATGAATCCTGCGATCATTTTTCACCAACAAACTCTCAGCTGCTCCTCTTCTTTTTTTTTCCTAACTTGCTGGTTTGTTATTTAATTTTATTGTTCATACTCTCTCCCAGGGGAAGGCTTATTTAATCCTGGGAAAAGTTTCTTTCACCAGTGTGAAAGTTTACCCGTATTAAATAAGCAACAATAACCCAGTGAGATGCCACATTTAGGGTCTGGGGCCGTATTAAATAAGCCTTCCTCTAATTTTCACACTATTTCAACAGTATGAAAGTTTCCCCGAATTAAACAAGCCTTCTTTTATGTTAGAGGAAGCACGAACCAAGAAATTAAACCAGCAAGTAAGAAAAGAAGAGAAGGAAAAGCTAAGATGAAATGATGGCATCACTCATCTTTGTTAAAGATTGATAATGTTGGGTTCCATGGTTAGGCTATTTATAGAAATGGAAGTGGCTCATAATCATGTCATGTGTAATAGGTTAAGCGGTTGCATGTTAACCTCTCCTGCATGTTAGCCACTAGCACAAATTCTTTTGTCACCTAGCCATGCATTTATGCACGAATGCCACCTAGTTGTACTTCCTAGCCACTAGATTCACTACTTTTTGCCCAAGTTGGCCAACACAAACCTATTTAATTTTTCCTCCTTAATTACACAAAAAGAAAAGAGTAACGAGATTATGAAGTTAGCAAAGTATTTATCTGACTCCCTCGTCCTCTCTCTTTCGACTGCAGCGACCATGCAACATTGATCACCGACAATTGCTGACCCCTCTGTTTTCCAGTAGACGTCTTGACAATCTTTGTTTCTTATCTTTAAAATTAAACATATTTATGTTTTTGTATGCTACAAAGAGTTCTTTTATCTTTCATTTGTATTTTGATATAGAAAGGATATCATATTATGGATAGTTGGATGGGTTTTTTTGGAAGCTAAATGTGAATTAAACATTACTATATAGTAACACAGACAGAGTGTAAATTAATGAAACTTTTAATATATCAAAAGAAAGAAAATAGGCCCGGAAAGTTGTTTGCCTCGAGTCTAGGCATATGCCTCACCTCATGTTGCATTTTTGCCTTCTAAAATATTGCATAAAAGCATAACCTCTGGTTAACTATACCTAGGCAAGATAATTTTACAGAACAATAACAAAAAAGTTTAAGGAAATACCTTAATTTGTTGCAGAGGAGCTTCAACCAAGGCTCGTCCCTCAAGTACTCTCCAATTATTGATACTGCATCTGTTACTGTTCACTTCAAAAAGCATTAATTAGTATAATCTTTTAGATGGGGCGAAGCTAGAAGCCCGTATACGGGTTCGACCTAACCCAATAACTTTTGCTTAAACAATATATTTACGTTAAAAATTCATTAAATGTGTACAAATATTGAATTTAGAACTCAGTGATTAACACTTGAAGTCGTCGTTTTAAAATTCAGAACCCATAAAGTTGAAAATTAGGCTCCTCCTATGAGCGCGCATTGGTTAAACAAACTTATTTCCTGGTTCTTTAAAAAACAAAAATACATTAAAGAAAAGGAGGTGACGGTCCATTCAACTGACAAGATATTACTTGAGGAGTTTCTCAAACAAAGAACAATGCGAGAAAGGTCTTGATTTACCACAAGGACCACAGCAGGCTATGGGATTTATAACCTGTAAGTGGCAAAAACTTAACAAACTCATTATTCAGAAAGAAACATACGTATTTCTTTCGTATCTCGAGCAGCATAGTTCTTATCCAATGTCAACAAAGTCTTCTTTAATTGGATTACCTACAAATATCTTAAGAGTCAGAATACAGACATAGAAACATGAAAAAGTAATGATGATAGGCATATGAGAGAGTACTCGATTTCTAAGATGGATAGACCATTGTTGACAAAGAAAAGTTTATTAGATTTAAACACGACACTACCAACAAATGTACACTTAATCTCCTATAGCCAGTGGTGATATCTTAAAGTGGCAGTACCACCGGAAAAACTTTATGTATACCCACTTCTACTTAGACAACCAAATTTACTTGAAGCAAATACCAAGATCAAATCACAATTCTAGAAAGCTTCCTTTTTTCTCTCTTTTGTAAACGAAAAACGAATTAACAGGAGAAGATTGTCACATTTAATCAAAGACGTACTAGCCATTCCTTATTCATCGGACTACAAGTGATTGACTCAACAATTGATAAGAAAATGAATACTGGTAGATACATTAGAATGTATTTTGCATAGAATCATATCCATGAAAGTGGTAGACCATTTCTCTTCTCCACTTTCTATATTGTTAAATTCATTCAACCATCCAAATCCAAGCTTTCCCTCTTGGATCCACAAAAGTCTTCTAATAAATAGATCTTAACCAAAATATAAAAGAAAATCTTTATTACAAAAAATAGAAGTGATTATTAGTTCCTCTTATGCAAGACTCCGGGCGGGAGTTTCCCTTTAGCCTTTAAAAATAAATATGACTCATGTTTCACCCAAGCTATATCGTTTACATTTGAAAGAGTCCATCCACTGCAGTTCTAAGCTGTTTCTCTTAGATATAAAAAAATCATTGCTCAAACCTAATGACTGAGCAGGGAGCAATCGAGTTAAACCATACCAATCGATCCAGTTAACTTTAACACAGGAAGGGATCAGAGTGACTGCCAGATCATATGGAAGAAAATTTCTTATATAACTATATGGACTATGTCATAGCTTTCATGAGTTGTACAACCATCTTCACAACTCAATGTAGACATAACTAATGGAGAACCATCTAAAGCTAAACTATTACAAGCCATTAATCAGAACAAATTATGAGGTAGCTTTTCATACTGCTTGCAGATAGGAAAGATCAGATACTGGAGACTCAATCACAAGAAAGGGACTATTAAACTTCTAATCTCCAGCAAGTTATGATTTCGACTCTAAATGCTAGAACAAGATCATCACAGCACATTATTGCAAAGTAAATAACCACCCTATATGTGGGTCAGTAAGGAATGAAATCTGACCTTGAAGCATAACCACTTTAGCACCTTCTCATCATTAAGCCTGTAAAACTTCGTCTTTCCAATATCTGTTGACACGCACACCAAAAAAAAGGAGATGGATAAGAAGATTAAGCATTAATTAACTTAAACTTTTCAAGTCAAACAACTTGAATTAGCCTTCCACACCAACCCAAAAAATAAATCATTATAGCTTCAAATGCTTTCTGATTTACACCATGATAGATCTACCATTTTTCAGATGTCTTTTTCTACTAAAATTTATTCGCAAAAAACAACTTTAAGCCAGATTCTTAACAGAAGGATGTGATGTGAAGTACATGGATAACATCTCTATCTATAGAATACTCCATAAATATGAGATGTCATGCCATCTAGCATTATAAAACAAAATAAAAACTGATTATTCTGAGACAGTATATTATCACCTTTGACATCACAAACCACTTGCATGCAGTTCTCAGCAACAGAAGAAAGATTCTGATATCCAGGATAGCCTACGACATAAGTTATTTCATCCAATTGCCTAAACTTTCCTAGATCATCCTTTTTCTGCATTTTGTCAGAATAAACAAAAGCGCAATTAGAGAACCAGCTAGCCAGTAGCCAAGTGGCAGGCAGTTGTCTCTGGTTAATGTTGCATGCAGCAAAAGACTTCGACCAGCCAAAAGAGAAAGAACATAATCCGAATCTTATGTAGTCATTCAGAGGAAGAGACCAATAGAGTCTTGAAAGTGCTTTACAAGCAGTTTTTAATATATGAATTTTAGCTAGCACTTTCTCTATATAAGAAACTTATTGCAGAGAGATACATCATTCAGAAATTAGAGATTAATACCTTCATTCTCGCTTCTTCGAAAATAGGTAACAGAACAAAAACAGGATCCACTGGAGTTGCAGTATATAATCGGCCATCTGTTTCGAGAAATAAATGAGAATACAGAAAAGCTAACAAAAAAAGAAACTAACACTTCCTCTAGAAATCAAGATCAATGGCATTGAAAGTTTTAAAGAGCAGAAGACAAACCAACAGGTTCTCTATCAAGAGCACAAAAGATAAAGTATAAGCATACCAATTATCCTAAGCATGAAATAAAATCAACACCATGTAAGCAAAAAGAAAGATTCCTCAATATGCATTAAACATGATATCAGAACATGGTTCATTCAGAATTTACAAATAGGGCCACCAATAAACTCTTTTTTCCCGACAGCCACTAAACCCAAGTTTAGTTCATATGTGCAACTCTTCTACTATTATCTCTGTTCCATTTTAATTGATGTGGGTCGACGTCCACGAAGCATATGAGTAAAATGTTTTAATGATTTATTACAAGTATTGACTTCTGGAGAGAAGAATGTAAATAATAACTTTCTCCAAGAAATTTAAAATAATAGTTTGAAATGTAAAAGAACAAAGAAGTTGGTTGAACGGAACGAAGAGTGTTTTTCCATATTAAGGAAGGAGTCATTGTTTTTCCAGATAAAATACAAATGAAATTTAGATCACTGACAAGTAGTTGTTTGAAATCTAAAATAATCAAAGGGAAGTGCACACAAGGATCAGAACCCTCAATCTTGCTCGTTTGAGACATTGCAGGTGGAATCGGAGCAAGACATAGGAGAACCATGTCTATACAGCAAAGACCAAGTTGGACGTGTAGTAGGGTAATTCATTGGACTATGTCAACAGTAAATGAGATAGGCCAAGCACCGTTGCATCCAGGTTGGACTAAAAATTTTAATTTTTTTTTTTTTTTTTTTGATAGATTATTTTAGAGAGGTAGTTTTAATCCTCCTTGCAGGTTGGTTCAAATTTCTACAATGCTTCATGAGAGTCTTAATCCTCCTACTGCATCCTCATCAAATCTTTTGCATGGAAAAATGAATCACACAAAGAACATTAAACTTGAGATTTTTTTTAAAAAAAGATGTTTTTATTTTCAATTCAAACACTTACTCTATGAAGTAAAGCCACTGTCAAGGACTACATATTTCCTCTAACGCTTATCATTCGGATTATCGAGAGAACTAATGGGCAACGATGGAAATGTAGACTTATCAGCTTTTGAAAGGGTTCATTAGATCAAGCTCAGACAAACTTTTACCTTCACATACATAATCCCCAAGGAACCAAGACCCATAAGATTGCTTGAACCAGTGAAGTTCTTGAAGAGATCCATCAACACAAATGTAGCATGTTGCATTTCCTGTCACAGAGGCGAATCCAAAAACATTATGTCCATCAATCTAATGTTATTGCACTATTAATACAACTTTAGTGACATAACCAGTTCCCAAAAGATAGCTCGACAATCAACAGAAGGTTAGAGCATGGTTAACAACAAATAAGCTGTAATAATTTCGATACATCCACCACTAACAATGTCTCAAGCCATATTGAAAGCATTAAAACCCAAAAGAAAAACAGTAAAACAAGTACATATAACGAAAGGCAACATCTTAGAAAAATAAAGATACAATTAAATAAGACAGTGGCATGAAAAGTGCAGGAATTTACCAGATTTGGGATGTTGGAGAGATAATAGCTGCCCTACCTTGTTCCCATCCTTTGAAGGCTCTGCAATGTTAAACTGAGTTACAGTTTGTAAAAAATAAAATAAAAATGTTAAACTGAGAATCTTCATATTGCAGTCAAGTTAGTAAAGGAGATTCTGGAACTGTAGTCTAGGAGATTGACATATCATTACTACCAAGGACCAATGACGCAGCAAGAGAGATATAAAGACGATTGTTTTTTTCAAGATGAGTTTTTTTTTCCTTTTCATAATCAAGATTCGACTATATGACAGGTCTATCAGGTTAAAGACATATCAGGAAGGACCAACAGTCATGAAATCTTGGATATTAGTGTTCATCCTTGGAGATGAAGCTTACATTCGGCTACCGATATCTTAAGCAAACAGTAATTATACATGCTTAAGACACTCCTTTTAGATCGGAGGCATATGCCAAGATTTTAACTTTATGGGCGCGAGTCAAAATTCCACCACAACTCATTTGATTTATTGAGTTTGAAATCAATTGTTTCTACTAATATATAGAATTTTTTAACACAAATACAGGGCCAAGCCAAAGCTACGGGGTTCGGATGAACCCATATCTTACATTCTATATCCGCCCCTGCTTTAGAATCCAAATGGATGAAGATATTCAAAGAATAGCAATATAACACAAATAATGTACTCAATATTCCCATCAAATAACAGGCAAAGCATATCTCTTAGGGCGCAAATTATTCAATCAAGATACAAAAATTAAGAACCATAGTACCCAATCGAAAGTTTCTACCTTTTCTGCTACACAATACATAAACAAGGTGCAATATGTAAGTGGAAATGTCAACAGAAAAAAAAGGAAGCGGCAAGGGAAAAGAGACACAAATTAAGGACGGAGTACCTGGTGCAATAAGAACACGAGCTTCATTGATACCCTCCCACCAAGCCATGGAACCCTTTCTCACACAAGTATAACCTCTATGATTTGAAGCAGTGAAATAAGGAGTGAAACTTAAAAGTTTATTAGGAGGAGCAAGTTTGCAGCCGAAGGAAAGTAGCGGGGAAGAAGAGATTTTGTAGGAATTTGGAATTGGCGCCGAAATCGGTCGGGATTTTGGTGCGAATATCAAGTTCATTTGTCACCCTAGTAGTAAATGGTTACTACTAGTGGTCAATAAAAAGTGATTTTTTTTCTTTTATTTTTATTTACCTTTAATGAATGACTAATAAAGGATCAATCAAAAATTTAATCTAATTAAGAATTTTGATACTTTGTAGTTGTATATAGCCATTAAAGTGATACTTTGTGGTTAAAGAAATTTGATACTTTGTTGTTGTTGTTGTTTGTTGTGTAGAGGCAAAGTATTGAAAATTCCCATCTTTGGAAAAGAACATTGGAGTGTTAGCGCGACAGTTAGTGGGCGTTTGGACATAAAAATTGTAAAATTCAAAAAAAAAATGAATGTTCTTTTTTCAAATGAAAATGATATTTGAAAATTAAAGTTATGTCTAGACATGAATATAATTTTGAATTGCTTTTGAATTTTTGTGCAAATTTTCGAAAAATTTCAAAATTCATCTTCAAGTAAAAATTAAAAATTTTATGGCCAAATGTTGTTTTGAAAAAAAAGTTACTGAAAAATTTATTATGTCCAAACTGGCTCTTAATCTCGTGATATAACAGTTCGATAGTAACATAGTTTTGGTATTACTTCTATTAACCTTTTTATTAAAGGCACTTCGATAAATATAGGATACCGGAGTTCCTTTTTTGGGGGAAATTTTTTATTACAAAGTGTTTAAACAAGTAACTATGAGAACAATTAAATACAGTACCGAAGGAAGAAACTTTTCACATGTAGGAAGAAAATTACTGATCCTGTGACTATTTTCCATGGAAGACCAAACTTTTTGCTCTAATTTATTTGGAAAAAAATGCAAATTGAAAACCTTCATAGAGACACACAGTTAGGCATTAGCATTGACCTCAAATATATTAGTCAAATAGGTTGTATGGTTCTAATAAGCACAAGAAAACCCAGTCGTTCTGATACCTAATGCAGTATCCAAAACTTCTAAAAAAACTGATGGAAATTTTAATCAACCACACCTCTTCTTCCACAGATGATCTTTTTTAAAGGAACAGATAGAGAAGTCCTTTATAGAACATTTGCACATCCACCATTTTGATGGATAGAGAATTAGTTTAGTCTTCATTTTTCACTTTTTGGTGGTCTTCGTCTCTGTAAATCCCCTCTCCTTTACCAATTTATAACATGTACACCTTAGTAAGCTGGCTCTGCCGGAAGCTGGAGCAGCTCACGTATCCCTTCATGAACCTGCATTCAAGTTTTTTCACAAAATATGCACCAGTTAGTGTAATTTCATCAGGAACATAAAAGAAAGCTCCGGCTTATCTCTCACAACTTGATATTATGTGCGTCCTTGAGAGCTCTGAAGCACATGTTTATTAGGAAGAAGGAAAGGAGAAAAATTAACCCACATACCATCTTGATCTGGGCCTTAATTGATGCAATTAGACGTGTATATTCCTCTATTTGCCTGCACATTTAATTGCAAAAAAATCAACATTCAGTGTAAGGCAAGAAACATGACTTAAAATAATGCTAGCCAGAGTATTTCCGCTTGAACATGGAAAAATGAAGTCATAAAACATGCCAGAGAAGGTTATTCTCTTCCTTGAGTGTGAAAAGCTCAAACACATAACTCCTCTCCTCCCCTCACCTCACCTCGACCCCAAAACAAACCAACAAGAGTTGAACCAGCTGGCTCCAATACCAAGGGGTTCAAAAGGAAAATGGAGAGGATGTGGATAGGAAAAGAAAAACAAACATCTGACCTGATTAGACACTTGTTATTTTTGAATGCAACAGTAAGAATTAGACACTGAAATTTACAACCTAAAATTCGGTATTCTTATCTTTTTCATCCATAGCAGTCTGGTTAAAGCTTAGACGAGTTTGAAAACAAAAACATAGATTGAACAAAATGAATTGCAGCTAGTTAGTTGAATGATACAAACAAACTACGCCTCAGCCCCAAACAAGTAGGAATTGGCTATATGAATTCTCACGGATCATGATTCTCAATTTAAACTCATCTCAAGCCAATATTATACAAAATAAAAATAAAAGGCTGAATACATATGCAGCCCCTTAAACTTGGCAGAAAATTTCACTTAAGACACTTTAACTAAAGGTGTGACCTATTGAACACTTGAACTAATCTAAAAATGTGTCAATTGAACATAATGTGCTGTTATGGCACAGTGAGTGTTTTTCACCTCCTTTGAGAGAGTGAGTATGCTTCATATTTTCCTGAATTCACTTTTTTAGCCAGAGATGTTCTAGGCTTTCCTCTCTCCCTACATTCTTTCTGTCCCCCTAATTCATTCTTTGGCCGGAAAATCCAACATCAACGAAAGCCATTTTTTCCAGTAATATAACCCGCTTTTCCAACCGCTAAATCACTTGGAAAATCTATAAAAATCTCGCCACCAAACCATAACGAGTGCATAAGTGAATTATGGATGATTTTAAATTCTAAAGAAGAAAAATCCATTTCAAAAAAAAAAAAAATCTAAAGAAGAAAAAGAGAAAAAGTTGAATGTTGAATGTTGAATTTTCCTTTAAAATTCTCTGTACAACTCATTTTCAGCCCACGTATCTTGTAACTTGCAGTATCTCAAAACTTGTCTTCCCTGTGACTCTCACCTAGAAACCTCTCTACGTTGAAAGTCATGAAGATCCCCACTTCATGAATTATAGAACCTTAAATACGGACACAAAAGAGAGAGAAAACCAGAGAAGACTAAAACAAAAAATAGCACGAAGGGAACATGGAGAGAAGATGCAAGTAACGGTCGTCACAGCCAGAGAAATGGTGGAAGAAACCGTCTTCTTCGTTGTAACGCCAGTCGCGGACAAAACTAAAACAGAATGTCAAACTTTAGCTCAAACTAAACCCACTGTGGGCATTCTTTCTTCTAGCTCAAACCTCGGATGTGTTTTTGGTGCAATGCGTGTTATTTTGATTATTCATAAAAGGGTGTCTGTCAAAGCTGAAGAAAAAAGTCCTCATTGGAGGATAGTAACAACAACAACAACAAAAAACCCAGTGTAATCCCACAAGTGTGGTCTGGGAAGGGTAGTGTGTACGCAGACCTTACCCCTACCTTATGAAGATAGAGAGGCTATTTACGGTAGACCCTCTGCCGAGGATAGTGATTTCTGTATACTTGTTTTAGGACAGGCGCCAATTTCCAGTTGTTTTGATTTGCCGCCAATCGTGATTTCAATTGAATTTATTAACTCAAAGACAGTTTTTTGTGCATTTTGTGCTCTTGCCGGAGTAGGTGACCAACCCCAGTCATTGGACTTTAATTTTTACTTGTTGCTGATGTGTCTTCTTTTTATTTGTCACTTTGCCATGACAACTGCTGTGAATCTCACGCATTCTGATGTTTTGGCTGAGCTGAAAAAGGTGTTCAATTGACATATTTTTAGCTTAGTTCAAGTGTTCAATAGGTTACACCTTAAGTTAAAGTGTCTATGTGGAATTAACTGACAAGTTTAAGGGGCCGCATATGTATTCAGCCAAAATAAAAAGTACCAAAAGTTCTCTATATTTCTACTAGCATATAGATCTCTGACAAGGCTAAAGGAGACCTAGGAAGCATAGGATCTAAAATAAACATACTAACATGAATATCTCCCAACTAATTGGCATCGCCTATATAGATCTTTTTCTTCATTGTGTCCTATCTTTCACCAAGTCTGCATGTATTTCAAGAGACAGTAAGTCTTCCGAGACTTCTTCCTTGTGATTTGAGGCTTATCTCGTCCCAATTTAACACCTTCACTCAACATTATTTCACACCTATGAACCGGTGCTCTTAAGGAGCTTGGGCTACTCAACTGATAGGACTAGGGGCTTGCAACGCAGGACATGGCCGAACCATCTCAAGCGAACTTCTTTTATTTTATCCTTGATATGTGCTATTAGTTGAATTATGCTGTCAGTAAACTTTAAAGCTGGTTATTCATGAAATGTAGCTTTAACTGTACTGTACAAATCTCAGAATTCTGCAAACTTCCCCATCTCCATTTATTCAAGTGACTCACTTACCAGTAATTGGTTTTAGGAAAGAGATCCAACCTATTTCTTATCAGTAAAAAAGAGATCCTCACTATACATCATAACGAGAAACTCCATGAGGGGTTTGATCTATTACTAAGATGACCAATTCATTGAATTCTTGTATTTTATCATCATCAATTCTTCTCCAAATCTTAAGAACAGAAGACGGATTTATCATGTGACCAACTTATACTTTACACAATCATCTAGATTTTGAAAGAAACTGTAACTGAATTTATGCCCTCAAACTTAAATAAAACACTAACGGTGGAATCACAAGTTAGAAGTACCTGGCTAATTTCTCCTCCCTTGCTGATATATACTTTAGAGCTTCCGACCAAGTGAACTCTACATGAAATCCAAGTCCGACGTCGACAAATATGTGTGTTGTATCTGGCCTGTTGAGCATGTTCAAATGATAGCAGACATCACTTGCTTTTGATTTATTTTTCTCAGAAAATTGCTTCCAACATTAAAATAAAGCTAACAAAGACTTACACATCAGCTTGCATATATACTTCAGAGCCAAGATTAACCAGCGTCCTCATATTAGTTACACTGTTTTTCTCCAAATTCTCTATATTGCTTCTCAAATCTGAGCTAAAAGAAGGTAGTTAAGAAAAATGCACAGACCTCATTCCAACGTCAAAGTTCAGATAAACAATTAAACAATTTAACCCATATAGCTGCAAGTAAATACATCAAGAAGTCCAAACGACTGAAATAATGATCCAACTAAATTTCCATAACTGTGTTATATAACAATATAATAACAAGGGAAGGATACAAAATCTTTTGCTGCTCAAAGACCTTGTCCCTGCAGCCAACAAGTGAAAGGAAAAAAAATAAACCAAGTTATGCCATCGTAAGATTATTTGCATGAAAGAAAATAAATTATTTGCATGAAAGAAAATAAGATTCGCTGGATATTTCCTCAAGTAACATGTATTTCCTACATCTGCCAGCAAGAACTAGCCAAATTCGTATGATGAAGACTCAAGGGCTTCAAGCTCCTGGTTACGATAATTAAACTTAAATATCGTATAGATCTTTATCATATGCAGCTAACTTTAGTATTTTGGATATAAACCATTCCATTACTTTCTAAGCAACAGTTGGACATCACTGTTCCCCATAAGGGGTAATTTGTCTACTGATCAGTTTGCTAATTGCAGAGTTTATTCCAACACATTGCCTACATACATTAAGATGCTAAAACTTTTTAACACAACATTGCGGGATTAAACCTCAAATTGATGAACAAAATTTAACCATGACTAGAATAACACCTAGTTTTTCCTCGTTCTACTGCACAATTTGACCATTAATTTGGAAAATAAGTTTTTACAAAAGCACCCATAATTTATACTATGATTGATGGAGGAGCAAGCTAAAAAAGTTTAAGGAAATCACCATAATAGGAATCTACTAGAATATACTTTAAATATAGATCATCAAAGATCCTTTTCTGTTAATATAAAAAGTGAAATGTTCAGCCGAAAAACTTCTTTGTCATTCAAGGATAGGGATCGAATAGAATGCAATAAATGGTGTGAAAGGAAGTAATTAGAGATATATGACACAGAAAATGATTTCAGGAAAACCGAGGAAACTAGAATGAGATATTTGTTATAACCGTTCAGCAATTGCATGAACAAGATCTGGTTTCAGACGGCGATCAACAAACTCCTCAAATCTCCTTACTTTCTCATGTTTAATAGTGTCCATTGCAATCCTGATACAAGATAAAATTGTGCAAGAAAAAACTTAAGCATCGCATCAAAGATAGAGCAGAACAAATTAAGAAATGAGACTCACACATCCGGAGAGAGTGAAATAGTGACAGTTAGAACCCTAATTTTCACTCATTAGAGTCTAAAATGGAGGGTGTTTCTCTTCCCTCCTTCTTTCGACCATTCCTCTGTTTTTTTTTCTTCTTTTTTTTAATGGCAGGTGGTGTCCGGACCAGTTTACGGCTCCTTGATTATTGGTATCTATTACTTCCCACCAACAGGTACCGGGAAACTCTGCCACTAAAGCTTATGACCTTAGGCAGATGGGAAGAAATCCACCTATTGTTCTTTTTGCATCTGCTGGTGTCACACCTCCTTTTTCCTACACCCCGGAAGGGTATAAAGGGAGTTTTTCCAATTAAAGGACAATCGAAACGGGATTTATTTAATTAAAGATTCAGAGTCGCCACTTGGGAGATTTATGGTGTCCCAAGTCACCAGTTTCAAATCCCGAATCGAGGAAATGGTTGACTCTGTATTACAGTCCGCGAACCAGAAATCCGGGTAAGGAATTCTGTTAACCCGGGAGAAGGTGTTAGACATTCCCGAGTTCCGTGGTTCTAGCACGGTCGCTCAACTGTTATATTCGGCTTAATTATCCGATTTTAAGAACATTTTGAACCTATGTGCATTTTTACTTTTAACCGCTTTTATTCATTTTTTAAAGAAGATTTAACGTCGTCTAAAACATGTCTTTGGATCGCGTCACATGAAATGCACCCGCAATCCGAAACACATTTTATTCAACGTTATAAGGATTTGATTTGGGTCACATGAAATGCACACCCGAGTTTAGGAAGGTAATATTATTAAAGTACGCGCCTAAAGCAACTACGCGTTTTTAGCTTAGCGAGGGCCATGGAAAATTCGCTAAATGGCACACCTCGAATTCTAAGGATTTGAACAAAAACTAATTAAAACGAGGGCCACGCAATTGAGATTTTATTTGGCGCGGTGCACCTCAATTCCATTTTTAAAGGATATTTAAACTAAAGTTCGGGGAGCCATAGACTATACCTTAACTCAACCCCAACGAATAAAGTGCTCAAAACCATACCAATCAAACTTCAGATCCACACTGAATGTCGACAACATTAAAATATGCCTCAATATTACAAAATAATAGCCACTACATGAAAGCAAATCAAGCAAACGAAAGCAATGATTATAGGCTTTAATCTTTTTCCGACAAATGAGTGAATAGCAATCACATGTTATCAGGCACACAATTAGCTCATTCATTCTGACTCGAGTACTCAACTTTGCATACAAATTTAGCATAGATTGAACAAGGATCAACATGAACTCAAAGTTCGACTTCAATCACAGTACCTTAACAGTGAGAAATCAACGCGAATTAAGCTTCAAAACACCACATATTACGCAAAAATCAAACTAAAAGAATCCATGTTGATTGAATTTCATCTCAATTTCATCAAAATCCACTATAAAAAGCGTCTCAATAACAACAAGACCAGCAAGAATCGAGCCACAATCGGAACAGAAGCAATTCGTAGAACATGAACAACAACAGTAAACTCCGTAAGGGAAAATTCGTTCACATATGGCTGAACATGAATCAGCTACTTTAACAAAACAGAGGCAGTAAATAAACAAACCATAATTGAAACCATAATAAACAAACAGAGGCAGTAATCACCAAGCCATAACTAAAAAGACATCAAACACCACCAAACGAGAATCACGACAGCCATAATTGAAACCAAGGAGAATCAAGACTTCCAATTTCCATTTTTCCACATACAACGAGTTCAAACTTTGAAGTTTCACAACATACCTAGGAATAGGCAAAATAAGCCGAGGGCGACGAACAAAGGTCTGAAGTAGAAGGTGCGACGGAGAACGAACAAGACAACAACAATCGAAACCGGAACCGTGAACCTCGACTTCTGAATCACATTCGAAAACACTCCAGACAGCGGGGATTTCAATAACCTCAGCTTGACTCCATAATTTAAACCTTTCTCGTTCTCCTCACTGTTTCTGGAATTCCTGCTCTGTTTCTCGGCTCTGTGCGTGTGAGTGGTGAAGGCTGTGTGTTGGAATCGAGTGAAGGAGCCGGGGTCGGTGGTTTTTGGTCGATGACTGATTTGGTTTAAGGTGTTCTCTAAGGTTCATCAAGTTGAGAGATGGAGAAGAGGCAACAGCCGCTGCTTCTCCTTGTATTTATGTCTGTGCCTTTTGTGTTTGAGTCTCAAGAAGAAGAAGCTGCAGGCTGTGATGAAGACGATGAGGTCCAGGGTGGGGTGGGGTCCTTTTTCCACTGTTGCGGCTGTCTCCTTCAGATTTTTTGCGCGTATTTTGTTGTGTCCCCTTAGCCCTTAGAGTCTTTTTATTTATTTTTTGTCCCAAAGAAGAGTCTAGAAGGGTCCCTAGGCTTAATGGACTAATCCGAATTGGGCCAAGAATTGGGCTCTAAAACTCTTAAAATTGTGATCCAACACCTTAATTGACTCCTTTTAAAATAGAGAAAACTACCCTCTATAGCCCCTCAAAATTTTAATAGCCCATGTTTTGTCCTACTTACAAAAAATGGCCCTTCGGCCCAAAAGTATTGCATAAGTAGCCGAAAGGAATGAGTATGACAACATAAGCGTCTGTAGCTCAGTGGATAGAGCGCCTGTTTCCTAAGCTGAAGGTCGTAGGTTCGACCCCTGCCTGGCGCGATAGAGCAACCCTTTTTTGCAATGTATAAATATTGTATCCTAAGTTCGACAGTGTGTCCTTGGTGTATATTGAGCCTATCTCGAGTGTGCTTGTGTATCTAAAGTGTATATATTTGTGTCCCCAAATGTATTTTGTATCGTGAATGTATAATCTGTCTGAAAATTGTATCAAAATTGTATATAATGTGTATTTTCTAATATGTAAACATAATGTCTATAAATTATATACAATTTTGTATGTGTAATGTGTGCACACTGTGTATTTGGAGTGTATCATGTATTTTTGTATAGTGACAGTCTTTTTTGTATATATTTGTATAGTTACATCTATTTTGTATATATTTTGTATAGTTACATCTATTTTGTATATTTTTTGTATAGTGACAGTCTATAGTGACAGTCTATTTTGTATATTTTTTGTATAATAACAGTCTATTTAGTATATATTTTGTATAGTGACAGTAAATTTTATATATAAGTGTATCTTGTATTTTTCAGTGTATTTCGTATACTTTTTGTATAGTGATAGTCCATTTTGTATATAGTAACCGTCTATTTAGTATATATTTTGTATAGTGACAGTTTATTTTGTATAGTATATAAAAAGATATGCAGAAGAGACAAAAACAGAGGAAATAATCACAAAGTGTTGACCAGAAGTTGCAATAACACAAGATGATCAGTTCTTGGGTCACATTAATCTAAAAATCATATTAATTTTTCGATACTCCAGAAGTAAAATCATTTTACAGAGATGGAATAAAGACAAACTCTTAGAAATTAAAGAATAAATGACAATCATCCCTTTCTGTCAATTCTAATTTTCAGGGGCAAAAGTTCAACTATAGTATATACTTACAATCAATAACGTCATATTTAAGGTATTGTAAATTGTCACAATTACTAAACTCCGAATTGGGTAAGTTTTATTTTAGCTTTTGCACAATCCACAAAGCAGTAAGCAAATATTCCAGAAAGAGAAACACAAGTTCTTATCATAAAGAATCAGAATCAAATTAAAATATCCTTAGAAATACATAAATGGTCAGTCAAACTATTCAAACTAAAAATAGAAAATTCAGAAAAGGGAAAGAACTTTAATTCACCAGAGGAGCAAAAATTGATAGTATAAAGGTGTGTTTGAGTTGAAAGGTTTGTATACAACGTTTAAGTTATTCCCTTTGTTTTTGCTGGCGGCCGATAAGTTATATAAGGTTCAAGAAAAACGATTGTGAAGAACGGAAAATACGGAAATTGCTGAAGAAAGAAGCAGAGAGCGGTTTGGGCTAGCCACGAGAATTACTTTTGGGCTATAAAATGCATATTAAAATTTTGGGCTACCGGATGATATTTATTTTGCCCGATGGGCTATAAATGAAGTTCTCTCTTTAAAATAAGATAAAATAATACACAATGCAAAATCTAACATGAAAGTATTATATATTTTTTGTATTTTCAAGATTATGTAAAGATAAAAATAAGGTACTGTTTTTGTATAATTCTTATTTAAATTTATGAAAGATACGTAAGCTAAAATAGTTTTTGTAATTTTCCATTTTTATGACGAAAATAAAGGAAAAAAGTCAAAAATGGTTGAAATAGCTATATTAGGCCTACATTAAATATTTACATGCTAAAATATAAAAAATCTTGGGGAGGGTCAAAAATCACATTGGTCGTAGGTTCGAATCCTACTTGGGGAGATTTGATTGATTCTGAATTAAAGAATTAAGAATAAAGGGGCTCGCTTTGCCCGTTAAGAGTAGGTAACCCGTTCCCTGTCTTTGTTTCTATTGCATTCTATCTCATTGTATCACATTCTGTTCTGCGAGATTAGAAAATCACCATCAATACCTCGGTCTAGGTCCGAGATAATCCTTTGTTCCATAGCCCTGGGGCTATTTACAACTAGCCAATTAAGAAGTCTCAGATGTACTAGCACTGCATCTTTGATGCAGTCATCGATTCTCCCGAGAGGTCACAATTGCCGCGAGCAAAGATATTAATGACGAGGAAGGCTTTTTTGTTATGCTACTAATACTTGCTCTGCTATTCTGCGGATTTGAACTTGAGACCTTATGGTTCTCCAATGTTTATTTTCTTTCTTCCACTTCTGAATTTTTTTTCCAATAATAGTGGTGTTCAGGCCACCTCGATTACTCCATTGCCAATTGCTAAGCTACATCCATGGGTGCTTCTCTCTTTTCTCTCCTTTTTCCTAAATTTGTTAGTTTATAAAATGTTTTCAAATCATGGAATCAGAATAAAACAAATTTAGTAAAACATACAAAATTATATTTATTTGGCTTCTCACTCGTTCAAAAACCCTCCCTTCCATTCACAGAACGAAACATAGCTACAACAACAACAAAAAAAAGGAAATATAAATAAAAAAGAAGCAGAAATTAAGTTGAATTTACCAGAAATGAGGCAACTGTATTTAAGTCAGCCAGAGAAATTGAGGCAACTGTTTGATATTCAACTAGGGTTTCTGTGGAATGAATGAAGTCTGTTGCTTCAGAGACCGATGCCGACGAGAAGAGAGGTTTGGACAGTCACTCGTCGCCTTCACAATTTATACTCATCTTGAGTTTAGGCTACTGCTTCCCGGGCTAAAGTAGTGTTTTTATTTTATTTATTCAATTGAAAAACTAATGAGTTTTTTTTTTATTGACTTTGTAGGCGTTTGGATACGAAAAAATATAATTTAAAAATTGGAGAGTTAAGTTGGAAAAAGTTGAAATTCAAAATTGTGTTTGAATATACATTTTACTTGAAAAATTATTATAGTTTATGAAGAAAAATGAATTTTTACATGAAAATATGGTAAAAGCCACTTTTTCAAATTTCCAAACTCATCTTGGGAAAATCATTTCAATGTATAACCAATTGTTTGAAAATCTTTTTCAAAAGAAAGAAATTTTTTTGATGGCAAACGGGTCTTAGGTTTGATAGGACAATAAATTTTATTTTCTTAAGATAATATCAGATTAAACACACTTTTTTTTGTTTTATCCTTTGTGATATGATTTGGGATTACTCTAAGTAGGTCTTATTGGGGATTGCTTTGACGCCAAATGACGCGCTACTAGTTCCACACAAGCGGACTAATTGAAAATAAATTGATTAATGGGGCTAATTATATAAAATAATAATACATAAATTGAAGAACATAAAATATCTCGATCCCTATCTGAAGCCATTAGTTGTGAAGCCAACATGTTCAAAAACGACCCGAAAAAAAGCAAAGATTAAAGAAGAAAAAATTACCAATTCAACTTAAAGATCTCGAGTCAAACAAATATTTTGCCTAACCTCACCATAATATTTGTGAACTCACACTATGTAAAAACTCTACCTACGAATAAGTCTTTTATTAAAAAATTTATTTTAATCAAGAGAGGAAAAACTAAAAATAAGGAAAGAGAAATAGTAAAAATAAGGAAAGGAAACGAAAACTCATATTTTGCAAGGATTTTTTTTTTTTAATACAAAACATCTTTTTTTTTTGAAGGAAACAAGAAATAGGATTGAGATATTTTTGTTATCCTAGCTACAAACTCTGTGCTAGTCGAGTTATTCATGATCGTATCAATTTATTTGTCAGAAAATTCACATATTTATTTGCGTAGTCTAGTTAATAATAGTAGTGCCGTTGTTCACTTCGCATCAATTAATGTTATAGTCCACTATATTTTTAAAGTTCTATGGCTAATATCTTAAAAAATTTTTAGTTTACACGTAAGATATATGAAATTAAGCGCAATAGATCATTGCAACATCATTTTTTTTTATCAAATTATAAGTGGTTATGAGGGTGTTTGGATTGACTTAAAAGCCGTCAAACAAGCTTCAAAGCACATTTTGGTTAGTTTGAGTGTTTGGCGAACTTAAAATATATATAGAATTATTTTCTCATTCAATTCGGCAAGTGTTTATAATTTTTAATTAGGGATGACTCCAAAAAATATAAATTATGAAAAAAATTACATAATGCCGATTTGATTCTATTTTAACTGACGTTATCTTTTGCAGTTAATGTATAAATCAAACTAAATATTATTGTATTTGAACTTTTAACACCAAAAAACACTAAACAAATACATTGAATATTACTTACTCCATTAATATAATTAATTAGTTGATAAGTTACGGGAGAAGCATATACTGGAGGCTGGAGCGGCTTATTTTTTTCCGACAGTAAAATATTTTTGAACAATTCGTATATAATTTGGGTTTAGGGTTTAAGAGTAGCATAACTCGCTTTTGCTACACTATCACTTGAACGAACACAACAGTCGAAGGAAACTTCCTACAATCAAATCAAATGCGTGTCTGAAATTTTTTCCATGTGGGTTTCAACAATAAGGTCAGCTTCTTATAGATACCTATTCAAGAACAGCAATCAATTTATTCGACCGAAATCAGTTTCTTCAGTAGCTCAATTAAGCCCATATTTTTCAGATTCTAGTTCTGATGAACAAAATGGAAATACCCAAATGAAAAATAGTACTAACAATATTGTTGAGGTAAATTCATATTGGGTCACTGAAATGCTCAACAGTTTAAAGGAAGAGCCGGAAAATGCTTTATTATTTTTTCGTCAATTAAAAGAAAGTGGGTTTAAACATGATGTACAAACTTATATGGCTATGGTTAGGACATTTTGTTATTGGGGTATGGATATGAAATTGGATTCTTTGTTTTTGGAGGTTATAAATTGTGGAAAAAAGGATTTGGGGTTTGAGGCTTCTGATTTGTTTGAGGAATTGGTGGAGGGGTTAAATGCCGAGGGCCCGAATTCGTTGGTTCGGGCTTTAGATGCATTGCTTAAGGCTTACGCGAGTTTAAGGATGTTTGATGAAGCTATTGATGTGTTGTTCAAGACGAAGAGGTGTGGTTTTGGGCTGAGTGTGTTGTCGTGTAATTATCTCATGAATCGCCTTGTTGAGTGCGGGAAAGTAGATATGGCCGTGGCGGTTTATAAACAGTTGAAAAGGATTGCGGTGAAACCCAATGTGTATACATATGGAATTGTGATCAAGGCATTGTGTAGAAAAGGTAATTTGGAAGAAGCGGTTACTGTATTTGAGGAGATGGAGAAAGCTGGTGAAACTCCTAATGAGTTTACTTATTCCACTTATATTGAAGGGCTTTGCTCGTATGGTAGATCAGACTTGGCTTATGATGTATTGCGGGCATGGAAAGGGGCGAATGTACCCCTTAACGTCTACGCCTATACTGCTGTAATTCGTGGGTTTGTTAATGAGAAGAGGTTGCAAGAAGCAGAAATTGTTCTGCTTGACATGGAGGAGCAAGAACTGATCCCTGATGCCTTTTCTTATGGGGCTATAATTCATGGTTACTGCGATATCGGGAATATTACTAAAGCTCTGGATTTCCATGACAAGATGGAAGCAAGGGGTATCAAAAGTAATTGTGTGATTGTCAGCTCAATTCTTCAGTGCTTGTGCAAAAATGGCAAGGCATGTTATGTTGTTGATCAGTTCAAAAGTTTTATGAAGCAGGGCATTTTTCTTGATGAGGTGGCTTATAATGTCGTAATTGATGCCCTGTGCAAACTCGGTAGGTTTGAAGAGGCGGTGGAGTTGCTTGATGAGATGAAGGATAAGAAGATGACACTTGACATTGTGCATTACACTACTTTTATAAATGGGTATTGCCTCCATGGAAAAATACTAGATGCGTTGGAGTTATTTGAAGAAATGAAAGAGAAAGGCTTGAAACCTGACGTTATTACTTATAATGTGCTAGCTGGTGGATTTTCTAGAAATGGCCTTGTTAAAGAGGCACTTCACCTTTTGGACCATATGAAGGGACAAGGCTTGACGCCAACGACTGTCACACATAATGTGATTATTGAGGGCTTATGTGTTGGAGGTTATGCAGAGGAGGCTGAAGCATTTTTTAGTAGTTTGGAGTATAAATCTGTAGAAAATTATGCTGCCATGGTGAATGGATATTGTGAATTAGGCAAAACTAAAGATGCCTATGAACTTTTTGTTAGGCTATCAAAACAAGGCATTTTAATTAGAAGGAACTCTCGTTTGAAGCTTCTGAGTAGCCTCTGTCTGGAAGGTGAATACGGGAAAGCCATAAAGTTGTTCGAGATAGTGTTGACTTTAGGTGATGACACTTGTAAAATAATGTACAGCAAACTAATTGCTTGTTTATCTAGTGCTGGAGATATGAAAAGGGCCAGGTGGGTGTTCGATAATATGGTTTGGAGAGGATTAACGCCTGACGTGGTTATTTATACTATGATGTTAAATGGTTACTGCAAGGTGAATCACTTGCAGGAAGCTGTTATTCTTTTTGATGATATGAAGGAAAGGGGCATTTCTCCTGATGTGATCACTTACACAGTTATGCTTGATGGTCACTCTAAAAATCTAAAAAGAGATCGATCATCATCAGATACAAGGAGGAATGGCGGAGAAAGAAAGGATACATGGTGGAATAATGAGGAAAAGATAGACCCTTCAACTTTTTGGAGTGAAATGAAGGAGATGGAATTAAAAGCTGATGTTATTTGCTACACTGTTTTGATTGACAGTCACTGTAAATCAGATAACATTGATGATGCTATTCGCCTTTTCACTGAAATGATTGATCGAGGTTTAGAACCTGATAGTGTTACATACACAGCTCTGATATGTGGCTATTGTAAGCAAGGACATGTTGAGATGGCTAAAGACCTTGTGAATGAGATGTGGAGTAAGGGAATACAACCAGATAGCCATACAATCTCAGCATTACATCATGGCATCATAAAGGCCAAAAAGGTGCACCTTAGGCATAACAATAACTCGGGAAAAACAGAGGTACTTTCAACACCTTAAGTTTCCGGTAGTTTATTTTTGAATTTCTACATGCATGTTAGTTATATGGTCTGAATTTCTCATGCATGTTTGGTATTTGATCCTTGCTGCACCAGCTTTGAAGATTCTTTTCCCTGTGTACATTTTGCATCTCCTCATTTTTATTTTATGCAGGTGATTCGATCCTCATAGATGAGTGACATTTATTGGAGCTCTATTGCACTGCGTAAGTTGTCTATTATGGAAATGCGGAGCTTCATGCAAGGATTATCAGGAAAATGCACAAGTAAATTACAGCAGGGATTGGGGTGCCAAGCATCAGACCAACATGAAACATTCTGGTCAATCTATACCTGTTGGTGGTCTTGCCTATAATATTGCTGCACCATGAAGGTAACCAGTGTCTCTGTTCCACTATATTATGGTTGCCTTATGTTCGTGCAATTCTCATTATTGACCTCCAGCAAAGTCAGTTTCTTCCTCAAATGCTTGCTTACACTTGCTCTTCCTAACTGCAGCCTGGCGGATACAATAGCACATACTTTCAATGCTATATTGTATTCACTGCTGTCAGCTTGTGCTTTGTTCTTGAAAACTTGGATCAAGGTTTCAGGATCATCAGCCTATGTTGTAGCTAAGCCGTTAAAGGTATGATCTTCATTCGGTTTCATGTCTTCATAATTTATATAGACATGTTTTGTTGGTTAATATAAGGACAATCCTGAGGTTGAGAGCTAAAGTCTCAAGTTTCGTTGGTTAATATAAGGACGATCCTGAGGTTGAGAGCTAAAGTCTCTCTCACCCCGCACACCATTTCACTTGTCAAAAGAAAGATAAAAAAAACTTCTGTCGCTGTTATATCTGTCCGTATGTACTACTATCAGGTGTTAAATTTAGTTAAGAAAAACATGTGTAACAAGTTGAGCGGATATAGATGCAAGTCGACTTTGAAAAGAACAACTTAACTTCCATGTTTGAACATGTTTATGTCGATGGAAAGATATAGGTGGACTGCTTATGCATAGAACTGCAGAAAGTTGGGTTTGATTTTTACTTATCCAACAGCAAAAAAATAAAAGCAGTAAGTAAAAAAAATAAAATTTTGGGTTTGACTTGTTTTATTGTCTGAATTTTCTGATTTTACTATCTTGATATGGAACTGCAACCTGCACAAGTATTGTAGTTGATAAACTGAACAAGAACTTGTCTCCCATGCTTTTCCTGGTTTGTATCCTTTTTTATGATAGGAATGGTGATGGCTGGGTATGAGAAATCAAACATGTACCAAGAGTTAAACCTCTAGATATGGACAGCTGCAGCCTTTGGTGGAGAGCGCGTGGTATCCAGACTGTGTTGGGGTGATCTGAAAGGAGCAGTTGGTTCAGGGAGTGGAATTTCTTGGCAGTCGCCATCATATATCAGTATTTTGACACATACAAGAAGGTAAAAGCCAGTGAACTTGGTTTGTTTAGTCTCTCAGCGCCATAGAACAGTTAACTCTTGGTATCATGCAAGCTGCAACATATAATTAGCTATTCCTTCTCTATCTTTGAAGGTTTCAGATCAAAGATCAATAATTGGACAGCCTTGCAACAACAAGAAAGCTAGCTGAAAAAGATGCAGTAACTGAGGCTCTGGAAGGGCGCCGTTCTTTGTGTCTTTTTTGCATATATTGTAAAAGAAAAAGTTTCATGTTATAACCATGTTGTATAGAAACCTCTTTTGATTATAATTATCCATTTTGATTTCAATACGGAGCACTGTGTTTACTATCACCACCACAATTGAAAAAAAAAATTCTAAATTGTTGGGCCCTGCATAGCATGGACATCATCCCTCTAGTTTGAGATATATATAGAAAGATGAAGCCAAGATCAGTTTCAACATGTCTTTTTCTTGGGATTTAATTCAAAGCTGTTGTACTTTTTTGCTCCGATAGTCTAAAAATGTTCTCAATATGACCCCAAAAAAACCCAGA
The DNA here is from genome assembly GCF_001879085.1 of Nicotiana attenuata. Classification (NCBI taxonomy): domain Eukaryota; kingdom Viridiplantae; phylum Streptophyta; class Magnoliopsida; order Solanales; family Solanaceae; genus Nicotiana; species Nicotiana attenuata. The sequence continues at coordinate 13,977,134 of NC_031989.1, forward strand.
TGTCTCTAATCTTAATACCTTTCATTTCCGTTTGAACAGCTTATATAGCTCTTTATATAAGGACTTACGTGTCCTTTTACGCTGCAACAAACAGCCACCTCACCAAATACCTTATTTTCCTCTTTTTTCTCCAAAATCTTCTTTGCCTCGGTTTCCCTGCTAGTTGTGTCTTTCTTTAAGTTTCCCCAATTTCTACCCTGTTCAGTTTCTTGTTCACCTTTGTTTATTTGATCTCTGCTGTTTATTGATCAGGTTTTCTTGGCTTTTATTTGTTTTCTGTAATTCATCTGCTTTGTCTACATGGAGAAAATCTATCCGTGCACCCTCCAAATTCCATATGCATCCTTCTGGTCTTCCGCAAGGTCAGAGGTAAGAGACAAAATAAAAGATAGTGAAAATCGTGACACTTTTAGAGGCTGTCATTTTATGAACTTTCTTTGTTCTCTTTGATAGCACAGAGAAGTAGAAAGAAGATGCAGCAGCTTATTTATTGGTATACCGCGTGGAAAAGGACGGCATCCATCGTTTACCCACTGTGGTCATGCATTGATAGTTCAATTTTGAGATTTGGAATGTGAGACTTTAAATTTTATGCAAGAGTTGGTTTATCGTATTTGATCCTGGTATATTTGTTGATTCATAAACTGATGTTTAGTACCAGCAGAAATTAGAAAATAACTTAAAAGAGACTTCAAGATGAATGTGCCCTTATTGCTTAGACAATGAGGTACTGGTGAAATGAAGGATGAATTCCATCTGTTACTACATATTAATTTAGTTTAATCTTTTTGAGCGTAGTGCATTTGTTGAAGAATATGGATGTGAAATGGATAAAGGTAGTACATGGCTGAAGACGCTGAAAATCTAGTCTGGTACCTGCAACATAAGTATGTTTTGTACCTCGGATCTTCCAAAGGTTTGGCTGAGAGACGAGTTTCAACCATTGTTTTGAGAAAAAACGAAGTTTGATCTCCTTATATGCGATATCAGGTAGATTGTAGTTTATCTGTACATTCCGATCTTTTCTATGTTTTTTGTTTTTTTTTATAAATAAGTGATTTTCGCCATCTTATGATCCAAAGAAGAATGAAGAATACAACAATAACAACCCCGTAGAGTAAACATGAGAAAATTTTCTTTTAGACTCGCTTCTTTGCCGGTGGCTGCTGGTGAAGCCAGTTCTATGAGGCAAGTCGATGTGGCCAACTTAATGAAGGTAGTGTTGAGGAATTTTCAGTATTGATTCTATTTTCCGCTTTATTTTTGGGGATAAAACTAAAAAAGTTGGTTTGTGCAGGGATGGAATATTATAGTCATGGATATTACCTTTTTCTTTACGCCTTTATATATTTGTTTGTCTGCTTATTCAGGGAAAGCCTGTCCATTTCTTCCCTTTTTTTTCTTGTTTGTTTCGCATGAAGCTCAGGGATTAAAAACAATGCAGAAACTTGTTGAAATTTGACTCCAGTTTTCTTTTTACTGGATTCTAATGGATTATCTTTATTGTGAAAATCCTCCTATTGCTTTCTTAATATTGCTCTAAACACATTCTTTTATAGTATACGCTTTATTAGTAGAATGAGATCATCTAGCATTAATTCACTAGAGATTTCACTGATCTAATATTTTTCAATTATGACCAGTTCAAAATATATGAGAACCCAAGAGCATAGTCCTCACTCCTCAGAAGATAGAATATGAATATGTGCCTTTTAATTCATAAATTAACAACTTAAGTGAACTAGATGTTTTGTTTCCCTTTTTGGTTTCCAGCAATAGAATAGGTGCTGGGTGATGAACTAATGTATCTTTGGTTTATTTATATCAACATTGTACTAGGTAGGGTGGTCCATTTGACTAATTATGTGTAGTTATTAAAGACTTTGTAATCCTACGTTGATAAGCATTGTGTTTTAGGCATGTGTGTTACATCTTTTGGTGGTGGAAGCATTTTAAGTAGGAGCGAAGTGTTCTTTTTATTTTTAATCTTAACCTCTGAAGAAGTCAATTAGTTCACTGATTTCTTGCCGAATGACTTGAATTATCCTTGATAGAGGAATCTTTTCAGGAAGATCATGTGATTGACAGCGAACAATCTTTGTTGAAGAAGATAATTGTTCTATGTTACCATTCTCAAAAAAAAGAAAGATAATCGTTCTTGCTAAAAAGAGAGGGAATCAACTTCCTTATGTTAAATAATTATTCTGGATAATTCTCTTGTAAGTGACTGCTGGCGGTTGATGGCGCAAATGGAGAACCTGGTAATCAGGCACAGCTTCAGGGAGATTAATGCAGTAGCAGATAATCTAGGTAAGGAAGGAAAGAAGCGAGTATGTTTTGATTATGTTAGCTATCTAGCCACCTCATCCCCTACTACCCTTAAGTTACTAGAAAGGGATAAAAGCAAGACTGTTTTTGTTAGAAAAGCCTCGACTGATGTTTGTAATTTTTTTAGCTCGCTTTGGGGAACATGCACGCTCTTAGGGGCGCTACTTGGTTATTAGTAATATATTTGCTGTTTTTACAAAAAAAAATATTCTGGATAAGGAACAATTTCTTTTTGGTACTCATGTGATGCCTATTAGATCATAAAGTTTTATTTGGCTGAAAATTCACCCCCTTTGAAAATTAGTAGTTTTATTGAATCGGCATATGCTATCTTTATTCATACTTCCTTATTGTTCTTCACCTAGTAGTTTTTGAATAATTTGCTTGGAATATACTTTAGTTTGTATTTCATTTAGATGTTCTGTTTGAAGTACTCGTGCTGGATTGATCTTGCCGTCTTGGCATACTTGATAGGGACCGATTCGTAATCTTCTGGTCGAGTTCTTGCATTTCTTTTCTCTGCTTCACATTTAAATGCAAATGCATTCATATTTATAGTAAGATCACATTCTCATGCTTTATCCAGGAGGCTGTGGAACAGATATTCCAGGAATTCTGAAAGCAAAAGTGGATTTTGTTTATCAGAAGAAGACTACAGAGTAAGTCTTTGCTTTTAACTAACACCAAAAGGTTACTATTGTCAGTTGTGTATTTTATAGTATGAATTTTGTACCAAAGGTACTTAGATTAATGGCTGTTGGAAAATGTTTTAAAGAAATTGTCCTGGTGCTTTGTTCTTATTTGGAAAGACTACCCCCCCCCACCCCCACCCCCACCCCCACCCCCACAAGTATTAAGCTTCAAATATTCTTTTAAATTGCAATGTTGTTATGTCCTCAGAATCACTTGTGGAATCACACTGGGTTTGTTGTCATGGTCAATCACAATGTTGTTATATCTTTATAGGCACATGAATGTTTTACTGTACCCTCTTAATTTTTGTTAAAGATGTCGCATTTATGTTTTGTTATATCTTTATCGGTATCGAGTGTTTATATCACATACCAATAAATAAATGATACTTGTGACTTTATTTAACCACAACATAATGTATTTAACCATGGTAAGCTACCATTTGTTTTGCACATGATCTTAATTAGTAATAATTGGTTTATCGGCTATCCTGTTCAACTAAGCTCAATTATGATACTAGATTGGAAGATAATTGATCCCTTGTTTCAAAATGCAAATAGAAGTACAAATTGAGTGAGAGATTTGGCTATTCCAAAGAGCTTTACCTACTCTTTCCCGAGTTAATGACAACTTACATATCTGGCATTCTTAGTGACGATACTATAGGAGGTCTTGCGGAAAAATAGCTCGATGCCAGGATGATAAAAAGCGTAGCACCTCTCGTTCTTATTACTTTTTTAATATGAAAAGGAAAAAAAAATAAAAAATCTAAAGGTCGTTTTATTCAAAACTCCAATTGTGACATCCCTTCTCTCCCACTTCACACCTCGGAACGCACCCTTCATATAGAGATAAACGCGCTTTCACATCTTATTAACCCGAAATGGCTGGGGAGGGAAGAGGTTCCTTTTTTTGAGGGTACTCCCGGAAACAAATCTAGTGGAGACGGGTGGGACCTGTAGCTCAGAGGATTAGAGCACGTGGCTACGAACCACGGTGTCGGGGATTCAAATCCCTCCTCGGCCACAACCGGCAAAAAGGAAGCACCTTTTCCCCTAGGGGTAGGAAAATCATGATCGGGATAGCGAACCAGAAGCTATGGAACTTGGGTGTGTTATGAAACAATTTATAAGGGAAATTCATAGACACATAAAGATGGAGGGAAATCACATAATGAGTGAATCTCTTCTTTAAGCATGAGATAACAACACTCATACATAGCAACTCACAATGACAGTAGAATTCATTAGTTTCCAAGAAACGAAAAAAAAGGCAGCTTAATGCATAAAGTATCCCATTCTCACGCAGGGTCCGAGGAAGGGTCACACCCCAAAGGACGTGATGTAGACAGCCTGCATTAGTGGCTACTTCTCGAGTCCGGACCTATGGGCCATAGGGAGACAACTTTATCGTTGCTCCAATGTTCCGCTTCTAGAATTCATTAGTTTCCAAATCGACCAAAATTCCTATTTCCTGTTCAGTAGAACTAGTCAACAGATCAAGCATTATGCGAAAGCAAATGAAAAGGTGTTTCAGCTCTCTACAACAGCTTCTCAACTTCTAACTCAAAGAAATCATCACATCTGAATTGAACACTTGAATGCCAGACTACTATTGACATTAGTGAGAACAATTGAAATCATCACTTATTTTGAACCTTCAACCTGAGCCCTCAATTTGCTTCAGAAGATATATATATATATATATATATATATATATATATATATATATATTCTGTATGTTATATAACAGAATGAACAATGATGCTTCAAGAAATTGGTAGCAGTTACTAGTGTCATTTAGCAAAATATAAAATGCAAGTGAAGAAGAGGAAAAACAGCAAGTTACCTAAGAGATAACTTCTGTAAATCATACAGATTAGGACAGACAAAAGTAACTCATAAAATAAAATTCAGAGTACCTTTATCATTATGGATGATGAAAAGAATAGTACATGTTTAAACTTATGATGTCTTGCTACAACTTATTTACCTGATGATTCTGTGTCAACATCCTAAACTACCGTCTTTAGAATGATCTCTCCAAGTTATATATATATATATAGATGATCAAGTGGCTGGAAATGTTAACACCGCGCAATGTATCCCATATCAACAAGTACTTTCTCGAATAGGACTTCGACACATTTTCTCATTTTTTCCACGAGAGGCACGAATCGAGTACAAAGAAGCTTTCACATAGCAATTCCTTCTTCTCATTAAGAACTTCCAATAGCTTTACAGGGCCAGAAAAATAGCTGTCGAACATGTTGTTATTGAACTTGTTCTAATGCTGAAGAGATTGTCAAGGCTTCTAATACAGGCAAACTTTCTTCATTTGAGGCTTCCATTCGATATGATTTACAACTGAAGTAAAAGACAGTACTCATCATAGAGTCAATAAGCATCACAAATGAATACAATATTACCAAAAGTGGCCCTTCCCAAATTCTTGAAGATCCATTTCCATAGCTTAGTATCTTCACTCTATGCTCAAACAAACCCTCCACAAATGCCATCCCAATAGTCGATCCGAGAAATATCAATAGCCCAACTTGTGTTTGCCCCTTGATGAGTGAACTAGACCGAAGCAACGCTTGTGGTCCAGAATCATCCTCCAAAACAGATATCACAATAGCAATATTGCAAATGATCATAGCGTTTGCTAAAATTATAGAGAAAATCATTCCAACTATCATCGCTGGGTACAAAATTAAGTCCGGAGGGAACCCCATTACAGAGAAAGCACTGCTCACTGCCACAAGAAGTACAATAAACAACACGAGACAACCAGAAATCACCATACACACCCACATATAAGTCATGACGATGCGCTTCCAAATCTTTGTAACGATAACATAAAACTTTCTAGTGTCGAAATTCTTCCTCGAGTACGTGCAATCAACAGAGTAGACTATAGCAGCTTTAGACAAAAGCAACAAAGTAACATATAAAGGAAAGCACATTACAGCTGAAATCACCATTTCAGAGAACTTTTGACAAGACTGTTTGATAAAGGGCTTAAGTGGAAGCCCACTGGACTTGGCCAAAAGCAATAACCTAATAATCAATTTCTTCACAACAGATTGATCAACTAAAACATTAGATAAAAGAACAGCAGAAACAGGGCAAATTAACAATGCAGCAATTGACAAGAAACCTATAGGATTGTACCTAAGAATCCTCACAGTTTCCTTTAAAATCTCCAATGCATCCATAGAATTATCAAAATGCCTATCTTGGTAATCACCATTATGATCTGTGGACTCTGATTGAGACTCTTGAAAATCCGGGTCATGGTTTTTTTCCTTATTTAATACAACTGTGTTAATTCTTGGACTTAGTCCAGTAAAAGCTTCCATTTTTCACCAACCCCAATTACTCTTTTCAATTTTTTCTCAAAGCCAACAAACTAAAATCTGAATTCCCTTGTCAGATCTGCATATCTCTGGCTCAAGAGTCAAGACTCAAGATTGAACGAATAAAACTGACACAGGCGGATCCAGAATTTAGAGTGGGCGAGTTCCAAACCAGTACAATCTACACTATATAGTACATTGTTTTAAAATAAATTTATATATATTTTTGAGTACAGGTTCAAATTGAATGGCTCTGCCTCGTAAAACGAGTAATGCACATGAAAAACCACAGACCCAAAGAAAAAAGAAGTGAAGAAAGTGGCACAAAGAAGCTGATCAAGGTCAGAAGAAGTGCATGCAGGGGGGGGGGGGGTAGGTTGAGGGGTTGCGGGGTTGGGTGGGGATAACGTGAAAGGAGAGGAAGGAGAATGGCGTGAGAGGGTAATGGGGAGTTAAGAAGAAGAAGAAGAAGATGCGAAAGTGAAAGTGAGATTACAAAGAGACTGAGAAAGGAAAGAATTTTAATAATGGAGAGAAGAGAATTTGGACTTTAGATTTGGCTTCGATTCTTGGAATTACGTTATTTAATTGTTAAAGGCAAAAATGGTGGATAGTATGCGTACGCCATGCGTCCCTTTACATTATTATTTGACTATGCATGCAACACGTGCGAGGTTCCCCCTTACATAATATTTTTTGAGTATTTTCTACCCACTCCATGCAAAATTTCTACTTTTGATAAAACAAAGGTTATTGTAAAAAGAAAATAAAATCAACCTGGCCAAGAACAAAAATAAAAAAATTACAATAACAACAACAGCAACAAACAAATAAACCAGTGAATTTCCACAAATAGGGTTTGGGGAGGACATTGTATATGCAGACCTTACCCCTATCACAGGAGGGCATATATCTTGTTTTCGATAGACCCTCGGCTAAAGAAAATATGAAAAAAGAAGCAGTGGCAACAAGCAGTAACAACAACAACAACAAGAATATATTAAGAATATCGAAACAAAAAATAACAATCAAACGGTAAGAAATAGCAATCTAAGAACAAGAAGATACCATACTAATACTAATACTACCGTTATAGAAAAGAAAAAGGAAATCGCTAGACTGCCTACTAACAGTGGCGGATCTACTATGTGGGTTATGGGTGCTTGAGCACCCATTACTTTTAGAACCAAATACTGCTACTTGTATAAAAAACCAGTAAATTCATAGAAATACATTAACTGAGCACTCAGTCTCAGTAGCAATTTTCAAATTAAAAATAGTTGAGCACCCACGATTTAAAAATCCTGGATCCGCCACTGCCTACTAATCATCTACCCTAATTCTCGACTTCTATACCTTCCTATCAAACGTCATATCCTCGTTAAACTTAAGCTACACCATATCCTGCCTAGAGGCCGTTTGGATTTTTTTTTTTGGCTTAAAAAAAGTGACTTTTCAGCAGAAATAGCTTTTAAGACAAAAAATAATTAGTTGGGGTTCCCCAGCTTTTTGTGTTTGGCTTGTTTTAAGTAGTTTTTAATTTATTTTAAGCATTTCTTTACTTTGCTAAACACTGAAAAAAGCGTTAAAAAAAACGTAAAAGTTGATTTGACTAATCCAAACACCCTCCTGATCATTTATCCCTAGTACTTCCTGTTGATAATTATTGGTAATGTGTCAAAAGATTTTTTACATGTGGCATTGGTTTAGAAGATTGTGTGACAAATGGCTCTACTAAGCCAAGTGGCTATGAATGCCACACCATGTGGCACTTTGCATGAAGATATGTAGCCAAATGGCTAAGCCTTAAACAAATGGCAATCCTCTTTCATGCAATCAAACATTTGGCAATGTAGGAAGCTTTCCTTAGGCCTATAAATAGCCATGATTAGGCCATCATTCTTCAATCATCAAACACCAAAAAAAGCTAATCATTAGCAAAGAAGAAATTCTTCTTTCTTCTTTCCCTCCTATACATCCCTCTCCTTCTAATTTCTTCCTCTATAATATTTTAATTGGCATAAGATATTAGTTGCTCTTTCTCTTCCAAATTGCTGGATTTATTATTTAATTTTGCTGATTCCTGTATCCTCTAAATAAAATAGAGGTAGGCTTGTTTAATCCTGGGGAAACATTTCACATTGCTGAAATAGTTTCTTAGGACAGTGCCTAGCACGACTCAAGCCAGACAAATAATTTTATTGCAGTATTATTATTATCGTTATTTTTCGGTGTAATTTCCCTACAATTTAAGAAACTATGGCAAGTAATACTACTACGAAAATTTTTGATGGTGCTACCAATTTTGGTGTTGTCTCTACTGCTACTGTTCCAGCTGTCCTGCCAGATATCCATGGTGTTGCAAATACGTTATTGCATCCACAACTTTGGCAGACACTAATGTCCAAACACAGGTATGTGAACAGACATGGTTACATATCTAATGCTAATATTAAAACCTTCAAGAAATATGCACCTCAATGCAATAGTAGAGTTGGGATAAATGACAATCTTGCTAAGTCAAAATTAAATTTGACTAAAGCGGATAATATAATTGTCGCGGTCATTTCCCAAATAAATAATGTGGCCAGTGTGAGAGATTGGGTGATAGACTCTGGTGCTACTAGGCACATTTGTGCAAACAAAAATGAATTTTTGTCTTACACCCAAGTTGAGGAAGGAGAAGAAACTATTTATCTTGGTGACTCAAGAACAACTCGTGTTCTTGGGAAAGGAAAAATTCTTCTCAAACTCACATCTGGTAGAACTCTAGCATTGAGTGATGTATTGCATGTTCCTAATATCCAAACCAATTTGGTTTCTGTGGGGTTATTAGAAAAAGTTGGAGTGAAGGTTTCATTTGAAAATAATGAGGTCGTGTTGACCAAATATGATATTTTTGTGGGCAATGGTTATTATAACTATGGTTTATTTGTGCTTAATATTTCTGATACTAGCAATGAAAATGCATCTTCTTCTGCTTATATGGTTGAGTCAATTTCTTTGTGGCATGCTAGACTAGGACATGTTAATGTCGCGTATATAAAGAAAATGCAGTCGCTAGGATTAATATCTAGTTTGGACTCAAATATTATTAACAAGTGTGAAATATGTGCTGAAGCTAAAAGTACTAGAAAGACTTGTTTTTCTGTAAATAGAGAAACTGAATTGTTATCTTTAATTCACACTGATTTAGGCGATTTGAAGCAGACTATGACTAGAGGTGGTAAAAGATATTATGTGACTTTTATTGATGATTTTTCTAGATATACTAAGTTGTATTTGCTTAGAAATAAAGATGATGCATTTAATGCTTTTATTTCTTATAAAACTGAGGTTGAAAATCAACTTAGTAGAAAAATCAAGAGAATTAGATCAGATAGAGGTGGAGAATATTTAACTTTAATTGATTTTTGTGAAAAGAATGGAATAATTCATGAAGTAACTCCGTCTTATTCACCTGAGTCAAATGGAGTAGCTGAAAGAAAAAATAGAACATTGAAAGAGATGATGAACTCTATGTTAGTTAGTTCTAATGCTCCTAATAATTTGTGGGTTGAAGCTATTTTATCTGCATGTCACTTACAAAATAGAATACCACATAGAAGAACAGGCAAAACTCCTTATGAATTGTGGAAGGGTTATAAACCTAATTTAGAATATTTAAAAGTGTGGGGTGCCTTGCTAAAGTTCTTTTGCCTGAACCTAAAAAGAGAAAAATAGGTTCTAAAACTGCTGATTGCATGCTAATTGGATATGCAGAACATAGTGCTGCATATAGATTTCTTGTTTTAAAAAGTGATGTGCTTGATTGCAATACTATAATTGAGACAAAGAATGTTGAGTTCTTTGAATATATTTATCCATTATCTGATAAAATTTCTCATAAACCTGTTGAAACAAATAATGAAATTACCTCTAATGAGGAACTGAGAAGGAGCAAAAGCCCTAAGAGAGAATATTTTTCTTATGGAAATGATTTTCAAACTTTTCTTGTCGATAATGAACCATCAAATTATTTTGAAGTTATATCTTCTTGAGATACTAAATATTGGAAAGAGGCAATAAAAGTTGAAATTGATTCCATTATGAAAAATAATACATGGATTTTAACTGACTTACCTCCTGGTGCAAAACCTATTGGTTGTAAATGGATTTTCAAAAGGAAATTTAATCCTGATGGATCTTTAGATAAATATAAAGCTCGGTTAGTAGCAAAAGGATTTTCTCAAAAACAAAATATAGATTATTTTGATACATTTGCACCAGTGACTAGAATTTCTTCTATTCGAGTTTTAATTGCCTTAGCTTCAATCCGTAAGCTTTTTATCCACCAAATGGATGTCAAAACTGCTTTTCTGAATGGTGATTTAGAAGAAGAAATTTATATGGTTCAACCTGAAGGCTGTGTCATTCCTGGACAAGAAAATAAAGTTTGTAAATTAATTAAATCTCTTTATGGCCTTAAACAAGCTCCTAAGCAGTGGTATGAGAAATTTGAACAAGTCTTACTGAGAGACGGTTTTTCTTCAGTTGAGGTGGATAAATGTGTTTATACTAAAGGTGGTAGACAATGATTATGTGATAATATGTCTATATGTTGATGACATGCTTATATTTGGTACAAGTTTAAATATTGTGCAAAGTACTAAATTATTTTTGTCTTCTAATTTTGATATGAAAGATCTGGGTGAAGTAAATATGATATTGGGAGTTAAAGTTATAAGGAGTGAAAATGGCATAATGTTGTCACAAGAACATTATGTTGAGAGACTTCTTAAGAAGTTTGAATATTTTAATGTCACATCTGTGAGCACTCCATTTGATGCTAACTCTCAGTTGAAAAAGAATAATGGTGACCTAGTTGCTCAGTCTAAATATGCTCAGATTATTGGGAGTCTGATGCATTTAATGAATTTTACAAGGCCTGATATAGCCTATGCTGTGTGTAGACTGAGTAGATATACTCATAATCCCAACAGAGAGCATTGGTCTGCATTAGATAGACTAATGAAATATTTGAGAGGAACCATGAATTATGGTATCCTATATAGTGGATTTCCTTCTACTTTAGAAGGGTACAGTGATGCAAACTGGATCTCTGATTCAGATGAGACAAAATCCACTAGTGGTTATGTATTCACCCTTGGTGGTGGTGCAATATCGTGGAAATCAGCTAAACAGACGATCATTGCTAGATCGACTATGGAATCAGAGTTTGTAGCTCTGGAGTTAGCTGGTTCTGAGGCTGAGTGGCTAAGAAACTTCTTAGCTAATATCCCTTTAATAAAGGACGTATTGCCTCCTGTGTCTATACACTGTGATTGCCAAGCGGAAATAGCTATAACAAAGAATAAATCTTATAATTGTAAAAGTAGACACATGAAATTGAGACATGATGTCATAAAGCAGTTGCTGAGAGATGGAATAATTTCCATTGATTATGTGAAGTCAGAAGTTAATTTGGCCGATCCTCTAACTAAACCCGTGGGAAGAAAATTAATTCTTCAAACCTCAAAAGAGATGGGGTTAAGGCCGACATGTTGTCAATAGAGATGGTAACCCAACCTATGTGATTGGAGATCCCATGAAGTAGGTTCATATGGGTAATAACAAGTCAATATTGGCACTGATGCACTAAAAGAGAGTGCTTGACTGCTACTAATTGAGAGGCTGAGTTATAACTCTTAATGAAATTCATAGTCCTTTATGGATGTTGTATTTAAAAGCAGTATATACTTGATGAATTCACCTATATGAGAGTGGAGTAGGCCGCTCCTATGAGATTTTGGCCTAGTCTCTAGAGCTCTCATGAATAACCAGGCACGCGCATGGCCTATTGGGTGCAAAACCGCGTTGAACAGCAAAATTACCGGGGGTCGAAATGTGATTCATAAAATCTCTGACTTACAATAAGAATTATTGGTTCATAGAAATATTATATTTCACCAGTAATTCTGTGAGTTAAATTTTATTAGACTAAGTTTGGTTCATAGTCCAGAAGACACCAAACCTATTACATTTGGACCATGCGAATCTAGCAAGTCTTACTCTTTCCTACTTCGTATTCCTAAACAAAAAAAAAGTCTTTTGATGTGGGGGATTGTTGATAATTATTGGTAATGTGTCAAAAGATTTTTTACATGTGGCATTGGTTTAGAAGATTGTGTGACAAATGGCTCTACTAAGCCAAGTGACTATGAATGCCACACCATGTGGCACTTTGCATGAAGATATGTAGCCAAATGGCTATGCCATAAACAAATGGCAATCCTCTTTCATGCAATCAAACATTTGGCAATGTAAGAAGCTTTCCTTAGGCCTATAAATAGCCATGATTAGGCCATCATTCTTCAATCATCAAACACCAAGAAAAGCTAATCATTAGCAAAGAAGAAATTCTTCTATCTTCTTTCCCTCCTATACGTCCCTCTCTTTCTAATTTCTTCTTTTATAATATTTTGATTGGCATAAGATATTAGTTGCTCTTTCTCTTTCAAATTGCTGGATTTATTATTTAATTTTGCTGATTCCTGTATCCTCTATCTAAATAGAGATGAGCTTGTTTAATCCTGGAAAAACATTTCACATTGCTGAAATAGTTTCTTAGGACAGTGCCTAGCACGACTCAAGCAGTTGGTGTATTTCTGCTCACAAATAATTTTATTGCAGTATTATTATCGTTATTTTTCGGTGTCATTTCCCTACAGTGAAGAGAACTACAACTCCATTGAGCAGTAATATTCCTTGAGCTTATTACATCTTTGAGAAATCAGAAAGTGAAGTACTTTGATCTTATAAGTGTCCATTCTATTCACACTATAGAGATCATTCACAGAGTGGTACATGATACTTAATAACGTAACCAATCTTATAATTAATAGCCAGATTCTATTACAGCTTCTTCCCAAGATCTAGCTTTAAAGCGAGGGAACGTGTAGCAACTTGTTAACTTTAATTTCCGTCACTTGTTCGTTGGTGGTGAGCTAGTGAAAATAATGTTTCAAAATATTGGTAGTAAAGGTGTTTAAAATCATACATTTGTGTTTATCTTGGGAAAACTAGTTGTTTCTTGTAATCAGACAACAACAAAAAAACAGATGATGAATAGTAAAAATAGTCAAAGTTCTATGTGTTGATGGTGCATCATGAAGCCACTTAAAAGGGACTTGCAGGTTACTTAAAAGATATTACAGGTAATTCTATTTAATAAACATGCATCAATAACCTACAACAAATTGAATAGTAAGTAATCTGCTATAGCAGGTTAAATTACACTAATAGTATTGAGTTAGGCCGAACCAGGATAAATCTCTGTCCATTCTTCTCTTGCTTACCTTGTTTCTTTAGTTTTTGCATTGTTTTCTTTGTTGCATTAGAACGATCTTTAGTTGATGTGCTCATCTTTCACTTCTATTACTGATTTAATAAAGATTTAATGAAATATCAGCTATTAATGAACCTGACTTTTGGAATTGAATCAAAGCTTAGAAGAATCTGTGCATTTGTTTGCTGTTTCAATTTTGAGTCAACTATTAATTGTTCAGTGTCATTTGAAAACAACTTTAGTTGACTAAACGTTTATGAGGTGATTAAAATTTGTTAAAACCTCCAATTCACAGCGCCTTATTGTGTGTTTAGCAAACTAGAACATGTTATGTATTCAGCTACCTATGCCAACAGTAACATTGGTACAAAGATAAGTCCTTTATAAAAAATAAAAATAAAAACAAGACACAATTTAACCCCTTTCTTATCAACAATGCCATAAAGAAAATGTATTGGGAAAAATAAATATTACACGTGGAATTAATTATGTGGCTGATAAGACATGTGGATCACTAGAAAAATGACAGCTGGAGAAGAGTATTAAAAAGTTGCGAGTCTTAATAGGTACGAGCAAAACGTTTAAGAGACGAGAAGAAACGGTTGCTCGAGTCTCTTTAGCGATTTGAAGAGGCACCGGTGGAATGAACCAAGATAATAAAGAGGGCAGATTCATTGGTCTACAATTAATGAGCATGAATGATTACAAACGTTAAAGAATCTTCACGAAAGTTACGATTACCAATTATAACGTTTCATTAATGTCATTAATACTCATAATGACTCGATCATAAAAGGAAAAAGACGTTGTACTTAGAAATGACTATATAAGGAAAAGAAATGTCATTTGTATGGACACATTTTGATTATTATTGGAATACAATTATTTACTTTTGCTTTTTACAGATTACTTTGTTATTCTAATTTTGTTTCTTAACGCAAGAATATCGATTTCCTTGATTATCAGTAATCCGAGTACTTCTAAAAATAGGTTTTGACCGAAAGTCCTATTTTTTGGTTAAACAGAAAACAATCCTAACAACATCAACAAAGTGTCCAGTCAATTGTAGAAGCTTTCATCAACAGAATCTATCCAATTGAATTATTTTCCATGCACTTTCACCTTCTCAAGTTTGATACATCAATCAAGCACAATTAGCTTTTGATACTCTTTCCCAGAAATTGCTGCTTCCATGATAGCTTCAGGATCAAATTCACTTTCTTCCAAGAATAGTTTCAGCAAATTCTTGGAAAAACCACTCACTAGTGCAACTCCTTTCTGGTTTGCAGCCACAGGACACAGGTGTAGCTATTGAGTCCCTCAAATTCCAAAACACAATCTGCGGCACGCAATTCCCATAACCTTTCTCCCTAAATTTTCTAACAATAGCTTCATAATCTGTCTCCCATGGATTAGCAGAGGCCTCATCAAACTCCATATCACTAAACACAAAGAGTTTTTTGATCATCTCATCCTCCTTTAGTTTCCCATCCACAGCCACTTGTAGTATTAGATCAAACACCTTCTGAAAATCGGTGCTCAATCCTCATTCCATTTCTCTCACGAACCAATCCTTGGACCTTAAATCCTCCCCCTCAACTAGTTGAAGCGTTGGATTCTCGCTGAATGTTATCAACTTGCCTTTCCAAGGCTCTTCACTCAACTCTGAAACGAGAATGCCTAGCGCCACAGAAACATCCCTTGGAGTACCCCACATGCTGCCCGAGAAATCACAAATAGCAAGACAATTTTTCAATTTTCCCTTTTGGGACAAGTCGTCCACCATTCTCTTCCATTGCAACTCAGCAACTCGATCATCCGTCAACCAATCTTTAACTTCCCTTATTATCTGATGAGGCAGCAGCGCACCCGCAGCAATCTTGGCCTTTCCCTGTTTTACTTTCTCAAGATACTCTTCAAATCTATATCCATCATGTTCCAAAAACATGTATTTGTACAATTCCATAGCAACTGAGGCCACCCTATTGTAAGGAATCGAACGTAACCCCAATCGTTTCGCCCAATATAAACCTCAGGCAACTCCAGAGCCTTGCGTAAGGGCACTAGAACTTCTTTCCTCAATCGATCCCTCACTCTATACGCGTAATGTGCATCCTCAATTCCTTCATATTCAGGATATGACTCTCTTGGAAATACCTTTCTTGCAATGGTTTCGCATAAAAGTGTTGTCTTATCAAAAGACGAATCTAGAGAAGGACACCATTTAGCTGCAAGGCTGATCCGTCTCCATTTCCCAGTTCTCAAACAACTCAAGATCTACCTTCAGGTAATCCGCGAAAAGATCAGACACACGTTCATGCAAGAATCTACAATCAGGATCATGGCTATACCTCTCAACAGCCTTTTTGGCCATCTCCATTCTCTTCTGTTTCTTAATTTCAACTTTCTCCTCATCAGATAATTTAGGTTTTCCAAATGTTCTCTGAGCTCTAAATCTAACCGGTTCTCCAAATGCTGTCAAGGTTCTAAGCCTAAACGGTTCTCCGTTTAACTTTCTCATTTCCCTTTCTTTTTTAGCATTTTCTCTCACATCAGCTCCTTCAAGTAGCCGGTACAGAATCTCAGGTAAATCCTTGAAATACCCAAAATTCGACATGGACTCTAAATTACAGGCAAGGGTCTTAGGGTGGAGACTATGAAGCCACAAGGCAGCAGGGACAGCGCTTCCATAAAGCAAATAAAGCAACCGCTTTAGGCCCCATATTTGTGGGGGGCCCCATTTTTTTGTTACACCTAATAGACTATGTATAAATTTAAAAAAAAGTTATGTAAAATGAAGAACTTTGATTTCTTTCTTAAACAAATATAGAGAAGAAGGATTTGCAACTGCTATGATTTCTACCAAGGAAATTGCACTTGAAATGAATATCGAACCCGAATTTTGTAAGAAACGTGTGATATATAGCAAGTAACAATTTGATGCGAATGTTGATAATGAAATCTCAAAATCTTTCGAAGAGTCCTTTAGAGTTGATTACTTTTATACACAATAGACACATGCGAATGTTGATAATGAAATCTCAAAATCTTTCGAAGAGTCCTTTAGAGTTGATTACTTTTATACACAATAGACACGGCTATTTTTTCATTTCACAATAGATTTGAACAATTCGAAACATATGAAAATATTTTTGGTTTTCTATTTGGAGTTAAAATTAAGATCACTAGATGTTGGAAATTTGAAAAATATATTGTCTTAATCTTGAATGTTCCTTAAAGCATAATAATCAATTCGATATTGATGGTCAGATTTATTTTCTGAATTAAAAGTATTAAGAAAATAGTACAATTAGAAGATAACAATTTAATTGATACACTTAATCAAATAAAAAGATTTAATTCTTTTTCAAATGCCTAAATTGCTTATGGAATAGTGTTAATAAGAATGGACCTTGGGCCTAACTCAACCCCAAAAGCTAGCTTATGAGGTGAGGATTGCCCAAGCCATATAAGGAGACCAAGGACCCCAAATCCCTCCGATGTGGGACAACTCAACACCCCCCTCACGCCCAGGCCTCTGGAGCGTAGACAACATAAATGGGGGCCCAACATCGGTAACAATAATTGGGATGGGTCTGGCTCTGATACCATGATAAGAATGGACCTTGTTAAACACTAGCTCAAATGGACATTTTCCACCTAATATTCTAGAGGGAATTCTATTGATCAGATACACTGCAGTCATAATACACTCTCCCCAAAACCTTAAAGGTAAATTAGCTTGGAACCTTAAGGATCTGGCAGTATTTAGTATGTATCTATGTCTTCTTTCCACTACCCCATTCTGTTGAGGGGTATATGGACATGTACTTTGATGAGTAATACCCTCTGCACCAAGTAACTCCTTGAGCTGGTTGTTGAAAAATTCTCCTCCATTATCTGTTCTGAGAGTTTTGACAGTGGAAGAAAATTTTGTTTTAATCAAAGCAATGAAGAATTTCAATACCACAATCGATTCATCCTTAGAATTCATGAGGCACACCCATGTGAATCTGCTGAAATCATCTACAAGAGTTAAGAAATATTGTTTGCCATCATGAGTAGGCACTCTAAAAGGTCCCCACACATCTGCATGTATAAGATCACCCAATGCATAACTCTTTGTAATGCTATCTGGGAAAGGTAAACGAGTTTGTTTACCCAAAGGGCATACAGAACATGGATCATTACAGTCAACAAGCTTTGTGTTTCCAAACATATGCATTCTTTTCATAGTTTCCATTGGCACATGTCCTAATCGTTTATGCCATAAAGCAACACTTATTCTATTAATAGGTAATATAGAAGAAACGAGACCAACAAACAACCCTCCATGTGTGTTGATTTTGATATTTTGATCCAGCACATATAATCCATGCTCCACTCTACCAATCCCCTTCACCTTGCCACTACAAATGTCCTGGAATATACAACAGGCAGGAAAGAAGGCAAGAAATAAGCCTAAATCCTTGGCCAGTTTAGATACTGATAACAAATTATACCTAAACCTAGGTATAAAGAGCACATTCTTGATCACTATGTTATCTAATATGCTGGAAGTCCCTAAGTGTGTGATCACACTTGTCTCTCCAGTTGGTAACTGCACCTTTCTTGAATTACTCTCAGACAACTCCATATAATCATTGTACAGATGTAGGCTAGACACCATGTGATTTGTAGCTCCAGAGTCTATAATCCACCTGTTTCTTTGATCATACTCAGAAGTGACAATGGTATACCTGTGACCTTGGCATGGGCAGCTGTATCAGTTGGAGTGTTGGTGTTGGTGTTGGTGTTGGTGTTGGCCTGGTTGAGCATTTTCAGCAACTGAAGATATTGCTCCTCTGTGAAGAAATGTCCTACAGGTTCAGGTTTTGACCTTTCCATCTGTTTATTGGGGGATGTACAATTGTCCATCTGCACATGTGCTGCAGTTGCATTCCTTCCAAAGTTCTTCCTCCTTGGTTTGAAATCTGAAGGATAGCCTACCAATTTGTTACAGACATCCCTAGTGTGTCCCTTGTACTTGCAATAATCACAATACAACTGATTCTTCTGCTTGTAGCCTCCAGTGTATGTTTGTCCTGTGTTATAGCCCACAACATTAGCTCCATAACCTGCATTGGAAGCCATTGGGTTAGCTACATGACCTGTGTTGTAAGTCATTGCTTGAGCTCCTATCTCCAGGGAACTGATGCTGGTTGCCTTGGCTCTTTGACTCTCATCCTGCACAGCCATTGCATAGGCTTCATTGATGTTTGGAGTTGGAATCATCAACACAATCTAACCTTTTGCTTGGGCAAATGATTCATTGAGACCCCTTAAAACCTGCACTAGACGTTGTTGCTGAATATGTTCCACAAATATCCTTGACTCAGGACATGGACATGAAGGAGTAGGTGTCATAGCATCATACTCATCCCATAGGTCCTTTAGTTTAGAATAATAAACAGAGACTAGTGCCAAACCTTGTTTAAGAGCTATAATATCCTGCGACAAATTGTAGATCCTAGAGATGTTCCTCTTATCAAACCGTTCCTTCAGATCTCTCCATACATTATACGCAGAGGATCCATAGACCAAAGTGCTATAGAGCTCTTTGGTAACAACATTCATTATCCATGACAGCACAAATACGTTGCATCTCTCCCACTGATCATGCAAATTTTGCCCAAAACTCTCCTTCTTACAGGTTCCATCAATAAATCCAATTTTGTTCTTCGTAAACAGTCCAATTCTCATAGATCTAGACCACAAATTGTAGTTCTTTGTCCCTATCAGCTTGAATTCAATCAGATGCTCTCCCGGCGTATCTGACGGTCGTAAGTACAAAGGATGAGTGTGTCCTAGCACAACCTCAACAGGATGAGTGTTTCCTTGTCCAGTCTCAGCATTCAATCCATCATTAGCCATTTTTGCTCTGAATTAAGAACCCTAGCTATGGGACGACGATCTCCGACGAGAATGAAAAATTAAGAGAACAAATTAAACTGTGAGATTGACAGAGAGAAGAGAGAAACAGCGGAATTAGATCGTCCGCTCTGATACCATAATAAGAATGGACCTTGGGCCTAACTCAACCCCAAAAGCTAGCTTATGAGGTGAGGATTGCCCAAGCCATATAAGGAGACCAAGGACCCCAAATCCCTCCGATGTGGGACAACTCAACACCCCCCTCACGCCCAGGCCTCTGGAGCGTGGACAACATAAATGGAGGCTCAACATCGGTAACAATAATTGGGATGGGCCTGGCTCTGATACCATGTCAGATTTCAAAGAAGACAGACATGCATGAGGGATTGAGAGAGAGGGTTATCTGCAAAATCTCCATTGTTATTCACGATTGGAGAAGGGAAAAATTAGCTTACAAACAAAGCTCTGCTAACTGCTTATATACAAACATTAACTAACTCTTATTAGTTAAGTTAGGTACTAACTTCTAACTTGTACACTTTAACCCCTAATGTTTCTACCTATACAAAATACTATCCTGGCTCAATACATGACTCATATTACTGTTGCTTCAGCGGAAATAAGTTTTCAAAATTAAAATTGATAAAATCTTACCTAAGAACAACAATGTGCAAGAAAGGTTAAACAGATTAGCTATATTGTCAATTGAGAAATACTACTTATTAGGAGTTATTAATTATAAAAAAATTATTAATAACTTTGTATCTAAGAAAAGCTAAAAAAAATAGACTTCAAATAAATAATTAAAAAAAATTAAAAAGTTAAGGCCCCTCATAAAGTTTGGCTTTAGGCCACAAAATTCGTCGGACCGCCCCTGCAAGGCAGCAGTGTAGTAACCTTCCTTGTCAGATTTGCCAGTGCCACGAACACCGCGCAAATTGCTTATTAGTTTCAAGGCGGTTAAAGAATCATGATCCCATGCACATTGCAAATATTTAGTAAGGGATTGAGGAGGAGTATCAGGAACAACATGAAAGAAGAAATCTAAACAAGGGTTGGTCGTAGAAAGATAGGTAGGTGACAAATTTTCAGTGTAGCCCATATTAGGGGGTTGTGCTTTCGTGGAATTGAAATTTGATACCATTAAGTCCATAAAAGGGATTGCTAACAGTGGAGGCTGCAGGTTGTGGAATGGTGGATGAAGATGTAGATGTTTGTTTAACATAGATTTCTGGAGGGCCAATAAGTGAAGACACTATGGATTTTAGAGATTGTGTTGACTTCTTCATTGAAATGAGTGTAACTTAGGACTGGAAGTAGGAGAGGATGAAACCTTCTTTTTCAACAGAGATGATTAGACTTTATAGGAAAAATTTACTTGCTGACCTGTGTCATTTATCTAAAAAAGTAACTTGTTGGCCAAGTAACAACGTAGTATTTGAATGTCGAAGGTAATCCCACTTTTGCTAATTTCCTTTTTTATCATTGTTATTCTATTCATATCTGATATCGGGATTTCATGATTTGAAAAGTTAAAAACAAATAAATTCCCCTCTTAAGATTATATAGTTTTAACATTACATTATTTTGGTGGTCAAACAATTCTCTGTGTTACTGAAAATCAAACAAGACAATTTCTTTTCATTAAAAGCAAAAATAAAACCAACAAATAATTGTGGTTATGACAGTACTTACAAGTAAACTATCTTAATACAAGATAATAATTAGCATATAGATTGTTCCTATACAGGGCATACATCTATTGCTGTTCGAAATTATATGTGTTCGAAATTATATGTATTAGGTCTTTTTGTGCTTTAGTTTATATAATTTTAAAATGCGAAATGTAAACCCTAGCTAAAAATTAATAATTAAGAAAAAAAAACCTAGTAAAATAGGCGGTTGTTGAACCTCTACACAAATGAGCAAGAAGGAGCCGCTAATGTTATAATAACGTATTCTAGAATTGTATAAAGATTTTACAACGAATCAACCCAACATTGATAGCATATCAAAAACAAAGTTTTTAGAATATCTCAACAGCTAAAATATCCATAAAAAAAGTTGTATCTAACATTATTTTATTGTCAATTTTCTACTTTTTGATTAGATATAAACTGACTACCTCTGATAATCGCACAAAGTACAAAATAAATCATTCTAATAGTGTTTTAACTTAAATAGTTTTGATATTGTAACAAGAAGATTACATCTTAAGAAAGCTCGAAATACAGAAGCCAAAGTTGTCGATTACATACTTGTATCATAATATTACTTTTGCCAAAGAGCTAGGGGTGCCTTCTTCAGATAACAACTGGACAAAATAGCTAACAATAGAAGTAATGCAGTACAAGTTCTTCGTGCATATGTAATATAAAAGTTTTAAGAGAGGAGTCTGATTACATTTTTAAGAAATCCACAATCAGCAGCAATTTGACAAACCAATAGTATTTGGTAGCAGGCAACCAGCCAACTAGAAGCATCTACAGCACTCCTCCAAGAGACAGCAACAACACAGAGTAGCCAAACTGCAGAAACAATCAGCTTTCAATAAAACAGTTTGAACGACACGACTAGATGAAATGTAAAGAACAAGCCTTCACAACCCAGAAATATAATCTCTGTGTGTGTGTGTGTGTGTCACCTTCTTCTTCGTCTTTATCAAGTATAACCTTATTACCTTGGTTTTTCCCTCTATTTTGCATGTGAGATGCTCAACATTTTCTTAGCCAACTTCTCCTTTCTATCTTCTCATTTTTCTTCTATGTTTTGGCTTTGTATGCTCTTACTCTCTCGAAAAGCAAGAATCCAAACACGCATAAGAGATAGAGCACGTGCATTGCAGTAGCTTATGCAGATTCACTTAACTCGCGCTATAAGTATGGTCACAGATTGAGATGTAATTAATTCAAAGATTTATGCAGTTAAACCTTGAAATGCACTTGGATACCTCTTTCTACCTGATCCAAGGGCAACCTTAGAAGCTCACTGTAATGCTATCTTTTGCCGATTAAATTCTTCTTACTCCTTGATATTTAGTTTCCCACTCGTATCAACAAAGAGTTAAAGAAATAGATCGGACAACAACAATTCTTAAGCTGAAGTTTGCAACAGAAAAAGGAGAAGGAAAATAGAAGCCCCTCACAGGTTCACAAAGATGCAGCTTTAAGCCACAAGATGAAAGAATTTTAAAGCAGTCCTGAACTAAGTAGAATAGAAATAAAAGCCTCTTGTGGTTTCATGAAAAACTAATGAGGGCCAAAACCAATTGGTGCTAGTAGCTACAAGATGAACAAATGGCTAACTGATTCATACGCAAACACAGGATTGGCATTCTTCATGTATATCCCAGTGCAAGTAAGAAACTCTAAGTATGGGCATTAGAGTTGAAGGCTGAGGAAAATGGTTCTCTAGGACGGCAATAATGGCCATTTTAAGTAGCTCCCAGGGTTTTGGTCTAGTGGCAAGAGAACAGCAGCGTGCAAGTGTGGATAGGTGCATTTACCACGTACAAAAACCTAATATTTCAGTGAAGAAGGGCAGAGGAAAAAGGGCCATATCCTCCGAGTTTCAAACCGTGTGCTAGCTGACACTTGGATATTACTCGATTTCCAAAAAGATATAATAGCCGTCTTAATTAAGAAAGAACTAAGAGACCTTGTTAATCATGTTGAACTGCTAAGCAGAAGAAGATAGATATGACAAACTGAGTTTTTCTTATAGGACAACAATGTTCTCGACCAGGAAACTTGGCAAGAACATGCCAATCATGATATGCAGTTGGCCATTCCAAAGGTGTTGCAATAACCAAATCTTGTTGATCTAATGAACTGATGCCTATGCTTGCAAGGGGGGAACAAGAAAGCTAGGTTCCTAGAATCTGCTTGCCTGAACATTTTCATCCAGGTAGCACTATTCCCTGTACTTATTTACTTGTCGGATGCAATTTCTATGCGGTAGCTGAATAACATGAGAAAAAACCCCCACATCGGACGAGATTTGATTCTCTCTAACATTACTCTGTTTCTAATTGGCATCAGAAGGAATTATCTATAATGATGTCATGTATCAGGAAATGCACAGTTTATAAGCATACTCCAGCAATTTTGACTAGCTACCAAGTACCAACTAAGAGTGGGCCGCTATGTGTTTGTACTCATTACTTATACAGTTCACCAAATGCATTGTTTACCTAGAATAGTCATACATCACAAAAGAAAACAACGCATGAGCCATGAGGAGACAAAATTAGGAAGAAAACAACGCATGAGCCATGAGGAGACAAAATTAGGATAATATATTAAGGCACCCAAGTAATTAGACCCTAAGGAATAGATGTGGAACGCAACAAGTGATGGAGCTCTTCTCCTCACTTCCCTCTATTTAAGTTCCTAACTAGAACATCAACTAGGCTGATCCATGTGGGTTCCGTCATGAATCTGTCTAGAACCCTCCTACGCAAGAGAACAAAATGATTCTTCTGGTGTTAATAGGTTAATCTAGGGGTGGCAAAACGGGTGGGGTGGGTCGGGTCGGGTCGGGTCGGATGGGCGGCTTGAAATGGGTAATGCAAAACGGATAAATTATCCGACCCGACCCATATTTAATACGGATAGGAAATGGGTTAACCGGCGAATAATATGGATATCCATATTATTCATGGCTTCTTGAATATGATCATTTTTGGGAGAATTTCTAATCTCCCAAACTTGAGAAAACCCAAATTTGAGTCTTTGCAAATGTAAAAGTTAAATCCATTGGTTATCCATTTTTAAGCGGATAATATGAATTTTATCCATATTTGACCCACTTTTTAAAAGCTCATTATCCAACCCATTTTTTAGCAGATAATATGGATGGATAACTATTTTTTTAATCCATTTTGGCACCACTAGGTTAATCATACGGGATCTTTTCAACCTAACCAAAGTTCAGCCCCTTCATTTTACATGGGTTGATCAGCAATCTAATTCCTCACCACTACTGTTCAAACACACGTTCCCAAAGACTTGAAAGTTTGAGCTGCCGAATGTGGTCGAATGTCTTAGACCAGGAAAAATGGAAAGAATGCATGTCACTCCTTTTTTGCAGCTTGTCATTCCAAAGGTGTTATACTTAACCAAATCTTGAGGTTCATACTATGGCTACACTTATGAGGACGACCAACAAAGGAGCTAGGTCCCTAGAGTCTACTTGCTTGAATGACTCATTCAGCAAGCACCATGTCCATTTATTTGTTTACTTAATCGAATTCTTTTCTTATGATAACTGAATAACATGATAAAACACTTAACATTGGAGATAGATACTTTTTGGCAAAATACATAAGTTACCCTTCAACTATAGGCCAAATCCCTCTTACACACTTTTTGCAGATGAAAATCACCTTACACGCTCAACCTTTTTAGAGTGTGCCTGAGAGGCACCACTTTTGTCCAGGTATATTACACGCAAAAAGGAGAGCGTTAAAAAGTGAAAAATGTGTGTCTGTAGCTTAATGTCAACGGTTCAGGTTTAATAAAGTCATCCTATGGTCCAAATTTATTTATTTATTTATTTATTGTTTTTCTTTTCTTTTGTTTTCCCCTCCAATCCCTCCATGACCAGCGAAACCCTCTTGTTCTCTTCCTAACTCCATTATCTCATTTCACTGAATAATTCTAACAGTAAAACACCTACAAAAAATCCATTATTAATTTCTATTAATTTCATTCCAAGGAAATTCTATTAATGTTAGTCCATGGCCTCTATTTAACATATAATTAGCAATTATTTGAACACCCAGTTCAGAAAAATACTGCAAATACACTTCCCATCCATCGGCATTTCTAGAAATGCTAAGAATTTAAACTTTTCTGGTTCACCTCTTTCGGTTGGCATACTAGCAGACAACTGGAGACCCAATTCGAAAAGAAATGCTAACAATTAGACTTCTTCATTATAGCTCTTAGTAACATATGAGCAAAAAACCCATTTCAGAATATACAAAAATGGCAGAGAGCTTAGATATTTAGTACACCAAAACTCAAAAGATCAACTACGAAGTTTCAGGCAAGGAGGGGTCATCACTGGCCTTTTGTTTTCCGATGACGAGATCATTTTCTTGCCATGACTAATGGCGGGGCGATGTATTGAAGGTGGTGATTTGGATGGGACTTTTTTTTCTCTTTTGATTATGGCTATGGCAGCAGCCATGGAGGTGGTGTTGGTGTCAGCCATAGAGCAGAAAGCCGAAGGTATGATAGTTTGAAGAAGATGAGAGGCTTGGGGAGGGGGGAGGGTGTTTTCTATTTTTTCTTTTAAATATTAAGTATTTTCTTTTTATCCTTGAATTAGGACACGTGTCACGACCTTATTGGTGCGTGACAATACACATATTTTGAAGAATTGGTCAAGAAAAAAATAGTGTGTCTTAGACACATTCTGAAAAGGTTAAGTGTGTAAGGTAATTTTCATGGTCAGAAAGTGTGTAAGAGGGATTTGGTCTATAGTTTAGGGAGTAACTTATGTATCTTGCCATATTTATTCTCTCAATTTACTTAGATTCTATCCTTTTTAATTGACACCAGAGGTAATTCATCATCATGATGACGCGTTTTTATAAAACACATGCATATATTATAAGGACTTCTCTGCCGTCAACTTGCTATTTAGTAAGAGCGGGCAGCAGAATTGTTTTATTTAATTCGATAGCACCACAGTATACCACCACTGTTCCCCTGATGCAATTTTTACCGAAAGCAATCCATGTGGCGAAAGAATAACAGCAATTTAACAACGCATGCGGAGACAAAATTTAGAACAAAAAAATTGGCCGAAATTCAAGGATCTTAAGAATCATGCCCTAAGAAGTCCATGCGGACCCACACAGGTGTTGCAGTCCTCCTGCTTTCTTCCTTCATTTTGAGATTACTCAGCTAAGCTGAGTTCTGTGAATCCTGGCCATGAACCAATCTAATACCCCTTTGCCACAAAACAGAACTTTGAGATCACTAAATGCAAATACAACTAAGAGAAAAACGGTTCTCGTGTTGGCATTAAGTTAATCATCTTCTCAATCTTTCACCCTTCATTCATATGGGTTCACCACTAAATCTAGTTCCTGATGATTATCCTCCAAACACCAAGTTCTCTACGACTTGAAAATTGCACATACATCACTATTTTTTTCCCCACTACCAATGAACAGAAATGAAGCAATATCCCCACAAATTATCAACACTAGCTTGTCTTTGGGCCATCAATTGCAGGAGTACAGAATATGTGCATTAGTGCCTTTCAAGCAAAAGTTAATTTTCCAACTGAAATAGAGAAAAGAGGGTAGCAGCTGGATTCATTGAATTGTTTATTCTGGTATGATGGCACAAATTTTAAGTTTATGACGAAGCTTCATGACCAGATACCGGAAGATTATTGTTTTTCCCTTCATATAACTTTCTCCCTAAAAGGCATCTTTATTACTCTGAGCCATTTTGTTGTTTTATCATTCGAAAAGGCCTCTTCTTTTAAGAAAACAAGCCCAAAAATCTTTTGTAGCAAATGTCCATTTAGAATCAGTTGAAAACCGTATGGATATAACCAACAACAACTATGCCTCGGTCCCAAGCAAGTTGCGGTCGCCGATATGAATCCTCATTCGGATATAACCCATGATAGAATATGTCCGGTAAAGGGAGATCTAGTCAACATTCAACGCATAAAGCAAAATAGTGGAACATCTAATATCAACTAGCCCGGTGACTAGTGTTATAAACAAAAAAATCAAATATATAGGAGAAAGAGAGTGAGAGATGACATACCACCCCCTTAGGAATGAAGAACAGCCATTGTCATCACCATAATAATAGCTACCACCCTGATCATGGTAGGTGTGCTGAGGTGGAGGTGGAGGGTATTGATCATTAAAGTAGCCCTGATAACTGTTGGGTCCGGGAGGTGGCGGTGGAGGAGGATAGCCGCCTCCACCGTAAAACCCTGGTGGTGGTGGCATCCCCGGTGGCGGGTATCCTTGTGGTTGAGGTGGTGGTGGTCCATACCCTAAAAATTTGTCAAATTACAACAACAGAAAGTTGAATTTACAACAATTAATTGACGAACTCACTAGTAGTAATAATTTAGTATCAAAAATTGAAACTCGGGTACTGATCATGCAATTAGGCATTCGTATTGTAACTTACCCAAAAAAAAGTGATAAAAAACAAGCATAGAATCAGAACAGTCAAATAACCAATTCACTAAAGCAGTCAAATAACCAATTTTTTTTTTTTTAAAAAAAAAAAGAGTAATTTCGGTAGACAAAGGTTGAAACTTGGGTGTTCTTGAAATTGTATTGTTATTGCAACTTGCCTAAAAGAAATGAAAAACACAAGAACAGACAAGTAGAACTAGAACAATCAAGTTGACCAATTTACTGGCGAAGTATTTGGTAAATAAAGGTTGAATCTTGGGTGATCTTGTTATTGATATTATACCTTGCCTAAAGAACAGAAAAATACAAGAACAGACAAGTAGAACTAAAACAATCAATTGACCTAATTTACTAGACAAAGGTTGAAAAAGGGGTAATCTTGAAATGGTAACGTACCTGGGGGAGGGTAGGGACCTTCATGAACATGCTGGTAACTCATTTGGTGTCAGAGACGCTGGTTCTTGAGAGAGAATTTGGTGATTTGATGACTGAAAATGAAGAGAGGCGAGTATAGATCAGCTTTATACAGCGACTTTAACTTAGCTGCTAAGGTGGAGGAAACATAGTACAGGCACGTCAGAAGATCAATAATTTAAGGGTCGCTATCATAGCCGTTCACGTGTTAGCAGCAGATAAAGTTAAAGGGGTCTATGATTCAGCAAATGGCGTTGCTTCAAAACGTGATAATCATGATCCAGGGAACAGGGTAGCAACAATGTGAAAAATATCCAATTTTAACCCCAATTTAGCTACTCTATCCGTTTGTGGACCTATTTATTTTTTGGTTTGTTCTAAAAAGAATGATTCCTTTCTAAATTTGGAAACAATTTAGTTTAAATTCTCAATTTTACCTTAGTAAGAAGCTTTTATAAACACAAATACTGTGGATCCCTTTTTGAATTGTTTAGTACCACAACAGATTCACATCAATTAGAACAAAGGGAAGAGTAATATTTAAAAAGTTATTAGTAGTATTTAGCGATTCTTTTGGTACGAAGAAATAGGTGGATCAAAATAACCTAGTTAAAATACGAAAAACTCTATGTACAATTACTACACTGTTCCGTAGAGTTTAAAATTCCTTTATATGGACACTCCAACATCGTATGCTGAAGTTCTAAACATTTAAAAAATAAACTCCACCAAAAAGTACTAGAGTTTGAACATATAAGCGATTCACTGATTTTCAGTTTTTTCTTCACTCAACTGGCATCTCCAATGCAGCCCAAAAATCCAAACCACATGAAACTCTCAATTAGTCTTTGCAACAAATGACACAAGGTATTTAACACTTATAGATATGTTGTTTAAAATATATTTACAATTTATAATATATTTAACGATTAACCAACGTATTTAAATCTCAAAGTTCAAACTTCAGGATATTGTGTCCTAAAGTTCAAAATTGTGTCCAAAAATTCGAATTTTATGTCCTGAATTTTAAATTAGCAGTTCAAACATTCAGGACACTAAGTCCCGGATTTCAAATTAGCGGCTCAAATTTCAGGATACAAAAATTCAGAATACTTAACTTTGAAGTTTGTGTGAATTGACTAATCTTTAAATACACCATAAATAAATTGTGAATATATTTAAATAGTATACTTAAAAATAGCTACTGGCCACTTATCCTTTTATTTGATTTTCTATGTTAGTCATTTTCTTTAATCATACTTTGCTAGAAGTCTCCAACTACTAAAAAGCCTAATTTGTCTGCTTACTCTCTTCTTTTTAGACATCAAAAATAGTTGAGATGGAAAATGCAAGTTTAATGTGTTTGAAGTAGCACAAGATACACAATCACGTAGACAACAC
This sequence comes from Nicotiana attenuata, assembly GCF_001879085.1. Taxonomy (NCBI): domain Eukaryota; kingdom Viridiplantae; phylum Streptophyta; class Magnoliopsida; order Solanales; family Solanaceae; genus Nicotiana; species Nicotiana attenuata. Next base: position 14,006,756 of record NC_031989.1, read on the forward strand.
AAATATACATATACATACATATATATATATATATATATATATATATATATATATATATATATATATATATATATATATATATATATATATATATATATATATATATGAAAGCAAGAAAGTTACCATATATAATTGACATTATGGTTAAGCCAAGTGGCAAGCTAATCGGGGGTGCGCCCGGAATCTGGTCGACCCCGGAATTGTAGGTCTTGACCTTTTTGTCGTTGGCTTCTATCTTCCTCTCGCCCGACTCGATCCTCTTTGTGAGGTCCTCGAGCATCTTTACGATGGCGGGGTCGACTGCCGACCGGTTGTTGCTTGACCTCTCTGGTACCTGCTCGGCTAGGGGAGCCGTCCCTAGTGCTATCGTGCTGAGAGTTTTCTGGTGACTTTGCAGCTGAGCGATCGCCAGCTGTTGTGCCTGTAACATTTCAAAAATAACGTGAAGGCTAACCTCTCGTTCTTCCCTAGCTGGGGTTTTTTGAGCTTCTTGTTGATCTTCTTGGTGTATGCTCCTGTTGGTGTGGGAGCTTATTTCGACGTGTTGAGCGTTGCGCGAGACCACGTCCATGGGAATTGATTCTGGTGCATTGTCAAGGTTTTGTGGTGGCACACCAACACCTGGGACGCCAACACCATTTTCTCCCTGGTCTTCAAGATTGATGTTTTCACGTGCGTTTACTGAGTTGGACATTTTGACCTGAAATCAAAGATCTTGGATAGGAAAAAATACGAAAGATAACTTGCGTTACGTAGTTAAACCAGCAAGAAAATAATCACTATTATTTTTATCCCCACGGTGGGCGCCAAACTGTTTACCGTGAAAATGATAATTACAATTAAATTTGATTTTGTGATTCTAAAAATACGTGATCTATTTTTATGCTAGTTGTTAAGCAATGGATGCTAAGTAAAAGGTTAGAAATCAAGATTGCAGCTTAAAGACGGTGTGATAATCGAACCAAACAGTTGAAGATCGGGGCCTCGAACTGTCGTTTGTGAGGCCTCGGGATCGAGTTGGGTGACCGGCTTAAAGTGATCGAATGAGGATTAACACTTTTTGAGAGCTACGACGATGGCTCTTTATGATCAATGATAAGCAATAAATAAAGAAAAATAAATAGAACGCAATGAATATAAGCAATAAATGGAAGTAATGAGTTCAAGAGAATATGTTCAGTTAGAGAGCAGGGAGAATGTTCTTTTTATTGAATATTGAGTATCAGATGTCTACAAAATTACAAGGATTCCCCTTTATATATGAGGGAGAACATAGTACAAATACATTAATTACAAAGATATGGGGCAGGTACAACCACTTAATGCCCTGATACGGGTCAGAGCTAGCCCTCTAGACTTTTTCAGCTCTAGCCGTGCGCCTAGGGAACTTCCCACTTTTCTACCACAACCGTCGACTTGCACTTCCTCGGGGTTGGACACCGATGGCCCCTCGAGATAAATCTCGACCGTAGTATCGAGCCTTTGGAAAGCTTGCTCACGAGGCGTTGTAATGGCCGAAAATTGGACCCTCCAATTTTACCGCATACAGATAGTCCCCGCGTTTCTTAGAGTGGAACGATAAGAAACGACTTTGATACCCATCTCTTCGAACTTTCCGTGATGATGTCATACGTATGACGTAAGCCTTTGTGATAACTGAGGCGTCCCGTCGGTTCATCTTTTTAGTGTCATTCAATGTACTACTGATTCTTATTCTCCAAAGCGATAATATCGCTGTCGATACGGTTCCCAAAAAACGCATTGATTGCGCCTGATGATACGTCTTTCAAAGACATTGATGGGGCCACCGGTTACACTGCCACCCTATATAAATGGAAGCCTCCTGGAACCATTTCCTCATTTAAGTACCTTACAATATCCTTCCACCCCTTTTTTTTCTTCATCCTCATCCATTGTTATCCCCCATGTTTGAGGCCCGCGGCCTTAAGGTTACATGGCGGCGTTCCCATCAGCCACGCCATGGCCTTTTTTCAGGGCTTTCCCTTACCGAGCGAGATTGTATTGACTTGTCGTCATCGTTGTTGTTGTTGTTACTGTTGTCATCGTTGTCTCGAGATGATGAAATAGGGATACCGATTTTTTACCACTCAGGAAGATATTCGACTCTACACCGCTGCTCAGGAGGGCGTTCGGACTTTACTCTGCTGCTCACCTCCCTACTCCGGCCTAGTGTGGCACTTCATCTCCTTTGTTTTCCTCGTCCTTTGAGACGCTGTTGGCGGAGGGGGGGGGGGCGAGATCGGGCTTCCGGATATATGATTCCCGAGGGGGCAGTGCTCGAAGATAATGCCGCCGAGGATACACCCCCGAGAATAGACCATGCTCTTGGCTTTTATTATGTATATACTTTTTTGCTTCTTTGTCTCTGTGTAAGGACCCCTTGTGGGCTGTTGTAATCACATGTAAGGACCCCTCGTGGGCTTTATAATCGTCGTTTATTAATAAAAAAGGCGTTTCTTCGATTTGCTTCTGATTTATGCTTCATTTCCCTTTATCTGAATTTGTGAAGAATCTGAATGTATGATCCCACCGATCGGTGCAAATATCGAGCCCGGGTGCTAGTGTTCTTTCTGGCTTTTGATTGATTAACACGATTCCCGTAGAAACTTTTGCCGTTCCTTGGACCATGTCTGGATTGGATTGATAAACTCCGGCCGTCGGGATCCCTGGCTTCGTGTTGAATGAGAGTAGGGCTCCGAATTTTCAGTATGGGACTTAGCCCTTTAGACCCCGCGATAGACCTCGACGGGGGGATTTGCCTGGAAGTCGGAGAATAAAAATAGCCTTTAGACTTTCGGGAGCAGTCCCCGAGCGGGGGTTCGCTCTAGCTTGGGCTACCTGGAGGCTTGTTTTGAACTCAGAGTAGATAGCCTTAAGGCGTCGCAGATAGATTCCGGAAGGGGGGCTACCCGGGCTTAGACAGTACCTCGAGGCCAAGCCCATATGAGTAGGTTTTTAAGAGCTTATCATCTTTTGAGAGAGGTCCTCGAGATCGGGTACCATCTCGAGGCTTAGTATGATGTCAATGGCTCCTTGGAGCATATCCTCTTCTTGGTGGAGGTCCTCGAGATTGGGTACCATCTCGGGACATGTAGTGATGTCATTGGCTTCCTGGAGCCTGTCTTCTTCTTGATGGAGATCCTCGAGATTGGGTACCCTCTCGAGACTTGGTTGAGCGGGGGTCTCTGACCCCAAAACGTCGTATGGCGACATCAAGTGTATGACGTGGTTACGAAATGACCGAGGCGATCCCGATGGCACATCTTCTCAAAGGGGTAAAAGCTTTAGCCAGTATTTTTAATCGGCTTTTGAGGCAGGCGGATAGTCGCCGCTTTTTCCATATATAGGGTTGCCTTCGCCCTTTTGAAGATTCTGCTATTCTGAGTAGTTATCCTCTTTTGTAGAGCTTTCTTTTCCTGTGTCAAGGTTTCACCATTTCAATTTTGAGGGCTTTGCTCGGATTTTCTAGTTTTACCACAGTTATGGCTGCCACACCAAGGTCCTCTCGGCAGGGAGAGGGGAGTTCCGCCCTTGAAGGCTTTTTGAACCAAAATGCTTGGGGTCATAGGGAGTATGTTTCGAAGTTTATTTCCTTAGTAGGAGAGAGGCACCTTGAGTCAGTGAGGAGAGACTGCGGATGGGGGGAAAAGGTAGTACTGCGGGTACTTTCCCCGGGAGAGAGCATTATGGATCATGCTGAGGGGTTTTTGAACGTATACACGTACCCCTTCACGCTAGGCCCCCCTGATAGGGTTGTGCTTGATTTCTGTCGAAAATACCGGGTCACCTTGGCGCAGATTCACCCGTCATTTTGGCGGATAGTACTGATGATGAGGTTCTTTGCGGAGAGAGCAGGACTTGAATTCACGCTCAGTCATCTTATCATGTTGTACCGGCCTTTTCACCATCGAGGTCTGCTAATCTTACGATGCCGATCAACCACACCTTTTGTTGTTGATGATGAAGAAGACGGAGATCGGGAGTGGATGAGCCGATTCGTCCGAGTACGGACCATTGATATTATCCCCGTGGAGTTTCTGCCGTTCCCTGAGGAGTGGATTTTTACACGTAAGTGATATACTTGTGCCTTCGTAGTTTTGCTTGCGGCACAGACAGGTTCCGTAAATGCGCCTTCCTTTCCCTTTATGCAGCAATTTCTTGGACGCCGTGCGAGGTCCCCGACCTGACGGACTGGGCTCGGAAGCTAGCGACTTGCTCGACTTACAACGAGCGTAAGTGGCGAGTTTTGTCTAAGGGCAGATGGGAGGCCAAACACCACGGTACGCGCTGTGTGATTTGCTCCTTTAAGGGCACTTTCTTTTTACGCATACTAACCCCATCACCGTAGGCATCGGCGAATCCTTCGGGGGGAGACCGTGCCCTCTTGGAGGGGGAGAAGGATCGCCAACTTCTGGGCCACGAAGCGATAATAATAAGCAAAAAGGGCTTTCACAGGGTGACGGTGCTCTCAGCAAGATGAGTCCATGCCGGGGGCTCGGCGAGGATGTGTCTTCACCCATCGAAGGTACTTCGAGGGATGTTCGAAACCAGGAGCCAGATATGCTGAGCAATCATGTCCCCATCGGGTGGGGTTCTTCCGGGGTAGACGGAGCCTGACTAGTAGATTTGCGCTCCTTTTTCGATGAAGCTCAGCGGCTCTATTCCCAGGTGAGTTTTTTGCCGTCCGTGTTGATTTTATAGTCTTTCAATTTTTACTCTCTTGTCGAGTTTCTCTTTCATAGGCTTTTGACAAGCTCAAGTCCGAGCTGCTTCATCGTGAGGCCATGCTGCGAAAAGCCGTGGATGGGGAGAAGTCCCTCAGGCTTCTTTGTGATGAGAGAGAAGACGAGTTGGCGTGCTTGCCGTGCGAGACGAGTCGAAGCCTGAACTACGAAACCTACCTCGAGGAACAGGTACTTATTGCTCTAGATGGGGCGCATGTTCCCTTATCTATTCCTGAGGCTGACGTTTTCGTTTATTTTAGCTGCAGAAGAAGACTAGAGAACCGGAACGCCTTAGGAATGAAGTTGGCCAAGCCAAATGTGAGTGTGATGAGTTAAAGGCTCGGGCGGACGCTCATGCTATAGCGGAAAAAGGTGCTCTGGCTAAAGCTTCCGCCCTCGAGGTTCGACTCCGCTTAGCTCGCGAGAACAGTTTGGTCCAAACGGATATGATTACAGAGCTTGAGTTCGAGCTTTTAAAGATAAAAGTCGAGGTTGTGGACGCCCGAACCAAAGCCGTAATGAGCCAAACTAAGGCTGATAAGAAAGTGGCGGTCTATTTGAAGGATGTTGTCGATGCTCGAGCTGAGCTGAGAAGGGTTCACGACCGCGAGAGCAGGATCTTGGAGTATACACGGTGCAAATCTCTAAGGGAAACCCTCGAGGAGATCAATTTTAGGGGTTTTGACCTCTCAGAAGAGGTGAAACAGGCAAAGGCGGATGAACATGACGCTAAGTCCCTTCTGTCCGATGCCGAGGATGGCGAGAAACAGGCCGACGGGCCGTAGTCCTCGAGGGGGGCGTAGATTAGGCCTTTCCTTTTCTGATTTTGTATGTAGTGTTCTCAGAGAACTTTGTAAATGAAGCTGGTATTCCCTCGCATACATGTATAAAAAGAAGCCTCGTATTTTTGTTTTTCACGCATTTCATTTGCCTTGATATTTGTCGGTTGTTAGCCGGATGAATTGGTCTTTGGTTTGAAAGGAATCCTTAGATCCATAGTGTGGCCCTGGGGCTCATTGGGCTAGCCCGTAGGCTCTTACGCGCTTCGGTCGGCACGACCTTTTAATATAAGCTGGAGTTTGAGCTCTTATGCTTTTGCCCTTAGGCATATTTAGTTAATTGTTTTGGGTTTAGTCTCCGAGTCGGGTTTCGAATCGAGCTCATTTGACCCTCAAGTTTTTGAATTTAAAGTCGGCCCTTAGGCTCTTATGCGTTTTGGTCGGTACGACCTTTTGTATGGGCTGGCGACAGTGGCTCTTACGCATTGGGTCGGTACGACCTTTTATATGGACTGGCGACAGTGGCTCTTACGCATTGGGTCGGTACGACCTTTTATATGGGCTGGCAACAGTGGCTCTTACACATTGGGTTGGTACGACCTTTTATATAGGCTGGCGACAGTGGCTCTTACGCATTGGGTCGGTACGACCATTTATATAGGCTTTATTTTTCCCTCGTTAAGGATTTTTGGAATTGTGTTTGCCTGACTCTTCGACGGTTTGATAAAAACCTCGATTGTGAGTCATTTATATGGCGATGATCGAGCTCCTCGGGGGGGTCGGCTCTGAGTATCTCGAAGCCTGTAATTAGGAGCTGACGTGGTCGAAGCTCTTTTTCCTATGTCGAGGGTAGCCTGTTTAACCGGTTCTTTTCGAAGTATATTCGAAGTAATTGAAGGCCTATGATTTAATAGCGACGGTCGGGCGTCACCGAATCGCGTTAGTTTGGCTGGTACAGCCTTGTGACCATAGTCATTGTGTTTGGCCGGAGCCTTTCAGTCCCCGAGTGAAGTAGTTTCGGCGTCTATATCGAGGATATGCCTTTTTAGGGGTTTTACAAGTTCGATATATAGCCTTAACTTTAAGATCGGGTTTATGCCTTTAGTAAGGTCTTACAAGTTTTTCATGCCTTTGAGGTCTTACAGTTGTTGTCACTTGGTACAAGTGTGGTTCATGCCTTGCTTGAGGTCTTACAGATTTCACTTGCCTTTGAGGTCTTACAGTTTTTGTTGTTGCCTTATATAGGTCTTACGAGACCGAGGCTGTCCGCATGTGGTCTTGTGGCCTCGGGTTTTTATAAGTCGATGGGGTGTGGTGATTGGCGGCAGTCCCCGAGTCATCGAGGGTTTCTTGGCTCGGGAGCCATTATTTGTAATCTTAGTATTGCCTCATTGAGGGCTTATGATTTTGGGGTTTCCGACCCGGAGGTCACGTGGCCTTGAGTTTTCGGCGCCAGCCCCGAGTGTTCGGGACGTTTTTGGCTTTGTAGTTGTTTTGTGACCTTAATGTTGCCTCATTGAGGGCTTATGAGTTTGGAGCTCCGACCCGGGGGTCGCATTGTTCCGAGTTGTTGACGATAGTCCCCGAGTATTCGTGACGTTTTTGACAGAGGAGCCGTTTTTGCAAAAATACCGAGCTTCTTTGAAACGCAAAATGCTTTTCGAAAGTATTCTTTGATTGCTTGGTACAAGTATACATGTCTTTGCTGTTGAGGGCTCAGTTATTCTATGCGGGCACGGTTCGTTCGACCGTTTGGCCCGGTACATTGTTTTTCCTATCGAGACCCTGTTCAGCATATCTTAGCTTCTCCGAGGAGGTGATCTTTCGGGGAGATGCCCCCCAATATTCGAGGTTGATTGCAAGAGAAGCCTTGAATACTTGTTGAGTTTTCCTTAGGTAGAATATAGATGTTGCCTCATTAAAAACCTTGCCGGTAAAACCCTACTTGGGATAAAAACCCGATTGAAGGAAAAGAGTGCAATGCATGCTTCTGAAACCTAAGGCCTTCAAGTTGGGAAGCACTTCAGCTGTTTCGATCAGATACCTGCACTTAAGTTAGTGTAAGATGTAATTGAAAAAGGGAGGCGATCTTACCTTAGTGCTGACGGCGCTTCGGCCCCTGATATGTTTCGATCGTTTGTCACGAGGACGAGGTACGGTCCTTTGCTTCATTCGGTTCGAACTTAGCCGAGGGTGTAGCTTGTTTTCGCTATTTCACTGTTTGCTTATCCTTTGGCTCTTTCGAAGGTGGAGGTACTGGTGTCGGCGCTATGTCATGCACTGCGAACATTTCTCTTGCCGCATGTTGTTCCTCGTAGACGGTTTTTATCCCATCCTTTGTCGGGAACTTCATCATTTGATGAAGGGTTGATGGTACTACTCTCATGCAGTGTATCCATGGACTTCTGAGGGAGGCATTGTATCTCATGTATCCTTCGATGACATGGAATTTTGCATTTTGGGTTGTGCCGGCCACGTTGACTGGGAGGGTGATTTCCCTTTTTGTTGTTTCGCTCGCCATGTTGAATCCGTTGAGGACTCGAGTGGCGGGCACGATTTGGTCAAGCAGCCCGAGCTGCTCTACCACCCTTGACCTGATAATGTTGGCCGAGCTACATGGATCCACAAGTACACGTTTAATTTGAAATGTATTTACAAGGAAAGAGATTACCAGTGCATTGTTGTGAGGTTGAGACAAGGCCTCGATGTCCTCGTCGCTGAATATGAGAGCATCATCGGATATGTAACCCCGAGTTCGCTTTTCTCTGGTGATGGATATTTTTTTTCTTCTGATCATCGGTTCCTGTGGGGCATCGATGCCTCCCAAGATCATATGGATGACATGCTGTGGCTCATTTGTTTCGTTCTTCTTGGTCGCCTCTCTTTCCCGGAACTGGTTTTTGGTCTGGTCGCTGAGGAATTCTCGGAGGTGACCTTTGCTTAGTAGTCGGGCTACTTCTTCCCGGAGCTGATGGCAATCTTCGATTCTGCGGCCGTGCGTGTTGTGGAATTCACACACTAAGTTATGGTTCCTTTGTGAAGGGTCTGATTGTACATGCCTTGGCCACCTAGTGTCTCTGATTTTACTGATGACGAATACGATGTCCGAAACATCGATATTGAAGTAGTATTCCGACAAGCGGGGTGCCTCCGCCGGACCTGCATGCCTATCGAACCCGGCTCTGTTGACGAGTCCCCGAGGGTTCTGCCCTCGGCCCGTTCTTTGATCATTCCGAGGTATGTCGCGCCTCGGGGCGTTTCTCCTGTCTTCAGTGTATGGCTGGTACCTTTCTTTGTTTGGCTTCGGCTCCTTCGCCAGAAGCCTGCTTGGATATACCGAGCCCGAGGAGGCTCCTAGTTGGTCGTCTTCAACCCTGATCTTTGATTGGTATCGGTTGTGGACGTCTGACAAAGTCACGATCGGGTATTCGACTAGGTTCTGTTTCAACTGTGTTGAAGCCATCGAGCTTCGTTCATTCAGACCTTGAGTGAAGGCCTGCACTGCCCAGTCGTCGGAGACCGGTGGTAGTTCCATTTGTTCCACTTGAAATCGAGATACGAATTCTCGTAGAATTTCATTCTCCCTCTGCTTGATCTTGAAGACGTCAGATTTCCTTGTTGCTACTTTGATGGCACCAGCGTGTGCCTTTATGAAAGAATCTGCCAGCATGGCAAATGAATCTATCGAGTTTGGGGCCAGGTTGTGATACCACATAATTGCCCCTTTAGAAAGCGTTTCTCCGAACTTCTTCAGTAGGACAGACTCAATCTCGTCGTCTTTTAGGTCGTTGCCCTTACTGCACAAGTGTAAGCAGTAACGTGCTCATTGGGGTCTGAGGTTCCGTTGTACTTCGGAAGGTCTGGCATCCTGAACTTCTTCGGAATGGGTTTCGGAGCCGCTTCCTGTGGGAACGGCTTCTGTACGAACTTCCTTGAATCCACACCTTTTAGGATCGGGGGTGCGCCCGGAATCTGGTCGACCCTGGAATTGTAGGTCTCGACCTTTTTTTTTGTTGTCACGACCCGGATTCCCCACCCTCGGGGGTCGTGATGGCGCCTACTAATAGGAGCTAGGCAAGCCAACTTAATTAACCATTTTAATTAAACACCTGTTCCCTTTTAACAATTAACCGCATTAAATAAAGGCGACGAATTAAATCGTAAGCGGAAGACTTAAATGTAGATAAAAGATCGATAATATAGAAGTTCCAACACATATATCTCTACCCGAGACTGGAGTCACATACTCACGAACATCTAAGAAGTACTAAATACAAAGTCTGAAAGAAACATAATCTGTTTATCTCGGGTACAATGAGATGACAGCCAAATGTAAAGATAGAAGGGAGACGTCGGGCCTGCGGACTCCTGCAAGCTACCTCGGGTCTCTCTGGACTGAAGGTTCGCCCCCGTGCTAATGTTGTTGCTGCTGCTCAATACCGGTACCTGTGCAAAAATGCACAGAGTGTAGCATCAGCACAACCGACCCCATGTGCTGGTAAGTGCCTAGCCTAACCCCAGCGAAGTAGTGACGAGGCTAGACTGGACCTCACATAAACCTGTGCAATTATAAATATACAGCAGAAATCGAAGTACAAGGCAACTATAGTAGGGGAGGGGAAACATGCTGTGGGGAGATAACAATACTAACAGTAAATCCAAAGTAGTCAATCTAGGTGCAATTGAAAATTTAAGGCGAACAAGAAACTGATATCAACACTAAACACATTTGCATCAATAACTGTTGCGGCGCGCAACCCGACCCTAATACATTTCAACACTGTTGCGGCGTGCAACCTGATCCACAATTATCACTGTTGCGGCGTGCAACCCGATCCACAATTATCACTGTTGCGGCGTGCAACCCGATCCACAATTATCACTGTTGCGGCGTGCAACCTGATCCACAATTATCACTGTTGCGGCGTGCAACCCGATCCACAATTATCACTGTTGCAGCGTGCAACCCGACCCGTAATGTATACCTCTCAACCTTGCCCAAGAAACAGTCACAAATAAAGGTAAAGGAGTAAACAAGTATTCGGAAAGAAATCCCAACAAGGGTACGCAAACAACCAATAACAACCATGCAAGAGTAAATCGTTATTTCTCTTTTTCATTCATTTTCATATCCTAGTTCTCATTAGCACTCGTGTCAAGCCCCAAGGCATTTCTCATTTCGTATGCTCTCACCATTTGTATTTCAGATCGAGCCAATCCTCCACGAATCTCCACAATCACAATATCTTCCACAAGGTGTTTACAACGCATAGAAGCCATCAAATAGCATGGAAGGCATAACAATATCCAAACAACCCACATATAAGGACTCACGGTCATGCTAGACCTCAATGTATAGGAACTCGTCACCATGCCTATACATCGTACTCGATCATTTAGCAATTAGCAAACAAGACTCGACTTCTATTCCCTCAAGCTAGGGTTAAACCAAACACTTACCTCAACTTCCACGGCCAATACAATCCTCCACAATCGCTTTCCCTCTCGAATTCGGCTCCAACTCAACCAAATCTGTGCAATAAGGACTTCATGTTATCAATATGTGCTAAACAATTCAAACCCAATGACTAATTATAGTTTTTTCATCAATTTACCCAAAAGGTCAAAAATGCCCCCGGGCCCACATGGTCAAAACCCGAGGTTCGAACCAAAACCCGATTACCCATTCCCCCATGAACTCAAATATGTAAGTTATTTTGGAATCGGACCTCGAATTGAGGTCCAAAACCCCCAAATTTAGAAAACCTAGGTTCTACCCTAAATTCCCAATTTCCCCATTAAAATCTTTGTTTTGAAGTTGAAATTATGTTTAAGGATGTTAAGGAGTAAAGAAAATCAGTTAGAAAACACTTACCAATCGTTTTGAAGAAGTGGAATCGTTTGAAAAATCGCCTCTTATGTTTTGGGTTTTGAAAAAGTGAAAAATGACTGAAAATCCCGACTTTATATACTGTGCTGAAGACTGGCGCGGACCGCACAAAAATGAACCGCGGCCGCGCCGAGGAAGGAAAGAAAAATGACTCTCTGAACCTACCCAGCGCGGACCACACTGACTTGGTGCGCGGCCGCGCTGGTTGAATGGACCCAAGACCCACTCTCTGAATCTCCCAGCGCGGACCACACTGATTCGGTGCGCGGCCGCGCTGGTCGACCTAGAATTCACTGGCCCTCTGAACCTAGCCACGCGGACCGTGCAGAAAGGCACCGCGGCCCCGCGGCTTCCAGCGCGGAAATGACCGCGGCCGCGCTGGGGACCTGCAACCCCTGAACCTGCAACCATATGCTATTTTTAAGCTTAAGACCTCCCAGGACCTACTCAAAACTCACCCGAGCCCTCGGGGCTCCAAACCAAACATACATATAAACTCAAAAATATCCTACGGACTCATCCGCGCGATCAAATCGCCAAAACAACATCGAATTAGGCCTCAAGACCATGATTCCTTCCAATTTCCATGAAACATCAAATTTACTGCTTCTAGCTCAAAACACGTCAAATGACGTCCAAATCTAACCAAACTTCACAGCAATTGCTTAACTCATATTTAAGACTTGTGCCGGGCGTCGGAACCAAAATACGAGCCCAACAGCACATTCTTCTAAACAAATAACACTTTCCAATTCTTTAATTGTTTTTAGAAAATAATTTCACGTAAGACTTCATTCCTCGGACTCGGGACCTCGGAATTTGATTCCGGGCACACCCCCAAGTCTCATATTTTCCTACCGACCCTCCGGGACTGTCGAATCACAAGTCCGGGTCCGTTTGCCCAAAACGTTGACCGAAGTCAAACTTAATCAATTAAAACATCAGAATTTTATTATTTTTCTCACAAATTCATATTTAAACGTTCCGGCTACGTGCCCGAACTGCGCACACAAACTCGAGGAAACCCCCAAGTGAGGTTTTCACGGCCTCAGAAATACAGAGCGAGTAGGAATACAGGTGATGACCCCTTGGGTCGTCACAGTCGTTGGCTTCTATCTCCCTCTCGCCCGACTCGATCCTCTTTGTGAGGTCCTCGAGCATCTTTACGATGGCGGGGTCGACTGCCGACCCGTTGTTGCTTGACTTCCTTGGTACCTGCTCCGCTAGGGGAGCCGTCTCCGGTGCTATCGTGCTGGGAGTTTCCTGGTGACTTTGCAGCTGAGCGGTCGCCAGCTGTTGTGCCTGTAACATTTCAAAAATAACGTGAAGGCTAACCTCTCGTTCTTCCCTAGCTGGGGTTTTTTGAACTTCTTGTTGATCTTCTTGGTGTATGCTCCCGTTGGTGTGGGAGCTTATTTCAACGTGTTGAGCGTGGCGCGAGACCACGTCCACGGGAGTTGATTCTGTGCATTCTCAGGGTTTTGTGGTTGCACACCAACACCTGGGACGCCAACACCATTTTCTCCCTGGTCTTCAAGATTGATGTTTTCACGTGCGTTTACTGAGTTTGACATTTTGACCTGAAATCAAAGTTCTTGGACAAGAAAAAGTGCGAAAGATAACTTGCGTTACGTAGTTAAACCAGCAAGAAAATAATCACTATTATTTTTAGCCCCACGGTAGGCGCCAAACTGTTTACCGTGAAAATGGTAATTACAATTAAATTTGATTTTGTGGTTCTAAAAATACGTGATCTATTTTTATGCTAGTTGTTAAGCAATGTATGCTAAGTAAAAGGTTAGAAATCAAGATTGGAGCTTAAAGACGGTGTGATAATCGAACCAAACAGTTGAAGATCGGGGCCTCGAGCTGTCGTTTGTGAAGCCTCGAGATCGAGTTGGGTGACCGACTTAGAGTGATCGAAGGAGGATTAGCACTTTATGAGAGCTACGACGATGGCTCTTTATGATCAATGGTAAGCAATAAATGAAGAACAATAAATAGAACGCAATGAATATAAGCAATAAATGGAAGTAATGAGTTCAAGAGAATATGTTAAGTTAGAGAGTAGAGAGAATGTTCTTTTTATTGAATATTGAGTATCAGATGTCTACAAAATGACAAGGATTCCCCTTTATATATTAGGGGGAACATAGTACAAATTCATTAATTACAATGATATGGGGCAGGTACAGCCACTTAATGCCCTGATACGGGTCAGAGCTAGCCCTCTAGACTTTGTCAGCTCTAGCCGTGCGCCTAGGGAACTTCCCAATTTTCTACCATAACCGTCGACTTGCACTGTCTCGGGGTTGGAAACAGATGGCCACTCGGGATAAATCTCGACTGTAGTCTCGAGCCTTTGGAAAGCTTGCTCACAAGGCGTTGTAATGGCCGAAAATTGGACCCTCCGATTTTACCGCATACAATGTAATATATAGGGTACACGTCTATGTTTATCTAAATAACAAAAAAGAGTTTACAAAACCAAATAAAAGCTTACTTACATATATAATAAAGTAAACATACATGCTGGAGAAAGAAACATCACAAAATCAATCAATATTAAAAAAAAAGTTGTTTCTTTTTTCTTCTTGAAAAATAATTGTTTGAAGAGTTAATTTGCATAAATGGACATCAAACAAATAACATAACTTTGGTTATACAATTGCTATCGTTAATTTCAATTTAGCACATTCAAGGAATTGAAGAGTATAAGCTGAAACCCCTTCATTTAGCTGTATTCAAGCCAATACTGCAAGGGTATAATATTTTTTTCGTTGAAGAATATTAGTTTTGAATCATTAGATTATGTGAAAGGTTTTTTTTTTCAAACTCAACAAGAGATAAACTGGTTTCTAATTGATAGTTTTTATAGCGACTTTTAAGTGTAACAAAGAGTATATATAAAGAAAAAATTGGTATGACGTGAAAGTTTTTTTTTAAATGTAAACAAATTATTTCAAAAAAACTCTTTACTTTTTCAATTCAAAGGTAATAAAAAGATGAGATATTTTTGAACATTAGTAGAGAGTTTTAAAATTATTATAACAGAAGTTATATCATGGATAAACTCAAAAAACCTAAATCTTATGCAATATTTACTTAATATCCGACCATATTTATTGTTTACTTTTATAGCTAATATAAATAGATGATATACCGACAATACACGATTATACACATATTATATATGGATTATATATAATTACACATCATTCAATTTTTTAATTTAAGTGGTCGGGTGAAACCTATTTAGGCTGATTAGATAAAGCCAAAAGAAAAATATGAAATAATTTCAACCAAAGACTAAAAATATAATTAAAGTTCATATGTAGACAATTTTTATTAAAACTCATCCTTTTATAGTGAAATAAATTAATTTTTTGTAACAAAAGAAATAATGACATAAAAAATAAGATAAAAGAAAATAAATA
>NC_031989.1:14022859-14030244 GCF_001879085.1 Nicotiana attenuata
GGCGCGCCTATAGATGCATCTATTTAATCTGCCGAGGCGTTCGGCCCATTCCAAAATAAACACGTAGAGACATTCAATCAAGAAGCCAACATGGGGCAATTATTCAAAGAAAAGCTAATTCTCTTTTAACAATTTAAGAAAAGGAGGTTTACATCTTGTTAGGAATTCATTTACTATTTTGAGGTGGTTTAAGCATTTCAACTATTCATAAGGTTACAAATATTCAAAGTATAGCATGCTTTTGGGTCCTGGACTACCCGGACAATAGCATAATAGTAGCGACGCACGGACTCTCGTCACCTCGTGCGTACGTAGCCCCCACAAAATAGGAGCAAATATCCAATTAATTCACCTATGGGGACATTTCCCTCTCGCAAGGTTAGAAAGGAGACTCACCTCGCTCCAAAGTGCACCCTCAATTACCAAAAATGAGTCCAAGCCCTTGCTTCGAAGCCGAACAATCCCGAACTAGTTAAACGGAGTAAGAACTAGTCAATATAGGCTCACAAGATCAATTCCTAGCTATTTAAGCAATTCCCCAACCATTTACATGAATTTCCTAAATTTCAACCCCGGACCCACGTGCCCGGATTCTGAGATTTTTCGAAGGAAGTTGTTCTCTACAACCCAAGGATCAATAATATATGATTTCTAGTCCACTTCATAACAAATTTCATGATTAAATCTTAGTTTTATTAAACCCTAGGTCTAGCTCTACCCCTTTGATTTTACCTAATTTTTAGTGTTTAATCAACTTAATATACATGTATTTAAACTAATAATGAATGGAAGTAACTTACCTTGAAGTGCTATGTTGAAATCCTCTCTTTAGAAGCCCCCAAATCGCCTAAGTGTGGTGTAGAAATGAAATAAATGGCCTTTGAGTTCGAATTAAATGAACTCACTGCTCAGCGATTTCCGCTTCTGCGGTGCACTGACCGCTTATGCGAAGACCGCTTCTGCGGAATTAGGATCGCTTCTGCGAACCTGGCCCAAAATGCCCGGACCGTTTCTGCGGCCTGCGTCCCGCTTCTGCGGAACCGCTTCAGCGGAAACTGGGCCGCTTCTGCGGTGTGGGCCTAAGGTGACTGGACCGCTTCTGCGGTCTAGGGATCGCTTAAGCGGAACTGCTTCTGCGGTTTCTGGGCCGCTTCTGTGGTTTCCCTTGGACTGGCCCTTGGCCGCACCTGCGATGGACTGACCGCATCTGCGGTACCGCTTCTGCGGTTCTAGAACCGCAGATGCGGTTATGACAGAAGCAGCATACCTTCAGCTATTCTTCTACTTCCAAATTTGATCCGTCAACCATCCGGAATCCAACCGAGGCCCCCGGGACCCCAACCAAACATACCAACCAATCTTAAAACCCATTACGGACTTGCTCGAGGCCTCAAATCGCATCAAACAATGCTAAAATTATGAATCGACCTCCAATCCAAACTTAATGAACTTCAAAATTTCAAACTTCTATTTCCGATGTTTAAACCCGTCAAATCACATCCGATTGACCTCAAATTTTGCACACAAGTCATATTCGACATTACGGACCTACTCCAACTTTCGGAATTGGATTCCGACCCCGATATCAAAAAGTCCACCTCCGGTTAAACTTCTCAAAAACCTTAAAATTTCTATCTTTAGCCAAATGGTTCCAAAATGACCCACTGACCTCCGAATTCACTTCCGATCGCGCTCCCAACTCCAGAATCACCATACGGAGCTATTCAAAGTCTCGGAATCCCAAACGGACATCGATAACACTGAAATGCTCTTCCAGCCAAACTTATGAAATTTCTTCTAAAATGCTAACTTCCACAATAGGCGCCAAAACGCTCCCGGGTTATCCGAAACCCGAACCGGACATACGCCCAAGTCCGAAATCATCATACGAACCTGCTGGAACCTTCAGATCCCGATTTCGAGGTCGTCTACTCAAAAATCCAATTCTAGTTTATTCTTTCAACTTTAAGCTTCCGAAATGAGAATTCTCATGCCAATTCCACTCTGGACTTCCCAAAATTCAATTCCGACCATGCGCACAAGTCATAATACCTGAAATGAAGCTGCTCACGGCCTCAGGCTGCTGAACGGAGTGCTAGAGCTCAAAACGACCCGTCGGGTCGTTACATTCTCTCCCACTTAAACATACGTTCGTCCTCGAACGTGCTGAGAACTACACTGAAGTAGTCTGAAATCACCGGTTAACTTCTCATGCATCTTCCCGTGCTACCACCACTCAGTTGAGCACATTAGCTCGATCAGTTCTGAAGATATTCCCTTTATTCAAGCAGATAGGCCTTAGAGCCTAATTCCAACATCCGAAATTCTCTGTCAGGCCTGTTTCCAACATACGAACACCGTATCAATCACTACACGTTGTACCCAAACATGACTGCATAACTTTGCTGAATTCACACCTTGCATCATTTTACTAACCGGACCACAATAATATTTTCTGATCAACTTAGTCGAAATTCCCCAAATCTGATGCTCCCATTGCACCCCATGACATACACAGGTCTTACTCTAACTCTTACAATACCGCCACAACGGAAGAGATGTGCAGAAATTCATGATCAACTGACGAATCAACCAATCATTTGGGTCTATACTCCTGACAAAAACCATCACCTCATTCTGAACCAAATAATGGTCTTAGCTCCTTAATGTACTTCATATAGTCAGATTGCACTGATCCTGAATCCAATGATTCCATCTCACCCAGTACGAACCGCTCAGGCAATAAGCCACCCCGGACATAACCAAAATTTCATATGATGCCACAACGTGCCAATAGGCTACCAATTAGAATGCGATACCAAAGGAAGACGAACTCTAGAAGTAATTACCTAACTCCCGCACTAATGCGGACTTCCCTTAGAAAATAGGAAGCGAGACGTACAAAAATAACATGTAGAAAACTATACTCAACATCACATTGTTGCGGCACGTAACCCGATCCAAACATAGATCTCACGTAAGGAGATTGCACATCGAGCTAAATTTGCCTATTACGATAAAATATCGAATTTCGGTCACAAGCACGCTAAGTGCATAATTCCATCCCTGGGGAGACATATAGCGCCAGAAGCCACAAAACTCAAGCACGATTGAGGTGCGATATACGATTTGAGATCTCACAAGCATCCTGCTCATATAACATCATCTTTACGTTGATCCTCAACATATAAGCAATTTCTCAAGCCGTCTCCCAATTCACACGGCGCAACGCATCATTACATGAAATATTTGGCAGCGAAATAACACCCTGACTACTCCATAAGGAGCACATTACTGAAATGAACACAACTGACCTGACATAGAGCCAAAGTAATATTTAAACCCATCCACCGACCTCAAGTCGATCCTGATCATATCAAACTAAACCAATAACCTTTCAAAGGTCCATGCTAATTTCCCTCTTCTCATATCACACAAGGACAACCATCATAACCGGAGTACTCATCCACAGTCTACAACTCAGTAACGGAGTGCCCTCCAGGCATATATCCTCAACTTATCGATATCATCACAAATCTTCATACTTGGTTTAATTGCTTCAATCAATCAAGTGACTACATGCCACACTTATACGATCTTCCTGTGGGACTCGCTCCCACAACCTTCCGAAACACATAACAGGTCCACACATCCAAACCACCGGCCGCACTAATGCTGAAAAGCGATCAAGAACCATCAATCATGACACAAGCCCCTGTTTACAAAACACCAATCTCAGGTGACGCTGAAGACAATACCAACATACCTTAAACATCGAAACTCCTTTCCTTCTCATCTGAGCTCGTGACATCCTTGTCCACACCGAGCTGCTACCTTGATCTTCACTGCAAATTCCATACCACTCACTGCACTTAACATGCCAGTATACGATAGAACTCGTTTTTCATTATAGCTTCGGAACCACTAATAGGTTAACACTTCGGCGCATAAAAGCTTTTCACTGAACTCACTTCAGGAGATCCATAGTATCACACAGGTAAATTCCTATAATCGTAGAATATGCAAATCTCTAAGTAGTGGCCTAAGCCACCATTGCCCTTCCGGAAATCCTGCTTCCATATAACAAGCCATAACAGTAGAATGCTTCTGAATAACATCAATTGCAGCGGCTGACAAGCCTGATACGTACCATCACAAATCACTTGCATAACTCGATCACGCTGAGGAAACTGATCACTAACACCACTATGCCAAATTCAATTATGGCCAATCAATCTATCTTCTTCCAATTTATCCTTGATTGCCTTAGAGATAATACTAACTCTATCCAACACATAACATACTCCATCCGCACTCATCCCGAGTGACCCTGAATCACGATACCATGCTGTCTCAAATCCCACGAATCAATCCATACCTTTGCGCGCATATTCGCACCCTCAACTGATATGCCCATTCTGCTAATCCTATTATGAATCCGAAATCTCTTCTCATTTTCCTCTCAAGTTCTACACTGCAAGTCAAAACATCATAGAACACTCGGTGCCTCTTCTCATAGGCTGCTGCAAAGCTTGATTCTTAACTGTACTTATAGGCTCGAAATCATTAGGCACCATACTTTACCTCTTTTGAATCCGTTATGACCGTTACTGAGAGCCACCCGCTCTAACTTGGTCCCGAATATAATCAACTCCATAAATCTTAAAACACATGAATACCCTCTCGACGAGGCACCCAGCGGAATTACTTCCTTTGAAACCTGCATTTATACCAGGCATAAATCCCGAATCTCTCCCCAAGTCTGAACATGAGCGAATAAGGCCAACCATAGCATGCATTTCGACAATTCATTAGCTCGAATTACGACTTATGTTCCTTTCCCATAGCTGAAATAACCCATCAATATGGTAATCACCAGAAACCTCGCAAGTAATTAACCATGCAACCCATCATAGGCGGTGGGACTCTCCTACTTAGCTCGAAGCCACTATTACACAACTCTGGAATTTACCAGGATTCTTAATCTCCTATTGACATAATCCTTGCGCAATCCACTACCAACATTCTCGACATCTCACTGTAGAAACCCCCCTTTCATACTCAGAACCATCAAAAATATTTTGCACGACCGATCCCTTCGCTGTATAACCAATAGAATGCTTCACAGAAGCTCGCCAACCACGCGATCGCTAGCCTGCTCACAGGGATGGACTACCCGTAGAAATCACTCCCGACATCTTCCAGCGCTGCTACACGGGGTACAATCATTACGACATCAATACCCCACCCTGAGTCTGAGCTCACTTTCCAGCTGCACAGGTCCATTTGCCCCTCGTGGGTATCATTTAAATGTGCGGCAACGTCCTTCCAATTCAAAGTTATGCTGCATCCTTCTTCATTTAAGCGGCTCCTTTCCGTTATATTAAATCTCCTCCCGCACAAGAACCCCTACTTCAAATTAGATCCGTAGGCTTCTATCGCCAGCCACTATAATTCCCAAATCACTCCAGACTTTCCTTAAGGTGCGTAACCACCCTTCCACCAAGCCCATATGCAACATCCGCCGCTCTTCCACTTTGGGCAAACTCACTTCTTTAATTAACTACCTGACCTTTGCTTCATACACCTGGCCTTTTAAAATTTTTGAACACTGCCTGACGCTTCCCACATGTCTTTCCTCGTCCTTTAATATTGAGTGGCTGTCTTAAATAAAAATCTATCTTTGTGAACCCACAATTGCTGCTAACTCTAAACCTTTCCGAAGGTCATCTTTATCGAACCATCAACATTAGAAATACTGATTCAATCCTGAACCTCCGCACCCTGCGATATCTAACAGCAGCATTTTCAATACTATTTAACAATGGCTTGCCCCAAAGGCGAATTGTAGCAGGTCATAACACCGGCGAGCTTAGTACGTTCAATAAAGACAATGACACCTCATCATAGAAGAAAAAATCCACCACGCTCACAAATACCAAGTCCCGTTACCCCATCAACCCAAACCTGAACACTCTCAGCCCGATTGCCTTCTCCCTGCCGGGAATAAAATACTGAATCACTTGATTAAGCACTGAGTAAACCTCCCTTCAAGTCATTCACTGCCCCGACACGTGGGCAACATTCTACCATCATATCACCACTGCGGAACAGTCATTCATAGGAATCATGGCAACTTGTGCCTAGCCCCAAGCCCTCAGAAGTACCGTTACTGAGCTGAAACGTTAAAATATCCTTTCATAAGGTGACGAAAATAATCCAATCAACTATACCGGGAGAAACATCTCGCACCACATCCGTAGTACCATCATGACCCTTCAATTCTCGATTTATAACAAGCGTTTTGCGTCGCGTAAGATTGAGTAGGAATGAATTAAAGGCATACGCCTCCAGGGATCAAATCGCACGATAAGGAATCAAGAAGGGAAGTACTCCTAACAGTCCTGCAGCCTCCCGAGGATAAGTACAGACGTCTCTGTACCGATCCACGAGACTCTACTAGACTTGCTCATAACTCGTGAGACCCTAGGAACCTAGTGCTCTAATACCATGTTGTCAAGACCCAAAATCTATTAAGGGACGTGATGGCGCCGGACACCGCTGTCAGGCCGACCAAATACTTAATTAAACTCCATTTTTTGACAATTTTGAAAACCAAGATTTTCCTTAAAATTTCATATGTAAAAAGATAGCTGCTTCAATTCGAATTAAATACTAGCAATCAATACAAAAATATTTAAAAACCATCCCAGAACCCGGTGTCACAAGTGCATGAGCATCTACTGATAAGGAAATGAAATACAATATAACACCCGTCCGGAATACAGTGGACAGAAAAGAAAATACAATTTGCTGGAAGGGACTTTACTAGCTGCGGGCCGCCTCGAACAATGCAACTCACCTAGTCCCCGAATCATCCGTGCTGCTATGCCCAGTGGGCTACTAGAGATAAATCTACCTGTGCAACAAAAATGCACAGAAGTATAGTATGAGTACGTAAACAACGTGTACTCAATGAGTATCCCGCCTGTGAGCACGTAATTTTTGCCCTATATGAATTATTCCCAGAAATTCAAACAAAATGATTTCTTTCATTATTTTGCAATTTTGTGGATTTTTGTGACATTTTGTGTTAATTGTTTGCATTTTTGTTTGTGCATTTAATTAATGAAAAAATACAAAAAAAATATACTTGGCATTTGCATTTAGGGCTTAATTTCGCATTTCAGGATTAATTAGTAATTAGGTTACTTT
Source organism: Nicotiana attenuata (assembly GCF_001879085.1). Lineage (NCBI taxonomy): Eukaryota > Viridiplantae > Streptophyta > Magnoliopsida > Solanales > Solanaceae > Nicotiana > Nicotiana attenuata. The sequence goes on from NC_031989.1 coordinate 14,030,075, forward strand.
ACAAAGAAGAAAATAACAAAAATAGTTCATTTTGCATTTTAACTATTAATTGTCGGAATTTGTCATGAGTTTCCTTTTTAATTAGGACTTAGTCAATTTTGAGGAAATTAATTAGTATAATTGTAGAGCTGCTTTGGGTCTTTATTTTAATTTGGTCATTTACAAAAATC
>NC_031989.1:14030937-14044555 GCF_001879085.1 Nicotiana attenuata
TCAGTCGTTATTCGAAGTTTAAAATCGGTAAGTCTTCTAGTTTGATTTTGTTTTTCTATTTTGTTCGTTTTTTTTAGTTATTTTGTGGTCTGAAAACTGTCGTTCTTCATTTAGGGTCATTCTATTTCTTTTGCAAAATTCACCCTGTTAGTTTAATTAGTATCTTTGCTGTTGTTAATTCTTAGGATAGTTTTTCATTTTTAATTTGTTAGTCGATATTTGTCTACCATAAACTTTGGGTGTCTAGGGTTCTTTTGATCCATTTTGATTCATAGCTTGTTAGATGTACTCTCATTGTGCATTTTTATGTGTGTTTGATCTGTTTGAGGGCATTATCTAGAACATTTTTCTGTTTGATCATACTTGTAGACATTCAGAACTTTAAGGGGGGAATGAAGTGATTATAAACTTAAGGGGTCTCAAAGGAAAGGTTAAATGGTAAATAACAGTTGGCCTAAGGGCAATTTAGGGAATAGAGTTCAGGGAATTTGTTCATGATTGCATAAAACAAACCTTAGAAGTTTCTAGCAAGGCCTTTGATTTAATATTTTAGGTGCTAACTTGATAAAGAAGTCAGAAAAAGAGGGACTAAAAGAAAAATAGAAATCTGAGGGTTGCCCTCATCTTTGCCTATAAAAGGCATGTCCAATGCCTTAATTCACAAGTTTGGAAGATCTGAAAAATTTTAAAAGTTTTCAGCCTTTAAAATTCCCCCTAAAAAGTGTTCTACAAGTTTTTCACAATCTGAAATTTGAATTTCAAATTCCAAAACCAAATCTGAAATTTAGAGTTAGAAAATTCCTCTTAGATCTTAAACCTTCAGAAAATCCCCACAAAAATACTGTTTCATTAAAGCTTTTGCTCAGATTAGTTTCAAACTCCAGCTATTAGTTTGAATATCTAGCCTAGATAAGCTAAAAATGACCTGAAAATGCATGTGTTTGATTGCTGAAACTTCAGAAGAGTCCTGGGTTCAATTTCGAGTTTATCTGGGTTCAGTCAAGCATATTTTGGTTATAGTGGTGTTGTTTCTTCTGTGGCTTATTCTTGGGTTTTTGTGAGCTGTTTGCCGCTGGGTTTAAGTGATGTTGTCTCTCTACTGGTTCACTTTGTTTCCTTCCCATTCTCATATCCAGGTACTTGCTCTGATCCGTTGTATTGATGATGATTTGAAGTGAAAAATGGAACGTAGAAATCTGTTCAGCCTTTGGATTAAATTCATTTCGTGTTGATGATGTTTAGCTTTGACGTAATTAGATTCATCCCTAATTGTATTCGAAGTTTGCATTTGGATTCTATTTTTCATGACTAGTTTGAACTAATTAGATGGACTGTCCTAAGTAGTTAGTAGATCCCTGATTTAGCTGATGAATTTTTGTAATTAATAAGGACTGTTTAGACTGTTTTTTTTAGTTAGCTGTACTTCTGTTAATTCTATGTGGTTATGACGTCAATTAGAAATGTAAACCAGATCTAGTGTTGATCAGGCGTGAGGTTTAGAATTAATAGGTATAACCCTATAGATGTAAACTCGAACGGATCCAGCAATTCGGATATATCACGTGTCCCAGTTTGTTCATGCTCAAATAAATTAAAATCTATACAGGTTCATTTGTGGTTTATGAATCGTAAGACAGCACGATATTTTGCAGAAAATGGCTCGAAATAGTATTTGTCTCTAGAATTCAGAACGTTAATAAGACCATTCAAGGTAGATCACTTGAAACTAATGGATTTTGCCAAATTAGCTAATTTAGTTGTTAACCGTCAAATGACTGGAGATTGCACAAGTTGTTGACATTTTGAAAGTTAAAGTGTTTTTGATTTGCATTGATCATATATCTGCCCAGAAGCGTAGTAGCAGGCTCCAAATTAAAGTGGCATTGGATCGTTGGGCCTATCACAAGCCCAGGCAGCCCAGTCTTAAACAAAGATGTTATTCCTTTCCTAAGTTCTGCTTTACTTAATAAGTTACCGGGCTTAATTGATTTGAAATTGAATCATAGGAGTTTGGGCCTCTCAAATATGCTGAATAATCAGGGCCCTTTTAGAGACAATCCATAATAGAAAAATCGTAGTCCTTTAGGTTGGCTTTAAAATAAATGAGGTGCGCCGCGCCAAACAAAAATAGTACATTGTGTGGCCCTCTTAAGTATATTAAAAATATTTTAGACTTCGGGACGTGCCATTTAGCGAACTTCATGGCATCCCGTAAAGTTAATAATACGCTAGTTGCTTTAGGCCCGTCATTTAAATAATATTACCTTCCTAAACTCGGGTGCACATTTATATGACCCAAATCCAAATCTCAACGAAGTCGAAATGTGTCAAAAACCGCGGGTGCATTTATGTGACGTGGTTCGAGACGTGTTTTCATGATGTTGCAATTCTCTTTAAAAATAATAAAAGCGGGTTAAAGTTAAAAAGCACATAAGTTAAAACATGTTTCAAAATCAGATAACTAAGCCAGATATAATAGTTGAGCGACCGTGCTAGAACCACGGAACCCGGGAATGCCTAACACCTTCTCCCGGGTTAATAGAATTCCTTACTCAGATTTCTGGTTCGCGGACTGTTAAACAGAGTCATATTTTCCTCGATTTGGGATTCAACCGGTGACTTGGGACACCATAAATCTCCCAAGTGGCGACTCTGAATCTTAATAAACAAATCCCGTTTCGATTGTCCTTTAATTGGAAAAACTCCTTTACGCCCTTGCGAGGAGCAGTTAAAAAGGAGGTGTGACAGCTCTGGCGACTCTGCTGGGGATAAGAACCCAGAACTTTGGTTCAGGGTTCAGAATTCGAGCTTGGAATAGTTGTTGTATTTGGCTTTGTTTATTATCTGATTTTATTACATGTTTGGGACTAATGTGCAAAATATTGCTTTTTACCGCTTTTGATATTATCTGAACTGTATATATAAAACTGTTACGGAACCCTTCTCTTCTCATCTCCGGGGATGTGCTCGCTGGTCGAGACTCCCTATTCTGTTAGTGTCATACCTTAAAATAAGAAAGAGGCCGGACAAGTTACTAAGCCGGATGGCCTTTTAGTTCCCGGTACGTAGCCCCCTCCTCGACTCAAGTTGTCCGCTTGGGTACACAGTCTAGAACATATACCCAGGTTTTGAACCTAGAATAACTCAGCCTCATGCCGGATCCCTAGTAGGCTCTGCATTATGTGCATTTTGACTTAGGGGACTCAACACAGGGGTTGGTCCTTCTAGGACAGGTGTACCCGGAATAATAGACCATCCTGATGCATCTTCCTTGTGCACTTATTTGTTGTAGATTCGCATGCTGACCGGCTTTTAAAGGAAATAGTGATATGAGGGTTAAAGAGAGATAATTACCTGTTTGGGAAAAAACCAATGTCCAAACAGCGTCGAAACTCTGCCGAATTTTTGAGAAAAATAGAAAAAGAAAGGAAAAAAGAGAGTCTTGTTTTCAAAAATAGATTGTTTTATTTGCCAATGGAAAAAGAAAAAAAGAGAGTCTTGTTTTCAAAAATAGTTTGTCTTATTTACCAATGGAAAAAGAAAAAAAAAAGAGTCTTATTTTCAAAAAAAGTTTGTTTTATTTAACAATGAAAAAAAAGTCTTGTTTTCAAAAATAGTTTGTTTGTCCGAACTACGCCAGTTTGATTCCCATAGGGCGTGGGATACGTAGGCAACCCTCATCGGGTCCAACTTCTTTTTTGCAAAAATAACCCAAAATGAACAAATTTTGTTTTATTGTAAATAATTAAGGTGATGCCATTCTTGTCAAAAATAGCCGAATGTCCCTAAAAGGCCGCCGGAAGGCTGCTTTTGCAAGATCAGCCACCTTTGATTATTTTTCAAGGTTTTGGCCGGCTGGCCAACACAACCTTAAAATCTTCGTTCCCGAGGTGCTGAAAGACCGTATTCGCAAAATCGGGTCTTTATTCTTAATTTGAAAAAGAAAAAGTGTCAACTTCGTTTTGAGTCAAATGAGTCTTGATTTTTGCTTAATCACCTTAATAAATGTGCAGAACAAGCACGAGCCCAAGTGTGCCAATAACAGTTAGGAACAAGATCCCTTTGGAGTCTGTCAGTTGTTTTGAGTCTCTACTTTCTTCCCGCTGGAGTCTGTCATTTGTTTTCGAAACTGTATGTTCTTTTTTGAAGTATGATTGTGGAGTCTATATTTCGAGTCTGTTAGCTTTCAGTTTTGAGTCTTTGTAATCAAAGTATTTGCTTTTTATAAAAAATTGAAAATCCCAAAATATTTTGTTATTTATTTTACATTTATGTTGCAAGAACTACGCTTGGTCTGATTCATGCGGGGTCATGATACGTAGGCAATCTCCATAGGATTCGACCGTAACCAAAAAATAAAAAGGGCAAATAAGAGAAAATAAAAGAGAGCAAGAGAAAAAGAAAGAAAAGAGCGGAAAAACAATTTTGAGGCAGGGAGAGAATAGGAGCAAGAAAAACCAAGGCAAAAGAAAAGAAGGAAAAAAAAAGAGGAAAATGAGAAGAAATCAAAGAAAAGAGGGAAAGGCAAGAAACAAACAATGGAGGGAAGAATGAGAGGAAAGGCATGGCAAATAAAGAAAAATGAAAGCCGGGATGACGTATGCAACCAAGCGAAGTCATAATAGAAATGGTTAACTGCTTAGGTGCATTCATTCCCCAAATGTGCGGTTATCTATCTGTTAACGCTCTAACCGCTAACAAAGTTGTTGATGATGAGTCCAGGCAGGTGGTTAAGTTGACTGGCATTCTGGCAACCCATTCCTACAACACCCACTCTAAGGATAAGACAAACATGGTCAATCGGGAGTTAGAAGCAAGCATTCTCGACCCGTCTAGGGAGGAGGAAGTAGTGGACGTTAATGCAATGAAGGAGGAGATGTATAAACTGAAGCAGCAAATGGCCGAGATGTACCAGGCCTGGTCAAAGGGACACCCACCACCAGCCTATCCTGCTAACCCTGCCTACATCCCACCGTTAGCGCAGCCACAAGATCCTCCCACAGTGAACTCATCCCCGGCCTTCCCTACTTACCAGCAGTACTACGGAACCACCTCTCAAACACCACCACCTCCACCACCCAAACAAATTCCATGCCCTCCACCACCAACTACTCTTGTGTTTGTGGCTCCCCCACCTGTCGCATTACACAGATCCTCTAGTGAACCTTTGTTCCAAACCCATGATAACCAATATTACCCACCCGAACCCACCTTCAAACCACCAGAACCATGTTCTCACACTCCCCGTTTTGATCTCCCAGCTGAAGAAGAGAAGCCTCCCAAGAACCCTGAGCAGGAGGAGATGATACGAAAGGTCAAGAGCTTAGAGCAGTCATTCAGAAATATGCAGGGTCTCGGAGGTCAAGTGAGTGTGGCCTACAAGGATTTGTGCTTGTTTTCCGATGTCCAGTTACCTGCGGGATTCAAGTTACCCAAGTTTGATTTATATGACGGACACGGTGATCCGGTAGCACATCTAAGGGGGTTCTACAGCAAAATGAGAGGAGCTGGGGGAAGAGACGAGCTACTGATGGCATACTTCAGTCAAAGTCTAAGTGGTGCGGCTTTGGAATGGTACACTCGACAGGATCATGCTCGATGGTATACTTGGAACGATCTGGCCCAGGCGTTTGCATGTCACTTTCAGTATAATCTCAAAATTGTCCCGGACCGTCTGTCACTGACTAAAATTGAGAAAAAGCCCGGGGAAAGCTTCAGAGAGTACGGTTTTCGGTGGAGAGAATAAGCGGCAAGAGTCAATCCTCCAATGAAAGAAAGCGAGATGGTTGATTACTTCTTACAGGCTTTGGAGCCCACCTACTATGGTCACTTGGTGTCAGCAGTGGGAAAATCTTTCAACGAGGTAGTAAAAATGGGAAGTATGGTGGAGGAGGGGCTTAAATCCAACAAAATCTTGAGCTATTCTGCAATCAAGGCAACTACCCAGGCTATCCAGAGCGACACTGGAGGGGTAATGGGAAAGAAAAAGAAAGAAGATGTGGCAGTAGTTGAATCAAGAGCTTGGTCCAGGGGCCCATCACTATATTACAACCAACCCCGACCCCATCCCCAAACCTACCCCACACTCCATATAGCCCACCACAACACTATCCCCACTTCTCTGTCCACCACTCCCAAACATACCCCCAACATCCTACCCATGTGCAATGGCGCGCACCCACCCCACAAAATGCTTACCCAACTCAAAACACTTACCCACCCCCAAGAGCCTACAAGAATCCCCCTGGAGCAGGTTTGCGGGCTAGCCAAAATTTCAAGCAAGAGAGGGCACAGAAGCAGGAAACTTTCACCCCCTTGGGAGAGTCATATGCAAACTTGTTTGAGAAACTAAAGCAATATAACCTGATTGCACCCATTCCTCCAAACCATGTGGACAAGCGTGCAAGAGGCTTTGACCCTTCTAAAAGGTGTGAATACCAATCCAATGTCCAGGGGCACGATGTCGAAAGTTGCCGGGATTTGAAAAGAGAGAAAGAATGATTCAGGAAGGGATAATTGCGGTCCAGGACAGTGCCACCCAGAACACTGCATAGAAGCCTTTACCTGCACATGATGATGCACATTTTGTGGGGAAGATCCATGGTGACAGGGAGTATGAGAACCCTCTCGGAAACTTGTTGAATGAAGTCAATAATATTGAAATTGGTGAAGGTTCCAGCAATATTGATGCGAAACTCAGTGGTTAAGATGTCATGCTTGGTAATTGGGAAGACGCTCCATTTCTTGGTCAGCCGGAGTGGAGTTTTGGTGGTTTATTTTGTTGTCATTTCTGTTGTCCGGGTTATTTCAGGGTTGTAATCCAGATATTGTCTTGTGACTCAAACCCTTCTATCTTTTCACTTTGCCTTGTTTGTTTAGACGTAATAGCTTGTTTAGTGCTGTCTAGGTTTGTTTGCTTGTTCTGTTGTTTAAACCGTTTCACCGTCAGTCTAATGCAATTCTCTGTTTCCTGCCATTTCTAGTCATTTTGTTTAGTTTTCTTCTCCTTTCACAATTCTTTTCATGCTGGTTCTGGTGACATGACATTCTCAGCTTGGTTTTTAAAAGTCAGTTTAGCAATGAAGCAATGAAACAATGTTGAAGATATAAGGACATTCGAGGGAAATAAGTAAGGGCATTTTGAGATCACTTCGAGCCCAAATTGTGTGAAACTGGGGCAGACTGAACATAAAGAAATACTGTTGAAATGCATCATGCCACACCGGTTTGAAGCCCCAAGTCTACAGGGGTCGTTCGTAGTACCGAGATTGTTGTCCAATGGTGCTGGGTAATTGACAAATGTAGAAAGAAAATGTGTGGATATGGTTTGTAATTCTGGTGCAATCAAAAGATGTTACGTATGTTTGTTTAATTGTGTAGTTTGTACTTGGCATGTTTTGGAGATTGGAATGTCGAAGGCATTTTATTCTGCTATCCAAACACTTTATCCTTTGTTACCCCTTTGAGCCTCGTTTATTTTCTTGCATACCCCTCTTTCGGAATCAATAATAAAACTCGTAAGCCCGAGCGGGGAAAGTAAGCGGAGAAACAAGAGAAAAACAGTGAAAAAGAAAAAGAAGAGAAAAGAAAAGAAAAGAAAAGAAAAAAGAAGAGAAAAGAAAAGAAAAGGAAAAAAGGAAGAGAAAAGAAAAAGAAAAGAAAAGAAAAGAAAAAAGAAGAGAAAAGAAAAGAAAAGAGAAGGAAAAGAAAATAAATGAAAAGAAAGAATAGAAAAAGTGGAAGAAAAGGAAAGATCGCAACAACGAAGTAATTCTATAACATGAACTACGTTTGACTTGATCCCGAAAGGGTACGTAGGCAGCCTCTCTCTGAGGTTCAGTCACACCGAAATAAAAGTCCAAAGTCCCCAAGGAAGAAACTGGGGCAGAAGTTGTGGTTGTTGTGAGAAATCTGATACCGAAAGTTGTAATTTTGAGCCCATGTTGAATTGTTTTGAGCCTTTGATACCCTTTCTTCCTAACCCTGTCCAAAAGCCTGCATTACGGTCCAAAGAAAGACCTTCTGATCAATCTTCGAGAGATGCCGAGTCAAGCGAGTAGAGGTGAACCATATCAGGGGCAACACTCCGGTCCAAACAAGGGAAATGAAGAATGAGAGAGTCTTGATGATAAATTCCCTCACGGGTACCGCAAGGCGATGAAAGCTGAGAGAAAACAAAATGAGAGAATCTTATTGGTGAAAACCTTCACGGGCACCATAAGGCGATAGTGAGGTGAGAGAAAGACCAAAATGAGAGAGGCTTGATGGTGAAAACCCTTTGGGCACTACAAGTCAGATAAGGATTGTGAATCAGATCGGATAAGCGGAGCATTGAAGCCCAGTTTCACGGCGAAAAGGTACAACAAGAGCTGAACATCAGATTTGCTTAACAGAATAGGCTGCAGGTGCATGTCAAGGTCATCAGAGTCGGTATCCACATCCGATAGGTTTCTACTTTGTAGTTTTCTTGTTAGGAATCATCTCTTTCCATTATCCTTTACTCTGTTCCTTTTGTCTTGTTTACGCCTTCTTCCTGAGTCTGCTTGGTCATAACAAGTGAGAAATGACTTCAAAATCTGCCACCAGCTTTCCAGTTGAACAAAACGGGATCCGGCCAGCATATCAGATCGTCATAAGTCAGGAAAAAATAGCAGGCACACTGAGTTGGCAACAATATACATGTTTTGGGATCCTTGTGAAATGCAAGGGCTTGGTATTTGTCAATTCATGAACAACTCAACAAATGAAGGGTTTAGGGTGAACGGATCAAAGGTATTTTCGGTAAAACACGAAAGGTTTGGTACATATCAGATGGAGGGTGTTTGGTGAACGGATCAGAGGTATTTTCTGCGTTACGGGTAACAAAGAAAGTGGTTAGCAAGGTCTCCAAGTGAGAATCAGTTATCAAGGCGAGTGAAGGAACAAAAGGGGAAATCACCCTCCCGGTCAACGTGGCCGGGAGGGTGATNCCTAAGATAGAAAACCTAGTCTAGATGAACTTTCTCCTAGGATCAAAATCTTAGCTGATGAGTCTTTCTCCTAAGATAGAAAACTTATTCTGATGAATTTTCTCCCAGGATCTAAATCTTAGTCTGATGAATCTTTCTCCTAAGATAGAAAACCTAGTCTGATGAATTTTCTCCTAGGATATAAATCTTAGTCTGATGAATTTTTCTCCTAAGATAACAAAAAAAAGGGACCTAGTCTGATGAATTTTCTCATAGGATCTAAATCTTAGTCCGATGAATCTTTCTCCTAAGATAGAAAACCTAGACTGATGAACTTTCTCCTAGGATCTAAATCTTAGTCTGATGAATTTTTCTCCTAAGATATAAAACTTAGTCTGATGAAACTTTCTCCTAAGATAACAAGATAACAAAAAGACCTAGTCTGATGAATTTTCTCCTAGGATCTAAAATCTTAGTCTGATGAATCTTTCTCCTAAGATAGAAGACCTAGTCTGATGAATTTGCTAGTCAAATGTCCTTGGTTTTACTCACAGGAGACATACATTCCAATCAAGTCTTTAGTTTTATTCTCATCATTTCATCAATAGCTTAGGCGATCTATATTTTGCTAACAACTCACAAATCTTCCTAGTGCAAACTGGGGCAGAAAATTTTCTTTGTTTTATGCCTATTTTGTTGAAGTCAGGAGCCCGCCTGGAGAACAGAGGCATACATTTCAAATTTCAGCAGTCAGGCGCCCACCTGGAGAACAAGGGAATACATTTCAAGATCAGCAATCAGGCGCCCACCTGGAGAACAAGGGAATACATTTCAAGATTCAGCATTCAGGCGCCCACCTGGAGAACAAGGGAATACATTTCAAGTTTAGCAATCAGGCGCCCACCTGGAGAATAAGGGAAGTACAATTCAAATTTTAGCTTTCAAACTTTTAATATTTGATAACATGACGTGCCCAGTCACCAAACTGGGGCAAGAAATTTTCTTTGGTTGTTATTTTGTTGAAGTCAGGCGCCCACCTGGAGAACAAAGGAATACATTTCAAGATTCAGTAGTCAGGCGCTCACCTGGAGAACAAGGGAATACATTTCAAGATCAGCAATCAGGCGCCCACCTGGAGAACAAGGGAATACATTTCAAGTTCAGAAGTCAGGCGCCCACCTGGAGAACAAGGGAAGTACAATTCAAATTTTAGCTTTCAAATTTTTAGTATATTTGATGACATGATGCGCCTAGCCGCCAAACTGGGGCAGGAAAAATTTCTTTGTTTGTCTATTTTGTTGAAGTCAGGCACCCACCTGGAGAACAAGGGGATACATTCCAAGTGACAGCAATCAGGAGCCCACCTGGAGAATAAGGGAATTTATTTCAAGTCTCAGCAGTCAGGAGGAGAACAGAGGCATATATTTCAAATTTCAGCAATCAAGCATCACTCGGAGGAATGGCAAAACATCTCCGATCACAATTCAAGGCAACAACGTAAGAATTCCATCGGAAGGATGCAAGTTCAAGGCAACAAGAACCGCAAGATCAAGACATAGATAGGACTTTTGTAATTCATAGATCATAGCTTGGTCTAGCTTCTTTTTATTTTGACACGGTGTAATAAGGGAGTTCAGTAAGCAGTAGCAGCAACAGCAGCAGCAACAGTGAAACCACAGCTTCATGGTAGTCCCAGCTACCAGACCTTCCCGAACTACACTGGCCTGATTCTTTTTAGCCAAGGATATGTAGGCAACCTCAGAAGCAGGGTGCGGTCAAATTTTTCAAAAATGCTTTACACGGAGTATTCAAACGGGCAAAAATCGCTCGTATCCGCTCACTTATCTTTGCACGAAAACTCTTCGTGTTTCCGAGCAAAGAGGGGCAGCTGTGAGCACGTGATTTATGCCCTATATGAATTATTCCCAGAAATTCAAACAAAATGATTTCTTTCATTATTTTGCAATTTTGTGGATTTTTGTGACATTTTGTGTTAATTGTTTGCATTTTTGTTTGTGCATTTTAATTAATGAAAAAATACAAAAAAAATATACTTGGCATTTGCATTTAGGGCTTAATTTTGCATTTCAGGATTAATTAGTAATTAGGTTACTTTACAAAGAAGAAAATAACAAAAATAGTTCATTTTGCATTTTAACTATTAATTGTCGGAATTTGTCATGAGTTTCCTTTTTAATTAGGACTTAGTCAATTTTGAGGAAATTAATTAGTATAATTGTAGAGCTACTTTGGGTCTTTATTTTAATTTGGCATTTAACAAAAATCAGAAAAAAAAACATAAATAAAAAGAAAAGAAAAGAAAAGAAAACAAATGAAAAGAATTAAAAAGGAAAAGCTTGTTATTAATAAAACACCAGAATTTGGGCCAGATTCATTTCAGCCCAACAAAATCCGGCCAAAATCAAGCCCAATTATAGCCAACCCAGTCCAGCCTCCACACCCTACCAAAACGACCCCGTTTTCCTCCAATCTAATCACAACCCTTGATTTTTTTCATCCAACGGATGAGAACTAACGAGGTTTCTTGATATAAAATGGTCGGATAAGCGCCCCCCCCCCCCCCATCCGTTCGTCTCTCATTACCCCACACTCAAACACTAACCCTCACTGTCTTCCACCGCGAACCGCCGCCGGAAATCGCCCACGGCGGCGGTGAAGCTCCAACTGCCTCCAAAATAACACTAAAGCTCCGCCTTGTCCTCCTCATGCCTATGCCACCACTGGTTTCCCTCGAAAGTCACCGGAACTCCTCGAATATACCAAACCCTAGGCACCGCCACCACCGTGCACGGCGGCGCCGTCCCCAATCCCTACCAAATTTACACCCTAGGCTCGCCTATACCCCCACATCACTAATCCACGCTCCTTTCCCTTTAAAAGTTTCCCAAACTTCTCGAATCTAAGATCCGGAACCTGAGCGGGCATCGTTTCTTCTCTGTTTTCTCCACGAGTCTTAGGCACAGTTTCACTACGAGCTGATATCATTTGACTGTTCTTGACAAAGAATGGTCGATTGATATCATCCCGTGGTCGAAATGGGAAAGTCAGTCGTTATTCGAAGTTTAAAATCGGTAAGTCTTCTAGTTTGATTTTGTTTTTCTATTTTGTTCGTTTTTTTTAGTTATTTTGTGGTCTGAAAACTGTCGTTCTTCATTTAGGGTCATTCTATTTCTTTTGCAAAATTCACCCTGTTAGTTTAATTAGTATCTTTGCTGTTGTTAATTCTTAGGATAGTTTTTCATTTTTAATTTGTTAGTCGATATTTGTCTACCATAAACTTTGGGTGTCTAGGGTTCTTTTGATCCATTTTGATTCATAGCTTGTTAGATGTACTCTCATTGTGCATTTTTATGTGTGTTTGATCTGTTTGAGGGCATTATCTAGAACATTTTTCTGTTTGATCATACTTGTAGACATTCAGAACTTTAAGGGGGGAATGAAGTGATTATAAACTTAAGGGGTCTCAAAGGAAAGGTTAAATGGTAAATAACAGTTGGCCTAAGGGCAATTTAGGGAATAGAGTTCAAGAAATTTGTTCATGATTGCATAAAACAAACCTTAGAAGTTTCTAGCAAGGCCTTTGATTTAATATTTTAGGTGCTAACTTGATAAAGAAGTCAGAAAAAGAGGGACTAAAAGAAAAATAGAAATCTGAGGGTTGCCCTCATCTTTGCCTATAAAAGGCATGTCCAATGCCTTAATTCACAAGTTTGGAAGATCTGAAAAATTTTAAAAGTTTTCAGCCTTTAAAATTCCCCCTAAAAAGTGTTCTACAAGTTTTTCACAATCTGAAATTTGAATTTCAAATTCCAAAACCAAATCTGAAATTTAGAGTTAGAAAATTCCTCTTAGATCTTAAACCTTCAGAAAATCCCCACAAAAATACTGTTTCATTAAAGCTTTTGCTCAGATTAGTTTCAAACTCCAGCTATTAGTTTGAATATCTAGCCTAGATAAGCTAAAAATGACCTGAAAATGCATGTGTTTGATTGCTGAAACTTCAGAAGAGTCCTGGGTTCAATTTCGAGTTTATCTGGGTTCAGTCAAGCATATTTTGGTTATAGTGGTGTTGTTTCTTCTGTGGCTTATTCTTGGGTTTTTGTGAGCTGTTTGCCGCTGGGTTTAAGTGATGTTGTCTCTCTACTGGTTCACTTTGTTTCCTTCCCATTCTCATATCCAGGTACTTGCTCTGATCCGTTGTATTGATGATGATTTGAAGTGAAAAATGGAACGTAGAAATCTGTTCAGCCTTTGGATTAAATTCATTTCGTGTTGATGATGTTTAGCTTTGACGTAATTAGATTCATCCCTAATTGTATTCGAAGTTTGCATTTGGATTCTATTTTTCATGACTAGTTTGAACTAATTAGATGGACTGTCCTAAGTAGTTAGTAGATCCCTGATTTAGCTGATGAATTTTTGTAATTAATAAGGACTGTTTAGACTGTTTTTTTAGTTAGCTGTACTTCTGTTAATTCTATGTGGTTATGACGTCAATTAGAAATGTAAACCAGATCTAGTGTTGATCAGGTCGTGAGGTTTAGAATTAATAGGTATAACCCTATAGATGTAAACTCGAACGGATCCAGCAATTCGGATATATCACGTGTCCCAGTTTGTTCATGCTCAATAATTAAAATCTATACAGG
>NC_031989.1:14045543-14077144 GCF_001879085.1 Nicotiana attenuata
TTCTCCTAGGATCAAAATCTTAGTCTGATGAATTGTTCTCCTAAGATAGAAAACCTAGTCTGATGGACTTTCTCCTAGGATCTAAATCTTAGTCTGATGAATCTTTCTCCTAAGATAGAAGACCTAGTTTGATGAACTTTCTCCTAGGATCAAAATCTTAGTCTGATGAATTGTTCTCCTAAGATAGAAAACCTAGTCTGATGGACTTTCTCCTAGGATCAAAATCTTAGTCTGATGAATCTTTCTCCTAAGATAGAAGACCTAGTCTGATGAATTTGCTAGTCAAATGTCCTTGGTTTTATTCACAGGAGACGTACATTTCAATCAAGTCTTTAGTTTTATTCTCACCATTGCATCAATAGCTTAGGTGATCTATATTTTGCTAACAACTCACAAATCTTCCTAGTGCAAACTGGGGCAGAAAATTTTCTTTGTTTTATGCCTATTTTGTTGAAGTCAGGAGCCCGCCTGGAGAACAGAGGCATTTATTTCAAGTTTTAGCAGTCAGGAGCCCGCCTGGAGAACAGAGGCATACATTTCAAGTCCAGCAATCAGGAGCCCGCCTGGAGAACAGAGGCATACATTTCAAGTTTCAGCAATCATGAGCCCACCTGGAGAACAAGGGAATACATTTCAAGTTCAGCAATCAGGCGCCCACCTGGAGAACAAGGGAATACATTTCAAGTTCAGCAATCAGGCGCCCACCTGGAGAACAAGGGAATACATTTCAAGTTCAGAAGTCAGGCGCCCACCTAGAGAACAAGGGAAGTACAATGCAAATTTTAGCTTTCAAATTTTTAATATTTGGTAACATGACGCGCCCAGCTACAAAACTGGGGTAGAAAATTTTCTTTGTTTGTCTATTCTGTTGAAGTCAGGCGCCCACCTGGAGAACAGGTTGTTATTTTGTTGAAGTCAGGCGCCCACCTGGAAAACAAGGGAATACATTTCAAGATTCAGCAGTCAGGCGCCCACCTGGAAAACAAGGGAATACATTTCAAGATCAGCAATCAAGCGCCCACCTGGAGAACAAGGGAATACATTTCAAGTTCAGAAGTCAGGCGCCCACGTGGAGAACAAGGGAAGTACAATTCAAATTTTAGCTTTCAAATTTTTAGTAATATTTGGTGACATGATGCGCCCAGCCACCGAACTGGGGCAGGAAAAATTTCTTTGTTTGTCTATTTTGTTGAAGTCAGGCACCCACCTGGAGAACAAGGGGATACATTCCAAGTGACAGCAATCAGGAGCCCACCTGGAAAATAAGGGAATTTATTTCAAGTCTCAGCAGTCAGGAGCCCGCCTGGAGAACAGAGGCATATATTTCAAATTTCAGCAGTCAAGCATCACTCAGAGGAATGGCAAAACATCTCCGATCACAATTCAAGGCAACAACGTAAGAATTCCATCGGAAGGATACAAGTTCAAGGCAACAAGAACCGCAAGATCAAGACATAGATAGGACTTTTGTAATTCATAGATCATAGCTTAGTCTAGCTTCTTTTTATTTTGACACGGTGTAATAAGGAGGTCAGCAAGCAGTAGCAGCAGCAACAGCAGTGAAATCACAGCTCCTGGTAGTCCCAGCTACCAAACCTTCCCGAACTACACTGACCTGATTCCTTTTTAGCCAAAGATATGTAGGCAACCTCACAAGCAGGGTGCGGTCAAATCTTTCAAAAACGCTTCACACGGAGTATTCAAACGGGCAAAAATCGCTCGTATCCGCTCACTTATCTTTGCACGAAAACTCTTCGTGTTCCCGAGCAAAGAGGGGCAGTTGGGAGCACGTGATTTTTGCCCTATATGAATTATTCCAAGCAATTCAAACAAAATAATTTCTTTCATTATTTTGCAATTTTGTTGATTTTTGTGACATTTTGTGTTAATTGTTTGCATTTTTTTTTGTGCATTTTAATTAATGAAAAAATACAAAAAAATATACTTGGCATTTGCATTTAGGGATTAATTTTGCATTTCAGGATTAATTAGTAATTAGGTTACTTTACAAAGAAGAAAACAAAAATAGTTCATTTTGCATTTTAACTATTAATTGTTGGAATTTGTCATGAGTTTCCTTTTTAATTAGGAATTAGTCAATTTTGAGTAAATTAATTAGTATAATTGTAGAGCTGCTTTGGGTCTTTATTTTAATTTGGCATTTAACAAAAATCAGAAAAAAAAACATAAATAATAAAAAAAAGAAAAGAAAAGAAAACAAATGAAAAGAATTAAAAAGGAAAAGCTTGTTATTAATAAAACACCAGAATTTGGGCGAGATTCATTTCAGCCCAAAATGGGACCCCAAATCCGGCCAAAATCAAGCCCAATATAGCCAACCCGGTCCAGCCTCCACACCCTACCAAAACGACCCCGTTTCCTCCAATCTAATCACAGCCCTTGATTTTCTTCATCCAACGGATGAGAACTAACGAGGTTTCTTGATATAAAATGGTCGGATAAGCGCCTACCCCCCCCCCCCATATGTTCGTCTCTCATTACCCCACACTCAAGCCCTAACCCTCACCGTCTTCCGCCGCGAACCGCCGCCGGGAATCGCCCACGGCGGCGGTGAAGCTCCAACTGCCTCCAAAATAACATCAAAGCTCCGCCTTGTCCTCCTCATGCCTATGCCACCACTGGTTTCCCTCGAAAGTCACCGGAACTCCTCGAATATACCAAACCCTAGGCACCGCCACCACCGTGCACGGCGGCGCCGTCCCCAATCCCTACCAAATTTACACCCTAGGCTTGCCTATACCCCCACATCACTAATCCACGCTCCTTTCCCTTCAAAAGTTCCCCAAACTTCTCGAATCTCGAATCTAAGATCCGGAACCTGAGCGGGCATCGTTTCTTCTCTGTTTTCTCCACGAGTCTTAGGCACAGTTTAACTACGAGCTGATATCATTTGACTGTTCTTGACAAAGAATGGTCGATTGATATCATCCCGTGGTCGAAATTGAGGTTCATTTGTGGTTTATGAATCGTAAGACAGCACGATATTTTGCAGAAAATGGCTCGAAATAGTATTTGTCTCTAGAATTCAGAACGTTAATTAGACCATTCAAGGTAGATCACTTGAAACTAATGGATTTTGCCAAATTAGCTAATTTAGTTGTTAACCGTCAAATGACTGGAGATTGCACAAGTTGTTGACATTTTGAAAGTTAAAGTGTTTTTGATTTGCATTGATCATGTATCTGCCCAGAAGCATAGTAGCAGGCTCCAAATTAAAGTGGCATTGGATCTTTGGGCCTATCACAAGCCCAGGCAGCCCAGTCTTAAACAAAGATGTTATTCCTTTCTTAAGTTCTGCTTTACTTACTAAGTTACCGGGCTTAATTGATTTGAAATTGAATCATAGGAGTTTGGGCCTCTCAAATATGCTGAATAATCAGGGCCCTTTTAGAGACAATCCATAATAGAAAAATCGTAGTCCTTTAGGTTGGCTTTAAAATAAATGAGGTGCGCCGCGCCAAACAAAAATAGTACATTGCGTGGCCCTCTTAAGTATATTAAAAATATTTTAGACTTCGGGACGTGCCATTTAGCGAACTTCATGGCATCCCGCAAGGTTAATAATACGCTAGTTGCTTTAGGCCCGTCATTTAAATAATATTACCTTCCTAAACTCGGGTGCACATTTATATGACCCAAATCCAAATCTCNTAGTTGCTCCAATTCGAATTAAATACTAAGTACAATCAATACAAAAATATTTAAAAATCATCCCAGAACCCGGTGTCACAGGTGCATGAGCATCTACTGATAAGGAAATGAAATACAATATAACACCCGTCCGGAATACAGTGGACAGAAAAGAAAATACAATTTGCTGGAAGGGACTTTACTAGTTGCGGGCCGCCTCGAACAATGCAACTCACCTAGTCCCCGAATCATCCGTGCTGCTATGCCCAGTGGGCTGCTAGAGATAAATATACCTGTGCAACAAAAATGCACAGAAGTGTAGTATGAGTACGTAAACAACGTGTACTCAATGAGTATCCCGCCTAATCTCGAAGAAGTAGAGACGAGATGTCGACTTCGACACATACTAAGGGTCCAATAATGTGATATCAATAAAACATTAAATCGCGGATTTCTATAAACATGATTTTTAATCCAATGGAAGGAAACAAGTAAACAATTAATTCTTTTATAGGATATTTCTAAAATTCCATTTTCGTAATTATCCAAATATTTTCAAGCCATGAAGAGGCAATAATAACTTAATCAAGTTCGAGGCGGCAATACAAGCATGCGCATAGAATGCCGAGGCGACGACCCGATCCAACAGAATTCAACTGTGCACTTGCCGAGGGTCGACGGCGCGCCTATAGATGCATCTATTTAATCTGCCGAGGCGTTCGGCCCATTCCAAAATAAACACGTAGAGACATTCAATCAAGAAGCCAACATGGGGCAATTATTCAAAGAAAAGCTAATTCTCTTTTAACAATTTAAGAAAAGGAGGTTTACATCTTGTTAGGAATTCATTTACTATTTTGAGGTGGTTTAAGCATTTCAACTATTCATAAGGTTACAAATATTCAAAGTATAGCATGCTTTTGGGTCCTGGACTACCCGGACAATAGCATAATAGTAGCTACGCACGGACTCTCGTCACCTCGTGCGTACGTAGCCCCCACAAAATAGGAGCAAATATCCAATTAATTCACCTATGGGGACATTTCCCTCTCGCAAGGTTAGAAAGGAGACTCACCTCGCTCCAAAGTGCACCCTCAATTACCAAAAATGAGTCCAAGCCCTTACTTCGAAGCCGAACAATCCGGAACTAGTTAAACGGAGTAAGAACTAGTCAATATAGGCTCACAAGATCAATTCCTAGCTATTTAAGCAATTCCCCAACCATTTACATGAATTTCCTAAATTTCAACCCCGGGCCCACGTGCTCGGATTTCGAGATTTTTCGAAGGAAGTTGTTCTCTACAACCCAAGGATCAATAATATATGATTTCTAGTCCACTTCATAACAAATGTCATGATTAAATCTTTAGTGTTTAATCAACTTAATATACATGTATTTAAACTAATAATGAATGGAAGTAACTTACCTTGAAGTGCTATGTTGAAATCCTCTCTTTGGAAGCCCCCAAATTGCCTAAGTATGGTGTAGAAATGAAATAAATGGCCTTTGAGTTCGAATTAAATGAACTCACTGCCCAGCGATTTCCGCTTCTGCGGTGCCTGACCGCTTCTGCGAAGACCGCTTCTGCGGAATTAGGATCGCTTCTGCGAACCTGGCCCAAAATGCCCGGACCGCTTTTGCGGTCTGGGTCCGCTTCTGCGGAACCGCTTCAGCGGAAACTGGGCTGCTTCTGCGGTGTGGGCCTAAGGTGACTGGACTGCTTCTGCGGTCTAGGGATCGCTTAAGCGGAACCGCTTCTGCGGTTTCTGGGCCGCATCTGCGGTTTCCCTTGGACCGGCCCTTGGCCTCACCCGCGATGGACTGACCGCATCTGCGGTACCGCTTCTGCGGTTCTAGAACCGCAGATGCGGTTATGACAGAAGCAACATACCTTCAGCTATTCTTCAACTTCCAAATTTGATCCGTTAACCATCCGGAATCCACCCGAGGCCCCCGGGACCCCAACCAAACATACCAACCAATCCTAAAACCCATTACGGACTTGCTCGAGGCCTCAAATCGCATCAAACAACGCTAAAATCATGAATCGACCTCCAATCCAAACTTAATGAACTTCAAAATTTCAAACTTCTATTTCTGATGTTTAAACCTGTCAAATCACGTCCGATTGACCTCAAATTTTGCACACAAGTCATATTCGACATTACGGACCTACTCCAACTTTCGGAATTGGATTCCGACCCCGATATCAAAAAGTCCACCTCCGGTCAAACTTCTCAAAAACCTTAAAATTTCTATCTTTAGCCAAATGATTCCAAAATGACCCACGGACCTCCGAATTCACTTCCGATCGCGCTCCAAACTCCAGAATCACCATACAGAGCTATTCACAGTCTCGGAATCCCAAACGGACATCGATAACACTGAAATGCTCTTCCAGCCAAACTTATGAAATTTCTTCTAAAATGCTAACTTCCACAATAGGTGCCAAAACGCTCCCGGGTTATCCGAAATTCGAACCGGGCATACACCCAAGTCCGAAATCATCATACGAACCTGCTGGAACCTTCAGATCCCAATTCCGAGGTCGTATACTCAAAAATCCAATTCTAGTTCATTCTTTCAACTTTAAGCTTCCGAAATGAGAATTCTCCTGCCAATTCCACTCTGGACTTCCCAAAATTCAATTCCGACCACGCGCACAAGTCATAATACCTGAAATGAAGCTGCTCACGGCCTCAGGCTGCTGAACGGAGTGCTAGAGCTCAAAACGACCGGTCGGGTCGTTACAATCAAAATGGAGTAAAAAAATTCACTAGCTAAAGATTTTTTATATTTTTAGATAGCCAACTAAAATGAGTTTTGAACTAAGAATAATATTTTCAATTACATTATTATAAATATTATTATTATTGAAATATGATGTTTTAGAAACTGAAATTTCAAGAAAGAAATATTTTTTAAGAGATATGAACACACCAATTAAGAGTTCAAGTAGTAGTAAAAGAGTTAATTCTTATCCAAAGAGTCATTGATTGACTTAACATTTGATTGTTTTGCCATAAATATGAGTTATTGTTTTGCTTCCTGACTATTTTTAGGATCAATGACACCGGCAAGAATGGTATCAAAAAAGAAAAATAAAAGAAATGGTTAATTTTTTTCATGTAGTTAATGTCCAATGATTATCTATATTTACTGAGAAAGTGTAAATTTTAAGATTATTTACATACAATTTAAATAACTTAAATATTTGACATGATTAGTGTCCGCGCATCCGCGCGGGTACTAATACTAGTACAAGAGTGAAGCAATCAACAGCGTCTGCTGAATTCATATGCTCTTATCATGGTATTACAATAACAATAATAACATACCCAGTATTATCCCACCTCTTATCATGATATTATGAAAAAAAAATTGAGGGAAACAGTAAAGTCAAACTACACGAATGTTCTGGAGTTTGAACAGAAAAAGATTTAAACTCCAATAATTATCATCGAGTTTCAACTACAGATTTCGAACTTTAGGAATTATTCATCGAAGTTGAACCAGTAAATATTCAAACTTCAAATAGTCGTTCCTAAAGTTCTTCTGTGTTTTAAGAAGGGGTATTTCTGTTTAAATTTTATTTCGCATCAAAAAGTTTTTTTTTTTCCTATTTTATTTTAAAAAGTGGCTAAACTGTAGTTACCGATTTAAACGCTGGCCTCCATAGCTGATCTCTTCAAGGAAAAATTGACACACCGTGACAACTGCCGACATTAAATGGCATAAATAGTCATTTTATAGTTATTGGCATATGTTAACTTACATCAGATTTTTACCTTTAAAAATTAATTGTTATAACCAAAATCCTTGTCCTTAAAAATAGCTTCAGAATATTTGCCCGCCCTTCTCTCTCTTCTAACCTTTTTTTTGTTTAATTGCTTTCCCAAATCTCTCAATCTTTATTCCCAAATCTCTCTATTATTATACCCATGGCTCTAGATCTGGCAATAAACTCTTTTGGTTTTTGTGAATTACCGATATAATCTAATAATTCATTTGTACCTTCGATCAATCACCTTTTCGACTTGTATTTGATTGAAGTTTGGGTTTGGAGACAGAAATATTTATCTCCTTTCGACATTATCAATAATTCATCTATGCATGTAGAGAAAGATTCCGATATTGAAGAACCATTAAAGATCACTGAAACCTGGTTCAAATTTTATGATTTGCATATTAGTATTTTTTTTTTCTCAATTCAATAATATCAGATTTTTTTGTAAAAATCTTAAGGATCTTGAATATCAATCTGGCAGATATTTGTACACGATTTGAGATAGATTTGAGCTAAATTTCATATTGAAAACTCGAGGTTGAAGTGACTCGATATGCGTTTCCCTCATTGTATCATGTGTATATCTCCATGTATATTACAATGTGTATCTCATTTTATATTAGTTTATCTTATGTATAACATACAAATTTGTGTATATTCATGAAAAAAATGTGTATGTATATACTGATATACATAAGAATATATAACATAATATACAGCGGTATTGTCCATGAAAAATTTACGTATATGATATACATTGAGATATACATATGTTACATGTCTCACACACTCTTGTTCAATCTAAAAAAATGTAGAAGAAGAAGAGAGCAAAGGAACAGAAATAGTTGCTGAAAGTGATGCCTTTTCCATTGCCTTTGCTGCGTACATATATACAGTGGATTAGTGAAGCCAAATCTAAGTAGATAAGCACAATAGAGTGAATCTAAATAAGCACAACAAAGTGAATCCAAATCTAAGTAGATAAGCACAACAGATATTTACACAAAAGTTAGAATGTCAAAAACTAGGACTCTAGTTGATAGCAATTTATAACTAACTGAATCACGTGGATAATGAGAAGCCGTTATGATTTGGAATCCCTTCATGCCCCCGTAAGATGGGCTGGATGGAAAGAAGACCAATCTTGTTGATTTGTTGGAGGACTTGCCGCTTAGGTAAGGCCTTTGTTAGTGGATCCACTAATTGTTCACCTGTTGGCATATATCGCACGACAATTTCACCCTTGGAAACTTGGTCTCGAACAAAATAAAAGTCAATGGCTACATGCTTCTTCCTACTATGGAACACAGAATTTTTACAAAGATAAGTAACACCAATATTGTCACAATATCTAACTGGTAACTTGAGCTGCGTTAGAGAGAGTTCACGAAGAAGATTAGAGGGCCAGTTCACTTTAGCCACTACAGTAGCCACTACTTTATATTCTACTTCAGTAGATGATCTAGCAACTGTATGCTGCTTTTTGGATAACCAATCGATCGGATAAGAGCCAAGAAAAATTAAGTGAGCTGATGTAAACATGCGACCATCGTGGTTGTCGACCCAGTCAAGGACAAAAAAGAAGACTTCTTGAAGTTAAGCCATAAGTTATAGTGTGCTTCCGGTATCGAAGAGGCCTTTTGACAGCCTGACAATGCTTAACAGTTGGAGAGTGCATGATTGAGCCAACTTGTTTATCGCAAAGCAAATATCTGGACGAGTGAGCGACAAGTATTGTAAAGCGCCAATAGCTCTTCGATACTCTTTTGTATCTGTTGGAGTAGAGGCATCACTGAGATACAACACTGATGAAGTAGACAGTAGAGTAGACACCTCTTTAGCATATAACATGTGGCGTTCTAATATATCATATATATATATTTGAGGTGCGTCAAAAGTAAGCCACCATTGTATGGAGTAACTTCTACACCGAGGAAGTAGTGTAGGCTGCCCAAATCATTAAGAGAAAATCGAGAGGCCAATATAGTAATAATAGACTGAACAACAGACCTCGAGTTACCTGTGATAATAATATCGTCTACATACACTAGAAGAAATAGCAGAATCTCACCACAATGATAGATGAACAAAGAGGTATCGGAATGAGCATTAGTAAAATCACACGAAAGCAAGTAAGAACAAAGCTCCAAATACCTTGAACGGGGAGCTTGGCGTAGACCATAAATAGTTTTCTTCAAGAGGCAGACATGATCTGGAAATCGAGAATCTACAGAGCCTTGAGGTTGTTTCATAAAAAAAGTGCCATGCGAAGTACCTTGTAAAAAGACATAATTGATGTCTAACTGGTGGATAGGCCAACCAAAGGTGACGGTAATGGAGATAATAACACATATTGTGGTATACAGGGCTAAATATGGTATCGAAGTCAAAGCCTGGTCGTTGGGTATGTCCTTTGGTGACATATATCATGGATTAATAATTAAGGAATCTCATAGATTATCTTGTTAATTTGCATTTAAAACTTTTGAAAGTTAAAAGAATAATATTGAATAAGATTATTGGTGCAGCAGTCTTGTATATTTTTATAAAGTAAACTATCGCAAAATTTTAATTATTTAAGGTCTTAAATATTAAAATAATAATTGAATAACTATTAAATCAACAAAAGTAAGTTGTAGAAAATTTTCAACAAAAGTAATCCATGAGCACGTTTTTTTTTTAAATTTAATTAACATGTTATGGTGAAGGCTAAAAATTAGGACTTTCTTACTTAGTTCAATAAGGAAATATTTAATAACAAAAAATTTAGGTGATTTAAATGCCCTAAATATTAGGAAAGTAACTTAAATTACAATTGTATCCAATGTGAAATTTATTTTTAGAGGGTAAAAAAGGCGAACGACATTTCGCTAAGGGCCTTCGTGCCTTTAATATAGTACTAGTTTCTACACTCGTGCGTTGCACGAATTTCTCAAGTGCACGAAAATAATTCCAATTTGCGAATGTTATCCAACGAATAGGAGTTCAAAATCCATGTCCAATCCAATCAAGTATCTAAAAGGAATATGATATGAACTCATAATCCTTCTCCAATTAAACTCTTTTTTTTTAAAAGTTTATTAAGTACACTGGTGGAAGGGAGTGAAATGGGCAAAGGATACTAATAATGAGGATTAAAATAAATCCACGATTGAAGGTATTCAGCAACAAGTGAGCAGACTCTCAATCAAAACTAACGGTCTTAATTAACAGAGATTATTTGATAATAATTTTTTGATATTATGCCAACTTTATTTACTACTCATGCCCTCAATCTATGACTTTGTTTGTGTCTTGGCTTTCAAGTTGATAATTTCAGTCTATGCGACACCAACTAATACTTCAAGTTGATTCTTTAAATTAGAATCTATCCATGAGTTGATTAATAATATGTTGGTATGATTCTTATATTATTTTTACTCAATTGATATAGTCTAGAGAAAGAGAAAAAGAAGTCCCATAGAATTGCCCTTGTCCTCAAATCTCCCAAGATTCTTATCGTTATTAAATAAAGTTTACCTTGTTTAAACAAATGATAGTAAGAAAGCACAAGATCCCATCCTGCAAACATTTACTAAAGGTGATGGAAAAACTAAACAACAACAACGTTTTAGGTGAAGATATATATATATATATATATATATATATATATATATATATATATATATATATATATATATATATATATATATATATATATATATATATATATAATGGAGATGAATATCTCCTCCACTTCTTGTCTATATTACAAAATTATATATGTGCCTTTCATTCTTACTTCTCAGTATCTATACTACAGAATCATATATGTGTCTTTCATTCGAGTATATATCACGTTTCCACCATGTTGATACTTATAGTCTTATATACTTCATACAGAATGTTGATTGATTGAATATTTGTGTTAAAATATTTGTAGGATGAGAAAACAAAATAAATTAATGCATATATGCTAAAGATCATTTTTCTTGGTAAGAAAAATAAAGTTGATTAGTCTCTCTAGAACAAAGATTGGATATTACACGACCTTATTATATATTTTATGAAATTCCGTAGTTATAATATCGTCAAAGCTTAAACTTTATGAGATACAAATTGCGATAGAACCTATTTAATGGCTCCAACCGTCATTCAACCAACTATTGCTATAATCATCTTTAGTATATTTTGTGATGGCCAAGACGTTTAATAGTTTACTTGGCAAGCTTTTTCTATGTACCGGAGTTTCAACCCTTGAGTACCCATCAAAAACAAACGCCACAGTCTCAAGACAACATAGTAAAAGAAAATAAAAAAAATTAATAACCTTGATCAAAAGAATTGTCGAGCCTATCAACAATCAAGCTACATTGCCAAGGAGTCACTGTCCATCGTACAACCTGATTCGTCTTTTTGATAGTGCTGCCATCGCGATCCTTCTTTCGTCGAATGGCAATCCTTGATTCCCCTTGAATGACATGTATTTCCGGTAAAAGTTACTTTAGAGTAGCTTTTATTATATTTATGTGTTGTAGTTCAAAAAGAATTAGAATTATTCTGGCGGTTACTGGCCAAAAACAATTAGAATTTACTTTGGCTCGGTCTTTGTTATATTTATTTATTATACTCTTTCTTGCCCTACAACTAAAATACTACCTACTTAAAGAATCCTATAATCAATGAGAATTGTTGACGGTCTGTCCAAATACTGTTAGAATACTATGCTAGTAGAATTAGAGTATCAATGAGAATGATGTGGCGGTGATTACATTAAGTTCCAAACGAATTCTGTTCAATATTACAATTATATCCCATATTAAATTGATTGAGTAAAGACATATTTTAACTTCCAAAGGGCATAAAAGTCAGTTAATTTTTCGAGGATATTTTTATCGTTCGACATTTAACGTGAAATATGTGAAATATTCGTGCTTTTATAATATATAAATATATATATATATATATATATATATATATATATATATATATATATACACATATACATACATACATACACACACACCCGTGATTTACAATTATATCCTTAGCTTATATAAATATTTAAGGTTATAAAAGTCGATCAATATTTGAGGGATATTTTAGTCGTTCAACATTTGACTTAAATTATCCGTGCTTTTATAATAACTAGTTTCTATGTACGTGCGTTGCACGTATATCCCTCGTCAATTGATTTAATTTTTGTATCACAATGATAAATTTACTTTCTTGTAGACCTATTAAATTTAAATGAATTGAATATCGTTCAAACCTTCAAAAATAAAATATTAAATTAAATTTACTTAGATATTTGTTGCTTTCGCTCTATATTTCTAAATAATTTTCTAATTATGGAATGTCATGCTACAAAGCATTTTTTTTCTTTTTCTCAACAAATAATTCCGTTCCGAAGTAATTTGAAAAAAAAAGACCTTATGAATCAAGAAATAGTCATATATTGGTGGTGGTTAGCGAATCAAGTTTTGTTTGTTTAGCTAACTTTATAGAGATTCTGTTACCTTCTTTTGTAGTTCAACCTTTATGCATGACATAATTGACAGTTAAAGAGTATGGATGTGAAGTTCTCTTATAGTTATAAAAAATCTGAATGCATGGTCCTAGACGGATTAATCACAAATTTGGTAATTTGGTTTTCTTACACATACTCATCATGACTCAAAGCTCCTGTCTAATGTCTCATAGATCTTTGGTATCCATGCATATTAACCTTCAAATAAACTTGTATTTGGGGGCTTTATATCTCGATGACTATCTTAGTATCTATGGGTGGAGTGAAGATCGTTTAAAGCAAATAAGAGATATGTCATGATTATCCGAATAATTCTAATATCTCATGTCCAAATACTTTGACAAGTCCCAAACATCTCCAAGAATCAGTGTTTGTCCCTAATTATTTAATAATCAATAACAAAGTTATTATAATTAGAGAAAACTAAGAAGATCATAAAAGAAGTTGGAGAAGTCATCCAGTGAGATCTCACATTAAAGATATTGATAGAGAATTTTTCCTTGAAGAAATATGCATCATCAGCCAGGGCTGAGGGCTGATGGTGCATATTTCAATATCTCCAAAAGTGGACTCCTATTATGAGCATAATCCACACAGGAACATCGAACATCTTCAAAATCGAAGCTTGGTGTCTGTAGGACTCCTTAGCTGAAATAAGAACTGCAATCACTTTCTGATCCATTGCAACGTCTATCCAATATGGATTTAGAAAATAAAATTTAGTTAATTTCAAAATCATAATTGTTTTAATTAGGAAGAGAGTTTGAATGTTACAATATTATCCAAGCGTTACTTATCTTCCTAAAGAAATAAGTTAACTTTTAGAGGATATAAAAGAAACAATATTCATTATTTTTTAATAATGTAGATATTTATAGTAGGTATAGATATAGATTTGATAAACCTTACAAACTTTGATTTCCCAAAAGATATACACTAACTATCTATATAAGACAATTTTATTTTATAAAATAAAGAAAATTGTTGCAAATAGAGCACACAGGTATTCTAGGGCAGCAACACTAAATTTTAAGAAAAAAGTTTGATGCAAGATAAAAAAAAAACTCGATAAAAATTAGCAATTTGATTCCTTAATGTTCGTTATTTTTTTCTTACGTGATAAATACGTGCCTTTTCTAAAATCAATTCTTATTTTATTGATACAGTTAAATCCATGTTCTATCACAACTCTGTATCTTAACGTGTGGTAATTCCAATTGTGTCCTTTTCTTATTACTTATAGCAAAAATTAATATAAATAATTAAGGGTATAAAAGTCGTTCAATATTTTAAGGATATTTCGATCGTTCAATATTTAGCGTGGAACATTCGTGCTTTTATAATATATATATATATATATATATATATATATATATATATATATATATATATATATATATACACACACTATCAATATTATTTTTAGGAGCGGCAATACCATATAATTTTGAGAAATTTTCAAAAACCACTATGTTTTAGTGATTGTGAGCACCTAATTTTTGCCCTACATGGAAATTACTCCTAAACAATTTAAAAAATAATAATAAATATTTCAAAATAGTATTAATCAATTTTGTATAATTTTAGGAACTTTTCTCTAGTTTAGTTAAATTGTTTTGCATTTCATTTTTATGCATAAGCACTATAAATCATGAAAATGCCAAAAATATTTTATTCATGCATTAAATTTTAGATTTTAATTGCATGTTAGTTGCATTTATAAAATATAAAATAGCAAAAATACATTTGTCATTGTTAGTTTAAATTATTAGATAAAAATAGCATAGGTTACTTCTGCAAAAATAGGATTAATGGCTAAGTGGCTACAATTTGAAAACAATTGATCAACAGCTGAAAAAGGTCAAATTGGGCCAATTCTATAAGCCCAAAACTACAAAAGAATTTTGGCAGCCCAATTGCCCATCCGCCCCAAGCCTGGCCCAATAACCCACCCCCTCTCATTAAAACCTCCACCTTCCAAAAAAAAGACCTAGACACACATTAGAGGAGAGACCTAAAAAATCTGATCCCCCTTAGAGAAAAACCAAAAAAAAAACGGCGCTCTGTCTCTCCATCTTCAACAGAATCAGATCCCCCCCTCCCCCCATGATCCTAACACCGGTCCCTCTGATTTTGGAAGCTCTAACCAGCAGCCTTCTCTAACAAGCAACAAAAGAGATCAGACCCCTTCCAACAAGAAAAACTGGGTAGCTTTCCCTTCTTCTTCTCCACTCCCTCACTCGCACAAAAGCCGAATTAATCTGCAAATTGTTGTTGCCGGCGACTGTTGCGTAGATGAGCTCCATCCTTACTGTTTTTCAGCCACTATTTGGCTTTTCCTTATTGCTTTGCTTGCTTAAGAGGTAAACTCAAAAGAACCCCTTTGTATTTAGTTATATTTAGTGATGAATGAATCTCTGTTTCTTATTTGAAGTCATGTTTTGAATTTTTTTTTATGCAATTAGAAGGAAACTGGAGTTTCTTTAAGCTATATATTTTGATGATCGGTTGCTTCGAGATATAATTTAACAGTTGGTTTAGTTCCTTTTTATCTTTCCTTTTAGTCTCATGAGCATGTTTTGATTCCTGATTGAGAATGTTATGTACGGTCCTGTGACAGTTTGTGTAGTGTGCTTAATTTTATAAATAGTGTTAGTGCTTCTTGATCTTGCGGATGTGACGAAGGTTTGGCACAAGCTGTAAGCAACGAAGTTTGTCATGTATTCTGCTCTGTATCAAAGCTTACCTTGCGATATGGTCTTGTTTACTGTCTTGTCTTAGAAATGTTATTCATAGGCTTGTGGTATCGATAGTTTCTTTGGTGTCCTGTATCATCAACTTACAGTTGGTCGTTATTGATGGTGAAACAAGAAACAAGAATCTCAAAAAAAAAATGTTTTGATTTTTATATAAGATTGATGCTGCTGTTTCTTGGCTGCTACTCGATTTGGTGGAATTGGATTTTGGAAACCCACTTGGAAGAGAAGCCTTGAATACACTCAGTGATCAATTTTCGTTTTTTCCCTTTTTTTATATTTCCATAACATATGGCCTTCACAATAATCTCAAAGATTAGAAAAATAATTCAAATTCGCTAGTTGCTTTAGGCGCGATTAATCATAAATCATCGTGGCCATGGTACAGTTCCCGTGGCATGGCCACGATACGTAAATTCCAATTCGGGTGCGCATTTCATGTGGCCCGATCATAACTTCAAACATTAATAAAATTAAACATGTTGTAGATCGTGGGTACGGTTCGCGTGACGCGGTTCGCAATATGTACCAAAACGACAAGTGTACGACAATCGTGATTTGTTCCAGAAATAACTCCATAAATAATTAAAAGCGGTTAAAGGTTAAAAATGCACAATAGGTTTTTAAATGTGTAATAAGTCAGATAATTAGGCCAATTATTAATAGTTGAGCGACCGTGCTAAAACCACGGAATCCGGGAATGCTTAACACCTTCTCCCGGGTTAACAGAATTCCTTACTCGATCTTCTGTGTTCGCGGACCATAAACTAGAGTCAATTTCCTCGATTTGGGATTTTAAAATAAACCGGTGACTTGGGACACCATAAACTATTCCAAGTGGCGACTCTGAAATAAATAAATAATCCCCTTTAGAATAATGTCACTTAAATTGGAAAAACTCCCTATATCCCCTTTCGGGTAAAAAGAAGGTGTGACAGCTCTGGCGACTCTGCTGGGGATAAGAACCCAGTATTTGTGTTTCAGGGTTCAGAATTCGAGCTTAGAATAACTGTTATAGTTGGATTTTGTTTATTATTTGATTTTTACGTGGTTGGGCCTAATGTGCTAAATGTCGCTTTTTACCACTTCTATATTCTGTGAACTGTATACGAAACCCTTCTCCTCTCTAAGTCTTCTAAATCTTCTGGGAAGTGCACGCTGGCGTGACTTCTTTTCTGTTAGAGTCATACCCTAATTTAGAATGAGGATCAGATCAGTTACAAAGCCGGATGGCCTTTTGGTTACTGGTACATTGCCCCCCCCCCCTCCCGGCTCGAGTTGTCCGCTCGGGTAAGCCAGGTCTAGAACAATACACCCAGGTTTTTAAACCCAGAATAACATAGCCTCATGCCGGATCCCTAGTAGGAACGCTTGTTTGCATCACGTGCATTTGACTTTGGGAACTCAACACAGGAGTTGGGTCAGTCTAGGACAAATGTACCCGAAATAAAAGGACCATCCTAATGCATTTTTACGTGTTACTTGTGCATTTATTTGCTTCGGCTTACATGTTGACCGACTTCTAAAATAGGAAAAGAAAATATAAAAAAAAAGAGAGAAAAAAAAAACAAGAAAAAAAAACCGAGAGTGAGAGGTAGGTATTTGCTAAATTCCGAAACTCTGCCAAAATTTTGACCAAAAAAAAGAAGAGTAAATGTTATTTCAAAATAAGTCATGCTTTCTTGTTACGACAAACTGACCGAACTACGCGGATCTGATTCTTGCCGGATGTGAGATACGTAGGCAAACCTCATCCGTTCCGGCCCCAATTTTTAAAAATTCAAAAATATTTTCCTTTAATTCCTTCTTTAAAAGCATTTCCTTAGAAAATTCAAAAAAACATATAAAATATTAAGAAAAGTTTCCTTCTTTCTGAAGTATTTCACACGGAAAAAAGAAATAAAAAGAAAAATCAATCAAAAAAAATTGAAAAATTGAAGTCCAAAAATATTTTCCTTTTTCTTTAGAAGTACTTTTGTAATAATTAAAAAAAACTCAGAAATCCAAAATATTTTCTTAAAAGCCCCTCTTTCGAAAATTAAGAGGCAACATGCAAAATCCAAAAATATTTTACTTTCTTCTTTAGTAAAAACGAGTAAAACAAACTGAAAATTCAAAAAAAAAACTATTACTTTTNTTTAGAAGTCTTTAATTCAAAAATAAAAAAAATCAAATCAAAATCAAAATCCAAAAAATATTTCCTTTCTTCTTTTAAAGCTTTTTTTCCTTCGAAAATTCCAAAAGAAATACAAAAAAAAAAATAAAAAAAATCAAAACTCAAAAAATATTTTTCTTTTGCCTTAAAGCTTTCATGGTCTGAGTTTTATAAAAAGTAAAAAAAAAAAAAAAGACTTAGCTTATTCCGTTCTCGATCTTCCCGAACTATGCAAAGAACTTATTTATGTGGCGTCATGATACGTGGCAATCTTCATCGGATTCGATCATAGCCATAAATAAATTGAGTGAAAAATAAACCGAAAAAAAAAACAAGAAAGAAAAAAAAACTGAGTGAAAAAGATAGAAAAAGTGACAAAAAAAAGAGCGACATAAAATAAAAGAGTGAAAAAACCGAAAAAGAGAGTGCCAAAATAAAAGAGCAACAAAAACAAAACGAAAATCAAGAGTGATTAGAGAGAAGCAAAAATGAAGAAAAGAAGTGCAGATTGAAAAAAAAAAGGGGTTAATTAAGGCCGGGATGAAACATGCAACTCGTTCAAACAGATAGTAGAAACGTTTAACTGTTTAGGTGCATTGCATCCCAATATGCGATTTCCTATCTGTTAAGCGTCTCAAAACTAACAAGGTTGTTGGGTGTGCTAGCCAGGTTCTGTTCAGGTGGTTGGTTTTGTTGGTAATCTGACTTCCCATCCTTACTTCACAAGATCAAAAGGTCAGGTGAGGTTACCAACGCCCCTGTGCCTAACCCGCTCATCCCATGCGGGCACCCTCCAATGCCGTCCAATGATCCTGGCATGCCTTCTGTTGTTCGCCCCCAAGCGCCAGTTTCCAGGGCACCTCCAATATTGTTCTCTGCAGCACCAGAGCACAACCAACTTTACCACGGCCGTATGTTGAGCCTCCAAAGTTCACCTTTCAGGTCCACAACTTCAATCAGAAATAGCATATGTGACCCCGTACTCTTTCACTCAACCTTCGCAATATGATCTCTCGGTGGAGCAAGAAAAGGTTGTTAAAAATCCTGAGCAAGAGGAAATGGCTTGGAAGATGAAGAGCCTGGAACAAAGCCTGAAAAACATGCAAGGTCTGAGTGGCCAAAAGAGTGTCTCATACTCTGACCTCTGTATGTTTCCCTATGTCCACTTGCCAGCTAGCTTCAAGAAGCCAAAATTTGAAAAGTACGACGGGCAC
Source organism: Nicotiana attenuata (assembly GCF_001879085.1). NCBI lineage: Eukaryota > Viridiplantae > Streptophyta > Magnoliopsida > Solanales > Solanaceae > Nicotiana > Nicotiana attenuata. The sequence goes on from NC_031989.1 coordinate 14,064,617, forward strand.
GGAGACCCGGTTGCTCACCTGAAATGATATTGTAACCAGTTGAGAGGCGCTGGTGGAAAAGAGGAGATGCTAATGGCCTATTTTGGGGAAAGCCTCATCAGAATCGCTTCTGAGTGGTATACGGATCAAGAAATTACCTATTGGCACGTGTGGGACGATATGGACCAAGATTTTGTCAGCCAATTCCAGTATAATGTGGACATCGCTCCCCACAGAAACTCTTTATCCAATTCGAAAAAGAAAACTGCGGAAAGCTTTCGCAAATATGCTGTCAAATGGCGTGAGCAAGCTGCCAGGGTAAAGCCTCCTATGGATGAAATTGAAATGGTCACGGTCTTTCTACAGGCCCAAGAGGCGGACTACTTCCAGAACATGATGTTCGCTATGGGTAAGCCGTTCGCTGAGGCTATCAAAATTGGGGAAATGGTTGAAAACGGTTTACAAACAGGTCGAATCTTGAGTCATGTTGCTTTTAAGGCCACATCACAGGCTGCTCAAAATGGTTCAGAGGGTTTGACGAACAGAAATGGGAGTGAAGAGGGAGCCATGATGGCTTCAAGCTCGAGGGGGGCCCGCAGGTCATTCAGCCAATCATATGTGCCTCCTATGGTCCTACCACACTATGATCCCATTCAAGATGCTGCTTATGCCGTGGCTCCACCTCCTTATGCGGTGATGAACGCGCAAGCTTACACGCGGCCACAACATCATACACAAAACCGAGCTCCACCTCCCAGAAAAGCCCATCCTTACCAAGCTCCATATAATCCCCAACCAAAGGTTCCCTAGTGCAATCCTCGCCCAAGAGAGCCTTTCAGAAAGAATCAGTTCACCTCTATTGGTGAATCGTATTCAAGCTTGTTCCAAAAGCTAATCAGGCTAAATCTATTGCAGCAGTGGCCGCGAACCGGCCGAACCCCGAGTCCCCATCGCACCGAGCTGATGCTAGATGTGAATACCACTCTGGAGCAGTGGGCACAGTATAGAGGACTGTTGGACCCTCAAAAGGGCAGTTGAAGATTTGATTGAAGCTGAAAGAATTGTTTTTCGGGATGAAAAAGCTCCTGATGTGATGAACAATCTATTGCCTGCCCACAACAATAGGCCAGTATCGGAATGATTTGTGAAGTTGAGGAATTTAATCCGGCACTGAAGTTCATTGCAGCCATTGCCGAGGCAAAAGAAAAGCCAAAAAACGGTTGCCAAGCCTGAAAGTTCCCCATCAGACGGGAGTCTCGGTAGCCAGTCTTGCTATCCTTTCTGCGTTCGGATTATTTCAAGGTGTGATCCGGATGTTTTACTTTATTGTCTTACTTTCTGATGTAAACCTTTCTATCTTTAAAATTCAAAATTCAAAAAAAAATCAAGTGAAATTAATATTTCATTGTCCAGGAATTCTCTTTTCTTAATCTTGTCATTTTTCTTATTTTCTTTTCAGTTTTGTTAAGTGCAGATTTCAATAACATGACATGCTTGCGGACTTCATGCCCAGATCCTAAAACGCTGTCAGACCCCGAAATGATGAATCAAGAATTAGATTGCAATGAAGATAAGTTTATGAAAATAAAACAAAGAGTTGGAACAGCAAAAGGAAAATTGGCTCCAGATTGAAAAGATCCATACATGGTAACTAACAAGGGTACTGTCAAAGGGAGCGTTGTACTTGGGAAATATCGAAGGAAATGTCCCAGAAATAACTGTCAATGCAAATGCAGTCAAAAGGTACTATGTCGGATCCTCTATATAGCATTAATGTTCTCCGGTTGGGATGAAGAAGGCTTTCTTTCTCACTATCCAAATATTCAACCCCTTTGAGCTGGCTCCCATTCTTTGATTACCCTCTTTGGAACCTGGAAGGTATCATTGAAAAAATGATGAATGAAAATTAAAAATAAAATAAAAAGAGAAGAAAAAGAAAAATACAAAAAAAAGGAAGAAAAAGACAAAAAGAAAAAGAAATTGAAAAAAATGAAAAAAAAGGTGAAAAAGGAAGGGAAAAAGAAAGAGAAAACAAAACAAAACAGAAGAACAAAAGAAAATCAAAAACAAAGTTTCCTGAACTACGTTCGACTTAATTCCGAAAGGATACGTATGCAGCCTCTCTCTGGGGTTCAGTCACACCAAAATAAAAATCCAGATTCCCCCAAAAGTGAAACAGGGGAAGATGTTATAATGGTTCGGCGATGATCCCGCCTGAATGGTTCCAAAGTTGTAATTCAGTCCAAATCATTTTTACCCAAATCCTTTCAAGTCCTTCTGATCAATCGGTGAGAATGTTCAAGGATCGGAGAATACAGCTACTTGGATCCGATGGAATCAAAGTGAGAGAAATAAAATGAGAGAGTCTTATTGGTGAAAATCCATACGGGCACCGTGAGGCGACAGTAAGTGGAGAAACTAAAATGAGAGAGTCTTGTTAGTGAAAACTCGCAAAGAGCACTACAAGGCGATGGTGAGAAGAGAAATGAGAGAGGTCATCTCGTGAAAACCCGCAAAGGGCACCACTGTTCGAAAAAGAGGATCTTCAGTCATTGACATTGACGCAGTTCTGGGCAAGGTTTCTCGGTTTCGAGGCAAAAGTTGTGATGAATTTCTGAGGGTCGGACGGTTTGCACGGATCACGCATCTAGTCCAAAAGGCATGTCATGTTCATTGAAGTCCGCATGTACTCTAGATAAGTCCTTCTTTCCTTTCCCCGAAAGGGATACCTCTTGTCTAAATTCATTTGTCCATTCCATTGTTTGTTTTTCCTTTGAATCCCTTTCGGTCTAACTCTATTCCAAAACTGAGACAAAGAAGGGATGGCAAGACTAATTTACAGGGTTCTCATTTGATACGAGCTAATATGCAAAAAATGCACCCAGCCTCGTCAAGGGCATCAAGTCGACTTCGACCGGCCATGGTGGCTGATGTTTTGAAATTTAAAACTCTTGGAAGGAGAAAATCAAATTGAAGTGACTATAAAGGAAAATAAAGTTGAAAAGGTTGAGTCCCACGTGGCTAACCGTCTCGGCAAAGATTTGAAAAAGCCAAGGTACCCCAAATGCTCTGAAATTGAAGTAGGAAGAAAGAAGCCAGAAATGAAAGGCCTACGAAGGCGGAATAAAGTTGGAAAAGGTTAAGTCCCACGCGACTAGCCGTTGCAGCAAAGTTTGAGGAGCCAAAAAGTTCCCCAATGCTTCGAAGTTAAAAAAAACAAAAGAGAGTCAGAAGTGAAAGTCCTATAAAGGCAAAATAAAATCGAAAAGGTTGAGTCCCACGCGACAAACCGTCATGGTAAAGTCTGGAAAAGCCAAAGGTCCTCTGGGGTCAGAAATGCAATCGGTATTCAGGAAACAACCAGTTGCAGTTGAAAGGGCCGAGATCAAGTGACTGAAACGCTCAAGGCCACAAAACCAACCACCATTTCAAACTGACAAATTGTTCTTTGTTTGAAAAACAGGAAACATGTGCAATCCAAAGCAACCTTGCAAGAAGCAAGTGCAACAAAAAGAAACCGCGTAGAGACTAAAATGGCTCTACAGCAATAATCAATCCAAAAAGGAAGTCTTCTCTAAATTCTTTCCCGCATTTTACTCACTCTCTTAAATAAAATAAAAAATGAATGATGAAAAAAAAATTGAAATGAAATGAAAAGAAAGAAAAGAAGAAAAGTTCAAAATCATGGTAGTATAGGGTCTCCAATCCCTAGCTGTGTTGTTTCCAACGTAGGGTCACCACTCCCTAGTTGATGACAACATAGGGTCTCCACTCCCTAGTTGATGCCAGCATAACCTGATGCCAGCATAACCTAATGCCAGCATAACCTGATGCCAACATAGGGTCACCACTCCCTAGTTGATGCCAACATAGGGTCTCCACTCCCTAGTTGATGCCAGCATAACCTGATGCCAACATATCCAACATAGGGTCCCACTCCCTAGTTGATGCCAGCATAACTTGATGACTTTCCAATATAAGGTCCCACTCCCTAGTTGATGTCAGCATAACCTGATGACTTTCCAACATAGGGTCTCCACTCCCTAGTTGATGCCAGCATAACCTGATGCCAGCATAACCTGATGCCAACATAGGGTCACCACTCCCTAGTTGATGATTTTTCCTAACAATAGGGTCTCCAATCCCTAATTGATTTTATTTTAGATATAGGGTCTCCACTCCCTAATCTCTTTTTCCCAAGGATACACAATCCTGATTTTTATTGCTTTCAATAATGAAGTAGTATAGAGTTTTGGTTATAAATAACTCACGAAATTTTCCTAGTGAAAACTGGGGCAGAAAAATTCCGTTCGTTTGTTTGTTTTGGTGTCTGAGCAGTTTATACCTCGAGACACAAGGTTCGAGATGACCAAAAGAAGAAGTCTCAATCCAAAATAAAAAAAAAGAAGAAAAAGAAAAATAAGTGAGCTCTAAGTGCAGAAGCGGAGAAAAGATGTGGACTGCTCAAGACATGATTGAAGTCACAAGCTTTGCATGTCCCGCCTTGATCCGAAAAGCTGAAGAAGAATGAACCAGCACTTACAGCTAACAAGCATCAAGATTCAGATCAGAGTCTGCATAAAGAACCAGCCAAGACTCAAGATCAAGCTTCAGAAGATTTATAGATAGGAATCTTGTAACTCGTAGCTAATAGGTTTAGTTAGTTTAGTTTTTCATTTTGATTTGGTGCAATAAGGAGCTCAGCAAGCAGTAACAGCAGCAACAGCAGTGAAATCATAGTTTTTCGGTAGTCCCAGCTACCAAAATTTCCAGAACTACACTGACCTGATTCCTTTATAGCCAAGGATATGTAGGCAACCTACGAAGCAAGGTTCGGTCAAACTTTTTCAAAATGCTTCCAAATGGAGTACCAAACGGGCAAAAATTGCTCGTAATTTCTCACTTTATCTTTGCCTGAAAACTCTTCTTGTTATCGAGCAAAGAGGGACAGCTGTGAGCACCTAATTTTTGCCCTACATGAAAATTACTCCTAAAAACTTATTAAAATAAAAATTAATATTTCAAAATAGTTTTAATCAATTTTGTAGAATTTTAGGAACTTTTGTCTAGTTTAGTTAAATGCAATCTTTTAAAAATGTACTCCCTTTGTTCACTCTTACTTGGCATGTATACTAAAAATAGATTTTCATTTTTACTTGTCACTTTACGTATCTCAAGAGAATGACAAAAAAAAGTTTCCTGTTATACCTATTGTATTTATTACTCATTTTAAATTATTTTCTCAAATCCAATAAAATATGCATCAATTAATATGGTTATCATGGTAAGTTATGCACTTAATTTATTATTTCTTAAGGGGCGTGAAAAGTCAAAACGCGTCAAGTAAAAGTGAATGGAGAGAGTAATTGTGATATTTTGGGTCAAAATCAACTCTTGAGCTAGTTTTGGGTTTTGGAAATTTGCCAAAATGTAAATAAAATCTATGGCCAAACATGTATTTGCCAAGAAAAAAATCCAAATATATTTCGGCAAAACCTATGGCCAAACAGGTCCTAAGAAATATAAGAATTATGTATTTTCAGTTAAATGCCCCCACGTCCCACCTTCTTTATGTGACCATGCCGCCATATATGAGAAAACATGTGTTTCCCTGATTTTTAGAAGTTTCAATTTCAAAATCGGTTCCGGCCAAACATTTTCAAAAAGATGAAATTATATTTTCCTTTTGATAATAAAAGGAATTCTTTTATATGAGCACATTTTCATTGGCCAATTGGATTTCTTGAAAATATTTTCGAATTTAAGTGATAGGTGGATTTGGAAACTTCATATTCCACCAAAAATATCCTTTTTCTTATGGTTAATTTGTCATTACAGACTCCCAACAGCTGTTTATCTCACAAGATTAGATATCCTTAATTCATCTATATGTCCATAGTGTCATATGGCCCCTGAAACATTAAAACATCTCTTTCTAGAGTGTCTTACTGCCATTCAACTTTGGATTATACTTAAAGTCTCATATACACATTCCAATTCATCTCTATCCCATAATGATAATATAAATTGGTTATACCAAATTATATATAAACAGTTATTACTCACCCCTCATAGAATTCCAAATACCACTCTCATAACGTTTGCATTATGGCAGCTCTGGATTATACGAAACAAGAACACTCTAGACCAGCAAAAACTCACTTTAAATATACCTTTTATATTACAAAAGGCTGCAGAATTTTATTATTTAACAAATCCCATATCAAAAAACCATTCTCTAATACCTTTATATATAAAATGGCATCCCCCACACCTTCATACTTATAAGCTTAATATTGATGGATCTTGATCCCTTAATCAGAACAAACATGGTATTGGTGTATTTTTCGAAATCACCAAGGCAACTGGATTATAGGTTTTGCAGGAGCATCAATACACGGGACAAGTGTTCAGACAGAACTTCTAGCTTTGCTCATGGGACTGAAAATTACTGTCCAAAAGCATCTCAAACCACTCATCATTGAGACAGATGCACACGTAATACTCGGTATGTTCAACTCCCTTACAATACAATACACTAATCTAATTAATGATTGCATGTTATTACTCCTACAGTTGGATAGTCCTCCTCTCCAAAGCATGTACAGGGAGCAAAATTGTATTGCAGATAGTCTAGCTAAATATGGAGCCATGCATACACGGGAGAGCTGTCTACTTTGTGGAAGTCCACCACCTTTTGTCACACCTTCTTATCAACAAGATCAAAATGGAATGCTAAGAAGAAGGTTGATTAAAACTAAGCCTGCTTTGTGTAATAGTAGTATTTTAACTAGTACTGTACCTAGTACTCATAGTAGTGTTTTATCTAGTTCTACCTTTGTTAATAGTATTGGTTCCCATACGGGGGCTTTAGTGCCAAACTCTACTTTTGTAAATCTGATGACGCTGATGCATCTTCTAAACAGCTCTCCTGTAAGAGTTTGATTATCTATAATATAACTATCTTTTCGACCAAAAAAAAAATTATTTTACATTTTATTTTTATGCATAAGCACTTTAAATCATGAAATTGCCAAAAATACTTTATTCATGCATTAAATTTTAGATTTTAATTGCATGTTAGTTGCATTTATAAAATATAAAATACCAAAAATACATCGTCAGTGTTAGTTTTAATTATTAGATAAAAATAGCATAGGTTACTTCTACAAAAATAGGATTAATTTGAATTAATGGTTAAGTGGCTACAATTTGAAAACAATTGATCAAAAGCTGAAAAAGGTCAAATTGGGCAATTCTATTAGCCCAAAACTACAAAAAGAGTTTTGGCAGCCCAATTGCCCATCCGCCCCAAGCCTGGCCCAATAACCCACCCCCTCTCACTAAAACCTCCCCCTTCCAAAAAAAAGACCTAGACACACATTAGAGGAGAGACCTAAAAGTTTTGATCCCCTCTTAGAGAAAAACCAAAAAAAGACGGCGCTCTGTCTCTCCATCTTCAACAGAATCAGATCCCCTCCTCCCCCCATGAACCTAACGCCGCTCCCTCTGACTTTGGAAGCTCTAACCAGCAGCCTTCTCTAAACAAGCAACAAAAGAGATCAGACCCCTTCCAACAAGAAAAATTGGGTAGCTTTCCCTTCTTCTTCTCCACTCCCTCACTCGCACAAAAGCCGAATTAATCTGCAAATTGCTGTTGCCGGCGACTGTTGTGTAGCTGAGCTCCATCCTTACTGTTTTTTCAGCCTCTATTTCGCTTTTCCTTATTTCTTTGCTTGCTTAAGAGGTAAACTCAAAAGAACCCCTTTGTATTTAGTTATATTTAGTGATGAATGAATCTCTGTTTCTTATTTGAAGTCATGCTTTAAATTTTTTTTTATGCAATTAGAAGGAAACTAGAGTTTCTTTAAGCTATATATTTTGATGATCGGTTGCTTCGAGATATAATTTAACAGTTGGTTTAGTTCCTTTTTATCTTTCCTTTTAGTCTCATGAGCATGTTTTGATTCCTGGTTGAGAACGTTCTGTACGGTCCTGTGACAGTGTATGTGTAGTGTGCTTAATTTTATAAATAGTGTTAGTGCTTCTTGATCTTGCGGATGTTGTGACGAAGGTTTGGCACAAGTTGTAAGCAACGAAGTTCGTCATGTATTCTGCTCTGTATCAAAGCTTACCTTGTGATATGGTCTTGTTTACTGTCTTGTCTTAGAAATGTTATTCATAGGCTTGTGGTATCGATAGTTTCTTTGGTGTCCTGTATCATCAACTTACAGTTGGTCGTTATTGATGGTGAAACAAGAAACAAGAATCTCAAAAAAAGAATGTTTTGATTTTTATATAAGATTGATGCTGCTGTTTCTTGGCTGCTACTCGATTTGGTGGAATTGGATTTTGGAAACCCACTTTTTCACAAGTCATTTGATAAGTGCTGGAAGAGAAGCCTTGAATACACTCAGTGATCAATTTTCGTTTTTCCCTTTTTTAATATTTCCATAACCTATGGCCTTCACAATAATCTCAAAGATTAGAAAAATAATTCAAATTCGCTAGTTGCTTTAGGCACGATTAATCATAAATCATCGTGGCCATAGGTACGGTTCCCGTGGCATGGTCACGATACGTAAATCCCAATTTGGGTGCGCATTTCATGTGGCCCGATCATAACTTCAAACAATAATAAAATTAAACATGTTGTCGATCGTGGGTACGGCTCCCATGACACAGTTCGCAATATGTACCAAAACGACAAGTGTACGACAATCGTGACTTGTTTCAGAAATAACTCCATAAATAATTAAAAGCGGTTAAAGGTTAAAAATGCACAATAGGTTTTTAAATGTGTAATAAGTCAGATAATTAGGCCAATTATTAATAGTTGAGCGACCGTGCTAAAACCACGGAATCCGGAAATGCCTAGCACCTTCTCCCGGGTTAACATAATTCCTTACCCGGTCTTCTGTGTTCGCGTACCATAAAATAGAGTCAATTTCCTCGATTTAGGATTTTAAAATAAACCGGTGACTTGGGACACCATAAACTATTCTAAGTGGCGACTCTGAAATAAATAAATAATCCCATTTCGAATAATGTCACTTAAATTGGAAAAACTTCCTATATCCCCTTTCGGGTAAAAAGGAGGCGTGACAGTGATTATTAGCTTGCTATATCTACCATTTACTAAATTACTCCTATAGCTATGTTTTCAGTTGTTATAGACTGTATTCGATGTATTTTTGCTACTGTATTCCTGAATACAGTAGCAAAACTCTGCGGAAAACAGGGGAGTCCAGCTAAGCAGAGAATGTATTCGACTGTATTCGCGAGCTGTATTCGTGAATACAGTAACGACATTTGCGAAAAAAGGTCTTGAGCTGTTTAAAAACGGTAAGTGAATCAATTAACGCGATAGACTCCTAATATAACTCAACAAACTCAATTATAACACACAAAATTTGTATTTCCAGTTATAGAAAAGATTCTCAACCGAAAAATACCCCAAAAACAGAGGAATCTTTAGAGATTCAATCCATCCTTTCTTTTTTTAGTGGTATCTTTACAAATAGATTTATATATAAAATTATATAATTACATTGAATACAGTTAAATACATAAAAATACATTGAATACGTGAAGTATAGCAGGTCATCTATAGTGCAAAAACATATGAATACATACTGCAGATACATTTGAATACATATATACATCTGAATACATAAATTATATTAATTAAAAAAATATATGAATACATTCATGGAATACAGCGAGACAGTGAATACAATGAAATACAACGAGATACATTGAAATACAATAAAAAAAGAGACAGAGAATACAATGAAATACATGGAATACAACGAGATACATCGAAATACAATAAAAAAAAGGTAACATACTCTTCAAGGCAAAGCAGTTACTTTTTTTTTTCTTTCTTTTTTTGCCGTTTATATTTTCGCATTCCTTCACCATGTCGAAATCTTCTTCTTATAATCGCGTAGAATGAATTTGAATTAGTTGGACCGTGAATTTTGAATACTTTCCATTCAAAATGGCGTGAAAGATGTTAGATCTTAGAGTTTTTCAACTTCAACTATTTTAGATCGTCACGTTTGGAAACCAAATGGTTTTATAATGTAATCATCACTTCAGAAAAAAGAAGAAGGTATCGCCGACCGGAGGAGGGGGTTAGGGGTGACACAACAAGGAAGGGGGTAAGTGATCGCCGGTCAAATCTGTCATTAGCGGAACACAGCCCCTGCTAGGGTTTCTAAAAGCAAGGGAGAAAAAAATCGGGGGAAAAAGAGAAGAAAGAGGAAAGAGAAAGGAGGAGAGAGGGAAGAGAGAGGGAGAGAAAAAAATACACAGTCGTATTTAATGGCTTAAAGGTAAGAAGTGACCATAAATAGATATTTTGTTATAAAAATTAAAAGATAGCTATAGGAGATAATTTTTTAAAAGGGTATTTATTTATAATAAATAAGGTATCTACCTTTGGTATAGGAGGTAAAATTTCCTATAATTTTCCCGTTGTTGAGCTAGTTTGAAGATTTTTGAGGCCCCAATGCAATTTGTAATGAAATCCAGGTCCACCTACGACTTGGGCCTCATCTTCCACTTAAGAAAAGGGCCGAACATGTCGAAGTAAGTAGGCGTCATTCATGTGTAGGAGCTTGGATAATATTTAAATGAAATTGAAAAGGGTGAACGTGAACTATTATTATACGTTGAATTCGAAAAAAGATGTTTTTTGCATATTCCATATGGAGATGAATTTCACATAGAAAAAGTTAAAAATCTGTGAGGGGAAATGAGTATTTCCTCGTTTCAGGAGAAATGTTACTTTTATAAATATTTAGTAAGTTTTTTATTTTAATATTCCTATTTACCGCTAGTGACACTTCCCATAGGAATGACGTAATATTTTTAAGACCACAAAGCTCATAGTATATTATAGACACCTTTCTTCGAGCACAAAAGTCAAAAATCTTCTAATATTCTTAAATGTCGTGCATCGTCAAATAAGACTATTTCACTAGAAATATGATTCAAATAAAGCATTTGATATTTCAGCACTAATTCAGGCACTGAAGTTCAACGCATAGAAATGTTATTAGCCAAATGAATTTACAGATACTAAATTTCGAAATTTATAAAAATAGCGGAATATTATTTATGACCAAAAACGTCAACGCTAGCGGCTAGCCAAATGAGGAGATAATTTTATTTATGGTCATTGAACTTTTGTGTTTGTTACTCAAAAGTCACTTTTCTTTTTTTTGTTACGTAAAAATCATTCAACTTTGTGTTCATTACACAAAAGTCATTTTTCTTTCTTTTGTTACACAAAAAATCATTTTACTTTGCTCTAGTTATCACAGAAGTCACATTTTTACTTGAAAAGTCTATTATGCCCTTGATATTATATAAACCTTCATATTTATGTAATACCTTTTATATTATATACTATATAATATATTTTTACCTATGTATTTTATATAAATAAAATAACTTAATATTATTTTATTTATTATTTTTATAATATATTCGTATATTTAATTTTTTCTAACTTTAATTTTCAAGATATATTAGTAGCGTTATAAAAAAACTTTTCTTCAGCAATTCTTTATTAATCGGTAGTTTCCAACCAACTTTGGTCGGTATGACCTTCCGACCTTCAAAATACCGACCATACGTTAATGGTCGCAGTTGGACGGTTATTGGCCATTACCGACCAACTTTGGTCGATTCTTTTGGATGATTTTCCCGATTTTCTAGTAGTATAATTTTCCAATAACCAATTGCCCAGGTGAATCCCCAAGAAAATATCCCCAGCTAAATTCGCATGTAGAGTTACCTAGGGATTTTCCTTAAGATTAATATATGATTTTTTTCTCATTTTCTTTGTTTGTTTACCTGCGAATTTTCTCACGAAAATGTACTTGCCGATTTATTTCTCTACTAATATATATTAAAGTTACTGATAAATTTAATAACGCTACTAATATATTTTGAAAATTAACGTTAAAAAAATTAAATATACGAATATATTATAAAAATAATAAATAAAATAATATTAAGTTATTTTATTTATAAATAAAATACATAGCTAAAAATGTATTATATAGTATATAATATAGAAGGTATTACATAAATATGAAGGTTTATATAATACCAAGGGCATAATAGACTTTTCAAGTACAAATGTGACTTTTGTGATAACTAGAGCAAAGTAAAATGATTTTTGTGTAACAAAAGAAAGAAAAGTGATTTTTGTGTAAGGAACACAAAGTTGAATGACTTTTATGTAACAAAAAAAAGGAAAGTGACTTTTGGGTAACAAACACAAAAGTTCAATGACCATGGATAAAATTAACTCGAGTAACTTGATTGAAAATGATAAACCTTGCATAATTAGTCGTAGAAAATTTTTCCTGTAAGGAAACTTTTGCTTGATGACAAATCTGAAAATTTATGGTACTTAAGATGAGCATTAAGATAATTTTCTTCATCCTAGGAAGGAATTTGTAGTAAGAAGAAGGTGCTTTTGGTTTGAAAGTTTGGGAAGTAAAAAAAGTAGTTTTTTAGCTTCGGTAA
>NC_031989.1:14080123-14100342 GCF_001879085.1 Nicotiana attenuata
GTTCCAGTTACCTCACATCGACCAGTTGATCGACGCCACAGCAGGACATGAGCTGCTAAGCTTCCTAGATGCCTACTCCGGCTACAACCAGATCATGATGGCCGAGGAGGACCAAAGAAAAGACAACTTTCATCACCCACCAGGGAACGTATTGCTACAAGGTGATGCCCTTCGGACTCAAAAACGCAGGGGCGACGTATCAGAGGCTAGTTACCAGAATGTTCAAGGAACAGCTTGGCAAGACCATGGAGGTCTACATCGACGATATGCTGGTAAAGTCGGCAAACAAAGAAGACCACCTCGACCATCTGAAAGAAGCCTTTGAGATACTACGACAGTACGGGATGAAATTAAACCCAGAAAAATGCGCCTTCGGCGTAGCATCAGGAAAGTTCTTGGGTTTCCTCGTATCACAACGAGGTATCGAAGTCAATCCTGACCAGATCAAGGCGATAGACGCAATACCTGAGACCTTGCACAGCAAAAAACAGGTACAAAAGCTGACAGGGCGAATAGCCGCCCTATCCAGGTTCATCTCGCGATCCTCCGACAGGTGCCATAAATTTTTTAACGTATTGAGAAAAGATCACGGACTACAATGGAACGAGGAATGCGCCGAGGCTTTAAAAAATTGAAAGAATACCTGTCTTCGCCACCATTGCTAGTTAAAGCAAACCCTGGCGAACCCTTGCTAATATACCTGGCAGTGTCCGAAGTCGCCGTCAGCGCAGTCCTGGCCCGTGAAAACAAAGGTACGCAGTCTCCTATTTACTATATCAGCAAAACCCTAGTGGACGCCGAAATACGGTATCCACACCTCGAGAGGCTGGCTCTGGCACTGGTCGTAGCTTCACGAAAGCTTAGACCCTACTTTCAGTGTCATCCAATAAAAGTTATAACGACCTTCCCCCTGAGAAGCATCCTACACAAGCCCGAGCTATCGGGCAGGCTCGCCAGATGGGCCATAGAGCTCAGCGAGCACGACATATCCTATCACCCGAGAAATGCCATCAAGTCGCAGGTACTTGCAGATTTTGTCGCCGATTTCAGTACAGAGATTCTGCCGGAAGCGGAACTAGAGGCCATTCGTGCCACTCCTAGTACCGACCTCTGGACCCTCTACACTGACGGCGCTTCCAACGCCTCGGGATCGGGACTGGGACTCGTACTCGAGGTCCCCACGGGCGAAATAATTCGTCAGTCCATACGATGCCCCGAGATGACTAACAACGAGGCCGAGTACGAGGCTGTGATTGCAGGTATGAAGTTGGCCATCAAGTACGGAGCTCGACGACTCATCCTCCATTGCGATTCTCAACTCGTGGTAAACCAGGTCACCGGGACTTACCAGATCAAGGAACAGAGACTGCAGAAATATCAATCAGAAATTCACAAATTGATGCCCGAGTTCGACGAATGCCGCCTGGAACAAATCCCGAGGCCGCAGAACGTCGAAGCAGACGGCCTAGCCAAATTGGCTGCAGCCACCGAAAACATCAACAAGGGAAACATAGTCACCCTCCTCCATTCAGCCATAGATCACACTGAGGTACTCTCTTTAAATCTAACTTGGGACTGGCGCAACCAGTTTATCTAATATCTGCAGGACGGGACACTCCCGCTCGACAAAAAAGCAGCCAAAAAGCTCCGCATACAAGCCGCCCGATACTGCCTAATAAGTCACGATCTGTACAAAAGAACGTTTGGCGGACCCCTCGCTAAGTGCTTGGGGCCACACCAAACAAGGCAAGTACTCGAAGAGGTATCATCCGAGCCGGGTACTACTGGCCCACAATGAAAAAGGAGGCAGCGGAGTACGTTCGTAGGTGCGAGCAGTGCCAAAAGTAACCCCCCCCCCCCCCATGATACATCAACCGGGAGAGCCCCTACACTCAGTAACATCACCCTGGCCCTTCATCAAATGGGGGATGGACATAATCGGTCCCCTACCAGCAGGACGAGGAAAGGTACGATTTCTGTTAGTTTTGACTGACTATTTCTCCAAGTGGGTAGAAGCCCAAATACGCGAACAAGAAGTCATCGCCTTCATATGGAAAAACATCATATGCCGCTTCGGCATTCCCAAAGAAATCAGCTGCGATAACGGCCCCCAATTCATCGGCAAAAAGATAACGGAGTTCTTTGGCAAATGGCACATCAAACGGATACTCTCCATGCCATATCACCCCGCCGCTAACGGCTAAGCAGAATCCTCCAACAAAGCAATATTAAACATACTGAAGAAGAAACTCGAAGAAGCCAAAGGACTCTGGCCCGAATTACTACCAGAGGTACTGTGGGCATACCGGACAACGCCCAAATCCAGCACAGGAGAAACACCGTACTCACTGGTCTACGGAACCGACGCGGTTATACCAGCCGAAATCGGAACCAAGACTGAGATATTCACATACCAACGGAGCAGACAACGACATAGGTAGGCTTCAAGACCTCGACGAGGCAGAAGAACGAAGGGATATGGCCCACATAAGAATGACGGCTCAAAAGCAACAGGTCGAAAGGTATTACAACAGAAAAGCTAAAATATGACCGCTCAAAGTAGGCGACTACGTCCTCAAAGCCAAAACTTTGGCGTCAAAAGACCCAAGCGAAGGGAAACTGGGCACCAATTGGAGCGGGCCATATTAAATCACAGCAGATGCAGGCAAAGGGGCATTCCAGTTGGAAACAATGGAGGGAAAAATACTCCAAAACAACTGGAACATCGCCCACCTCAAGTACTTCCATTTTTAAGTGGCGTCTCCCGAGTCGTACTCTTTTTCCCTTACCTGAGTTTTGTCCCAATTGGGTTTTCTCGGGGAGGTTTTTAACGAGGCGGCGAAGGGGACACGCAGGGGCGTATGGAGACAGGTTTATCATACCGGCCGGTCGACGCATTCTCCAGGCCGATATAATAAAGGGACTAGCCTAGTTGAGTCTCCATTATGTAAGCGGCTAAGGCCACCTTCTCCATTATGTAAGCGGCTAAGGCCACCTACTCCATTATGTAAGCGGCTAAGGCCACCAACTCCATTATGTAAGCGGCTAAGGCCACCAACTCCATCCTATGGGCCAAAGGCCATCGCCAATGATCGTACGACCCACGTCGACGGCGACCGGACTAACGACCTTCGAACGACTAAAACGTGAACGGTTAACCAGTTACCCTCGTTACGGGGACCCAAACGGGGACCCTAGTACCGGTCCCGAAACGTTCGGAAACTTCCGGTACCGTAACCCCCCCGGGACCGTTACCGGTAACCGGTACCCGGTAACCGGGAAGTTAAACCCCGGGTACGTTTACCCGAAAAAACCGGGTACGTAAAACCGGTTTACGGTAAAAACGGTTTAACCCGTAAACTACCCCGGTTAAACGTTACGGGGGTACCCCCGTAAAAACGGGGTACCCCGTAACTTCCCGGGTACCCCTAAACGTACGGGTAACTTACCGAACCGTTAACGTAACCCCCCCCCGTAACGTTACCCGGGTACCGGGGTACCCGGGTAACCGTACGGGTAAAACGTTACGGTTTACCCGGGGGTACGGGTAAAACGGGGGTACTAAACCGGGGTAAACGTACCCGTAAAAACGGTACGGGGGGTAAAACGTTACGGGGTAACGTAGTACGTACGTACGTACTACGACGTACGTACGTACGTACGTACGTACGTACGTACGACGACGACGACGTACGTACGTACGTACGTACGTACGTACCGTACCGACCGACGACGACGACGTACGACGACGTACGTACGTACGACGTACGTACGTACGTACGTACTACTCGTACGTACGGACCGAACGACGTACCGTACAACTACGAGTCGTCGACCCGACGTACCGACGACGACGAGTAACTACTACTACAACAGTAGTAGTACTACTACTACTCGCGAACGACGACACGACCACTAATCGTCGACCACGCTCGACGACGACAGGTAACACTTCAACGACAGTCGAAGTTACACCCTATGGGCCAAAGGCCATCGCCAATAATCGTCGACCACGCTCGACGACGACAGTAACACTTCAACGACAGTCGAAGTTACACCCTATGGGCCAAAGGCCATCGCCAATGATCGTCGACCACGATCGACGACGACGAATAACACTTCAACGACAGTCGAAGTTACATCCCGCGAGCCAAAAGCCGTCACAACCGATGCGCCAGCCAAGCTCGATGGTGACAAAATATGTATAAACAAAGAACAACACAAAAGAATAGCAACAAAAATATAATTCTTTCACTATGACAAAAATTATATACATTTAGTCCCATGGAGGACTCCCATTACATTCCAAAAAGAAAAAAGGCAAAACCTATACAAATCTTAAGGAGCCTCGCCAGGTTTACCATCGCCATCCGCTTGCTCTCCTTCTCGACCATCGCCACCGAGATGGTAAGTCTCATTAAACCATGGGTCGGACTCAAGCCGGTTGACGTCTTCCGAAGTGTAGCCCTCTCGGTCAGGAGAGTCAGAGTTGTACCCACAAGCTACACGAGCGGTACGAGCCTCACGCCAGTGCTCCCGAACTTTCCTCCTCGGAGGCACGTCCCGCAACAAGAAGTATTTTATACACGTCCAATTTGGCCTCCGCATATACCCACATCTCGTGCGCATCTTGGGTCGCGTCCCCGGTACGTGGCGGGGCAGTACGCCTAAGGATATCGATCTCAGCCGCCTTAGCTTCGAGCTCGACTGTCAAAGCCACCACCCTACAGTGAAGATCGGCTACCTCCGCCGCCACTCCACGGCTAAGCTCCAACTCCTCCTCCCTCAGCTTGAGGAGTGATTCCAGCTCGCTATTACGAGCCACAGCCTTCACCAACTCCTCATCCATTTTCTCCAGCTCCGCCGCCCTGCGGCTCAATTGTGCCTCCCTCTGTTCGAGGCCCTCCCGGAACACCTGGAATTATGGATATTGCCGGAAAAGATCCGCCGCCACTTGATGCTTGGAGCGATACCGTTTATACTTCTTCACCATATTATCAAAAACGGTCGTTCTCTTCTCCTCACGGCGCCTCCTCTCCACTTCCAAAACCAGGGTCTAAAGAAGAAAATATATACATGCAAGTAAGTTAGTACGCATCAAAATCAGCTTCACGACACACGGAAGAACAGAGAAGTTACCTATAACGTCATGCCAGCAACCCTCCGTGACAGCTTCGCATCGCTGACAACGCTCAGCATCTCGCGCTCAAGGGCAGCACACAGTAGGGCCATCTCCAGTGCAGCCCGCTCGTTGTGCTGTAACAAGTTGTAAGCCCCTGGAATCACGATGCGGCGGCCGGATCCGTCTGCTGTCATCTCCACGCGTGCAGAGTTTTCCACCACCTCTTCCACATTTCTGTGGGCGGCCTCAACAGTTGGTCACCCAGTGTCGCCACCAACAAGGGGCGATGAGCTACCCTCGGTAACACGAGCCGAGCTAGTACCAACATTAGCACTTACCTGGTTGGCCAGCTGTTGGCCCAAGTAAAGGTTAGTTTTGAAGACTGACAAAGGAACTCAGACATGAACCAGGTCCATCCAGTGGTCCATCCCTCAGGTTCACAAAAACGGGCAGATTCAAGCATGTGGGATGCACGTGAAGGAGATAAGGTTAACTTGGTGTATTTAATATCTCCTGATCGAAAAGGCTGCATAATTGATAAGGAGAAGGAGTCCTTAATCAAAGAGAACACTATCCAAGATAGGGAAGGAGTTAGAAGTTGAAATCAACTAGAACTCTTCCACCAAGGAAGAGTTGCATCAGAACTCTAGTTATTTCTTCATCTACTAACTCTATAAATTGCAGGATGTTTTCACATTAAAGTTTTGCACAAAAATGCAGAAGTTAAACATGAATTGGGAGCAAAATAGCAAGGCTTTTTGCAAGCAGTTCGTGTGTNGCTCAGGGGCAGCACACAGTAGGGCCATCTCCAGTGCAGCCCGCTCGCTGTGCTGTAACAAGTTGTAAGCCCCTGGAATCACGATGCGGCGGCCTGATCCGTCTGCTGTCATCTCCACGCGTGCAGAGTTTTCCACCACCTCTTCCACATTCCCGTGGGCGGCCTCAGCAGTTGGTCCCCCAGCGTCGCCACCAACAAGGGGCGATGAGCTACCCTCGGCAACACGAGCCGAGCTGGTACCAACATTAGCACTTATCTGGTTGGCCGGCCTCCCCGAACGGATGGCGTCGGCCATAAAGACGGGCCTAGTTGTTTGGCGAGGCGCGTCACCCTCTTCATCTCCAGTCGCCACCGCCTTACCCATCACGAGCCTCCTCCTTTTTCTCTCCTCAGGCTCCTCTCCCTCGGAAGGCTCGTCCGCAGGTTGCGGAGACAATGTCGACGGCCTCGCCTCATTTGTAGCCACCTCCGCAGGAGCAGCCTCTTGTAAAGAGGCTACGGTCACCCCTTCCCTGACAGAAGCACAAAGTATTTCCTGCGTAGTCTGACCAACATCTGATCGGGAGGAGGCGGATGCCGTCGCCCTCCTCTTAGGAGCACTTCGACCTGGCAATAAAAGTGATTTAGCCGACGAAGTTTGTGAAAGCGACTAATTAAAGTCGAAGAAATACCTGAAGGGCTCGCGGGACCGTAACGTTCAATGAATTCAGCCCACGTACGGGTCTCTTCCGCGAGAGGCAGCAAACCGGACACCCACTGCTTAATATCGGTTATGAACCGGGGGACGTGAGCTATAGCTGCAAAATAACAGAAAAATCATAAGGATGGTATAATCGGAACCGCTAAAGTCACGTACGATAAACGACTCGACGGATAGTAATACTTACGTCTCGAATTCCACCTCTCAGGGAATCCGACGGGGTTAGACACCAGGTGCTCCGTCTTGATAAAGAAGTATCTACGCCAATAGCCCCGGTTAGCCCGATCGTCGGTTTGCACAACCAACCCCTTCGAGCCACGATTCTTTAGATGCAACATGGTGCCCCTCAGATAGCTGGCACTGAATAGCTGCAATAGGTGGTGGACGGAGACCTCCAGCCCGACCAGCTCCGCGTATGTAGACATTACCCTACATACCTTTAGGGTATACGGAGTGAGCTGGGCGGGACACATGTTGTAGTAACGGCAAAGTTCCTCCGCCAATGGAAAAATGGGGAGGTCGTAGCCGATCAAAAAGGGATATTCATAAAACGTACAGTATCCCGGTCTATAGGTGTTCGCGTAGTCCGCTCCTGCTAAACCCATCTCCACGTGAGCGGGTATATCATACGACGCACGAAGAGTATCTAAATCGGTTTGTTTTAACTCAGATTTCTCCCAAGGTTGTTCGGGAGAATCCCTTTGAAAGTCCCTCCTAATAAGGAGTTGCTTCGGGAGCACGTTATCTACAGTAAGAAGGGTGAGATCCTCCCCTTTCTCTCCCTTATCGCCGCCAGATGGAGGCGGTATGTCAGATGATTTATTATTACGAACCCCCGGAGCATTATCCCGTTTAGGTTTTGTCATGGTTTCCGATTAAGGAGTGATGTACTATGCAACCACAAGTGTACTTTCAGGGAAGCAGTGATTTTTCGTAAAAAGAAAGCGTTTTCTTGAAATAGTTGAAAAACGTTTGCAGATGATCTAAAGTTAGGTTAAGTTGAACCCTTTCCCTATTTATAAGGTTGGGTAGCGTTGAAATCAAAGAGGCAAAACCCCAAACAGGCGCGAGAATCCAAGCATCAGAAACCTTTTGTACTTCCACGGGAACACGCGTAATGATGACGCCTGCATATGGTGACGTCATCTCAGGGAAGGGATTGCGCGCCAATAGATCAACAAATTCAAATGATCGCCCCCCCCCCCCCACGTCGTCGTCTCCAAACATGTTTAAAATTTTCCTAGTACAAGGATCATGGTTCCGTCCATCGGCGACGCACTTCGTTACGTCACCAACGAACAGAGGGACTATATGTATGGGGTCAAATTCTGCCCACTATGGTAAGCAACGACCCCCGACTAAGCAATAGCCGAAGTAGAGGGGACGACCTAAGAATGTCAAAGCGAAAGTATGCCCTTGAGTCTCGTCGTCTCCTCGAAAGCACGTGACCTATCCCTGTATTATTTTATTATTTTTTGAGGGGGTTCTCTTGTTATATAAAGGAGAATCCCAATGTTGTAAAGGGGAGATCTTTTCAATAATAAGCTATCTTTTCTTTCTGTTTCTCTCTCTCTCAACAAGCTTTCTCTTACTCTCTTTCGAATATCCAAGTTGTTGACACAATCACAAGCATAATACATATTTCTAGGTCTAATTATATTCGATTACGATTTACCTTTGATTCATTTTGATTGTTTTCACTTACAAAGTAATTAGTATCTTTTGAGTCAAACAAAAACCTGTAGGGAAAACAAAGCTATTAAGAAACTTAGCCCAAAGTAACAATATAAAACAAAGAAAAACAAGAGATATAGAGAGAAAGAAGAGATTCTTATTTCTTGCATGTATTCAAAGTGTGTACAATGTGTTGTTCAAACCCATTATTTATAAAATGATATTCAGGTAATACAAAGGGATATCATGAACATGGTATTAACTATAGAGATCATGGGGAAATATCATAGAGGAAGTTATGGAGGCGTGAGAGTTACAACCATTATGATAAGATGTAGTGGGAGGTTAATGAAGAAAAATAGCGGGAGTAACTTCTTTAAGAATTATTAAACACCCACTACATAATATAATATTTCATAACAAGAGCTGAATTTTATAAGCTTTTCGAAGTTTGAACAACAAAACGTAGTAAGTTCTTTCGTATTGATCAACTTTATTTTCATTACACCCAACTGTGTCAGGTAATTAAATTTAGACTATTTATTTATATTAAAATAAGATATGTGTCATCCATCCATCCAAGTAACGACTTGAGGAAACGGAGATAATGAAAAATGTTGAGGAGCCGGATCCATAGTTTAGTAGACGGAAGATTACTAAGGTACGATGATTTGTGCTTTGCCAATTCTTGATCAAATGTTGTCACTAGTTAAATACCTGTCCCTTCAATTATCATCTTATCTCGAAGCTCTTCTTTTCTAGATAGTAGGTACATTATATCCATGGTTTTTTTAATAATAAATGTATACACCAGTACAACCACTTCAGCAAAGAAAATATTTATACAACCAATTTTTAAGGTCAAAACAGCAGGGGCTAGCCAGTTTTCGGACGGGTCATTCAAAAATAGTCAGGGTTTGTCAATTCATTGAAAAATAGCCACTATTTTGCTGCAATAGAGATCGATCCAGCATAATATACTGGACTTCGGTGCACCTGTGTATGAACTTCCAGCATATTATGTTGGACCGGTTTCCTTTGCTAGCTTCAGTATAATATACTGGAGTTCTAGTATACTTTGGCTGGAATTCCAGTATAATATACTGGAGTTCCAGTATACTTTGGCTGGAACTCCAGTATATTACTAGAGTTCCAGCAAAGTATACTCGAACTCCAGTATGTTATACTGGAGTTTCAGTATATTATATTGGAATTCCAGTATATTATGCTGGACTATTTTCCGGATTTTGAACAGTGTTTTCGTTCTGATTTATCTTTACATAAAAAGTAGCTAAATTTCAATGATTTTTGAAACTGTGACTTTTTTTGAATTTCCCATCTTTAAGAGTTCCATAGCCAAACCTCAAAGTGTTCTGAAATCCAATTGACATGAGCCCAATACGAAAAAGGCCATGAATAACCTCGGCTCATGATTACTTGGAGCATTACTATAGTAGTTAACCCATTTTCGGTGAGATGAGGCCATACCTCATCATACTTGGATTGGTCCATAGAATGAATACAGAGTTTAAGTTATATAATACAAGTGTAAATAAATTTACATTTTATTTTCAAGATTACGTATTTCCTATTTTAACGAGACTTACTTCTAAATATTATTTTATTGACCTGATAGTATAGTTTTCTTTTACGCTCATAGTGTGTATAACTTAAACTCATGAATACCGTAAAACGAACCAAATATTTTTTCTGCAAAATATGTTCGGTCTCTCTAACTTTGTTCTCGTGTTCGTGCTTACACTTCTCTACAAGTTTGGAAACACACTTCATCGTATCTTTTATGCCCAAAACTCATTATAATCTTCTTTTCTGATGCCAAAATAAAACCTATCTATTCTATTGATGTAACTAAGGATTTGTCTTTTAGTCTTTTTTCAGTTACTTTATAGGATAAGCAATGTGTAATTTTATTACTTTCAGAAAAAGTTTCAATGTCATCATATTGTATAAACAAGAGCGCCCATGGCCTAATGGATAAGGCGCTTGACTTCTAATCAAGCGATTGTGGGTTCGAGTCCCACTGGGCGTGCATTTTGTTTTTGAGCTGAGGGTATTTGTTGTCATATTTTATTAGCTTTAATCTTTAAAGTGAAAGGCTATTTGCATATTATAAAGAAACGAAATAGAACAAAGTCGCTTTGGCCGAGTGGTTAAGGCGTGTGCCTGCTAAGTACATGGGGTTTCCCCGCGAGAGTTCGAATCTCTCAGGCGACGTTTTGTTTTAATTGTTTTCACTAGAGAAGAGTACACTTTTATATCTTTTTCTCAAATGCGGACTTGGATTTAGTTACGTTTAATAGTTGATCACCACAATAATGTAACTATCGTTTGAGTTGCTAACGAAAATCAGCTACTCTAAAGAGTTTCAGATAGGGGTATGCATTCGAATCGGTTTATTGATAAATCGAATCAATTATTTGTTATCGAAAAAAACCTTATTGAAACGATAACGATAAGCATACGTACAAATCGATAATCGATAAGTAATTATCGATAAGGGTCAAAATCGAATCGATAAATCGAATGCACACCCCTAAACTGTAGACACTTGTAAAATGAGTAATTACCTATTTGTGTAGATTAATATAACATACAGAATGTATATATATACCGCTACTATTTTGAAAGCGGCTATACAATATCATTTTCCCTAATTTATACCCTTTCCTTTACCCTAAGTCCCTTACCCTATTATTTCCTGTATCACATTTAAGGAATGGTCATATTTAAAGATCAAAGGA
Organism: Nicotiana attenuata; assembly: GCF_001879085.1. Taxonomy (NCBI): domain Eukaryota; kingdom Viridiplantae; phylum Streptophyta; class Magnoliopsida; order Solanales; family Solanaceae; genus Nicotiana; species Nicotiana attenuata. Next base: position 14,091,160 of record NC_031989.1, read on the forward strand.
ATGAAGTTCAAATTAATGGAAAACAGAATTTGCCGTGATGATGTATTTTTTTTTTTTATACCGTTGGAGTGTTGGTGGCATACATTTGATCCCTTACTTTAGTTTTGTTGCATGTGCTTGTTGACACAATTTTTATGTTATAAATGGTGTTCGTCTTATTTTAGCTTCTTTTTGTCCATATTAGTTAGGCGCGTTTATAGCGATATACTTTCCGTGGAAACCCGTAAATTTTCTTATTGGTGTAATTGATAACCGAATCGATAAGCCCCCAAATCGATAAATCGAAATCGAAAAAATCTAAACCTTATTGAAACGATAACGATAAGCATATGTACAAATCGATAATCGATAAGTAATTATCGATAAGGGTCAAAATCGAATCGATAAATCGAATGCACACCCCTAGTTTCAGATATCAAAACCTAAGTTTGAATCATTCTAAATCCATGGGAACTAAACCATATATACATACAATACAGTGCATATATGCTGATGTTCATTATTATTCTCACTTTTTAGTACTATTACTTTTCGTCCTCATCAAGATTCAAGAGAGGTATTTTTTTATTCATGGAATTAGAGTAAATGAGCTAGCTGATTCTTACCTACATACACATACTCAACAAAAAGAAGTGGATCCAGGTTTTGAAAGTGGCGGGGCACCACTATCAAATAAAAATTGGAGAAAAGTTGGAGTGTGATTCGTACTCAGCTAGCGCACTAAAAGTCAAATTGTGCCCCTCCTCCTTCTTAATCTACTAATGTAGCTCGCTAACTTTGAGTCTTAGGATGCCATTCAAAATATATATTTGTTATATAAGATATATACGCATATATAGATATATTTTTTTCGAAATTACCGGGGATCGATAACCCTCTACCCTAACGGTTGGCCCGCCTCTGTCAGCAAAACATATGAAGCCAGTAGAACTTCCGAAATTTAGCTAAAATTCCAACGAAATATGCTTGGTCCTCCGGCACATCTTTGTAATTGAAGGTAACAAAGATCTTAGATTTTCGGATTGATTGTGGATTGGAAATTAATCTTTTTACCAAAACGCAAATTTGTTTAGGTAATGGGTTCATCTCTCTCTCTCTAGAAATCAAATGAAGTGGGTCTATTTCTTGGATGGGCTTTTCTCTCCTCTTTACGGCCGTTCCCGGACAGATGGAGTTTTCTAAAGAAGGGAGAGATCAGTGGGCTGGGACAATGGCCCCATTAGCTGCCAACCCACATTATCGCCAAAAAATGAGAAATTTACCTAGCTATACTAGTAAAAATTGCACGGGGCGCCCTATTTGGTCGCCCCGTTTAATCTATACCCACTTTTTTTAAAAGTTTTAACTTGTACCCACTGTTTAAACAACTTCAGGCCTCTTTCTCTTCCTTCTTCTCCTCCTTCATTTTCTGAATGCTGAAGCTTGAGATATTGTTATGCGTTCTAGCCTGATGATTCATATATATCTGTTTGTCACATTATGTTCAGTTTGGTCTTATTCACAATAATTTAACCTCTTAGATATTTTAGCTTTACAGGCACATTGATTTTTGGTTCTAATTTATCTGTAGTAACTTGTTTTCATGTCGAAAATATTTTTCATTCTTTAATCTTTGAAATGAACAGCATCAATCGATGCTAATCATGATTTATTAAATTCATTGTTGTTTAGAACTTCAGCTCTAAGAATGCTAGATTCAGCAAATACAAAACAAACTTCAGTCCTAGAATGCTGAAGTTCATCACAAACAGAACAAAGCTTCAGCTAAAACATGCTGAAGTTCAGCAAATACAGAACAAAGCTTCAGCTACTAGAATGCTGAAGTTCAGCAATTACAAACAAAAACTTCAGCCAAATCATGTTGTAGTTTTATTGAACTAAAGTTTGCCATTTTACTATGAACTGAAGTTTGCGTGATTGCCTTTGCAAGTCAGACCAAACTTCATGCAAAAATATCTAAAGTTTTGCTACACTTCAGGCGAAACATTCTGAAGTTCAAACTTCAAACATAAATTTTTGCTACTTCAGGCCCGTATGTCTGAAATTACGCGAAAAGTGGGTACGCTTGTATTTTTTTTTTGCAAAGCGGGTATAAGTTAAAAGGTGACCCAAAAGGCGGATATATATTTAAGGAATTTATATAGGATACAACCTTTCTAACACTTATTTAAGTTTCCTACAACTACTTTGATGAAATTACATATAATACAATTTATTATTTAAATTTTACAACTTTTCATATTCCTAATATATTTCTGCTGTGATTCTCTCACCTGAAATGTATCCTAATATAGCTCTCTTAAGATTCTCTCTCATATAAAAGTATCTATCATATTAATTTTTGTTGCTCCCAAACGTACACGCAAATATACGTGGTCGACAAGTAATATAATGATAAGTTGAGTGTCGAATCCACAGAGACTTGTGTAAACTACTCACTAAATCACTAAAATTGTTATTCAATCTAGCTAAAGGCAAAGTCCAATAATATGATTGTACTATACTACAATTCTAAATAATAACTAAATAATCAAGTAACGAATTGATTGTTGTGTATTCAGTAGAGACAAATATTCCAGGGTTGTGATCGATTCACCATTCGTATTGTGTTCTAATTAACTCTCCCCTTCATATAATTCACTCATGGTTGCTAATTAATCGATAAACGCTCTCATAGCCTTCTCCCGAAGTACTACTCACCTATTCTCAATAGATTAATTCCTATATTTCGATGAAATCAATCTATTAAGAACGCATTAAGATTAAGAGATTTAATTAAGCACGGTGACTAGGTATATTCCTATTCTAACCACAAATCTGCTCCCCCTAAGGGTTAAGATCATGCTCTCCTCAATTATTCTCTAATCTACACACGGCTTTCCCAAGCATAGCATAGATAGTAAATAGAACCTAACTGCTGGCCAGACAATTACGCAATTAAACACAGAATTGAAGAAACAACCATATATTGGTGAATTATAATCAAGGTCAAGCTAATATCAAACAACAATATTCATGGCTAAATCACAACCCCAGAACAATGGGTGTTTAGCCACTCATAATGTAATCAAACAATTGCATAATTGTTGAATCAATTGATAATACTAAAAAAGATGAAGAAAACTGAGAATTCTCCGCTTCCTCACGATCCCGTGTGTGTTTTTTACTCCAAAGTGGTGTATCCCCTCAAAGTGGTGTTTTTAGGATGTATTTATATGACCTAGGGTTGATGAGGGGCGGAATTCTTCAATCCAACTTCGGATGGGAGTGCTGGAATCCGCGTCTTCCTTCGTGTCTAGACGCGGACTTTGACGCGGATCCGCGTTTGCCTTCGCGTCTAGACGCGGACTTTGACGCGGATCCAGCTTTTGAGATTCTTCCATTTCGCGAAGCGCTCCGTGCCTTTGCTTCGCTTCGCTGTTTTGTGCCTTAAATTTTTTCCTTTTTCGCGTCCGACTTCGTGCCACGCACGAGAATAGACGAGCTCCCAGTCCTTTAATTTCTTCTTTTTGTGTCGAATTGTCATCTTTTGATCATTTATCATCCAAAATCGTTCCTACACATAAGAAACACATAATGAGTATATTTCACTTCGAAAATCATGTAATTTCCCGCGACACACACAAGAATTAATATACAAATATACTCAAAAATATGCACTTTTCATCATTTATCAACACCCTACACTTAGACTCTTGCTCGTCCTCGAGCAATTGGACAATCTAATGAACCCCCAACTACGTACAAAGTTCAATCATAGAGAAACACCCTAACTTTTAACCACACATATTACCCTTGACTACAATCAATATCGGCACACAAGCATGAACACACAAAATTTCACATTCTTCCCGTTTAAGTATACCCAATTAGAGTATTTCAATTCAATAAATTCCAACAACCTATTCGTCACCGCCCAACCTCAACAATCGACTTGCAACCACTAAGCACCCTCAATTCATGCACTTACCCAACAAGAAAGTTTACAACATTACCAATCATTCATGAGATCATGTGCCCTCACCAACAAACAAAAGAATGAGTATAAATTGGTCCACACTTTCAAATATACTTTTGAAAATAATTAAAGGACATCACACAATTGAACAAAATTCACTCACTCTCACAAAGAATTCATATGCATCCCGTGGTCGTACCATAAGCTTGCCCGTAGTGTATATCTCCACTAATTTAAGCTAGCCAAATCTAGGATCAATTAGGACTTTTAGGTTGTAATGTAGGCTAAGGGACGGGTATGATACAATTAGAAATAGTGGCTAACCCTCCTAAGCACTTTAATACACTACATTTACAATTCAAGCACATACTCTTCTCCACCAAATCACTTGCCATATACAACATAGCCCTCTTTTCAATTAAGCACTTCTCTATTTTTCACTAGCACAAATCAATAAGAATTGGAGGTGTTTATTTTTCTACATACTTTCACCATCAATTTTTTTCTTTTCTTTAAATTTTTCTTTTTCTTTCTCTTTTCTTCACACACTCCATACAATAAAGTTCATTGGCTAGTGTCTTTTGATTTCAACTTTAGTGCACCAACGGGCCCTTCCATGGTTCCACTCAAAAGCTACTCCCTAATCTCTAACCTTACTTCTTTTAGCGACTAAGTGCATTAGGAGGTAAAGGTTCAATCAATATCAAATTAAGAATAAAATAGGGAATGGCTTGTAATGTGGGTGCCAAAAGAAAGGTCTATAGGCTCAAAGGGGCTAGCAACGGAAAATTTTATTTTTATGTGACAAGCACATCCATGATCATGAAAGAAAATGCCTACGTCATCTCCTAGATTAGCACAACTTACAATTTCGCTTTAATTAACATACGGGGCAAGTTCTAGACTACACAGGATAGCATAGAAAAACACGAATCCTTACATACACGTTGCATATGACTCAATCAAGACGATTCTGTTCAACTCTCAAGTCAAGCAAGCACAATTAAATGAGAAAATTAAGCAACATTGCACTATGCAGCCTACAAGTCAAAAAGCTGAGAAAAGGCGTCACAAAATAGGCTATTTACTTTACTTAGGCTTCACAATTCAAACCAAGTATATGGGAAAACAGAATGTATGTCATAGCCTAATGTGCCAGCATCAATCATGTCAATGAGTATCTCAGAACGACTCAGTTTCTTCCTACTACTCCTAAAAAGAAATTAAAATGCTCGGTTTGAGCTACATCCTTGGAAAAGAACCGGTGCCTAAAGAAAAACCAAGGAATACTACCTAGCTATTCTAAAAAAAAAAATAGAAACTAAAAAAAATATAAAAGAAAACAAAAATCTTTTTGGTGTTTTTAAATCAGACTTTTATCCCTCAAGAAAATTGTCCAAATGATCCATCATCAGGAAAAATCCGAGCTTTTTCAATTTTTTTTTTCAATTTTCGTTTTTTTTAAAACCTAGACTATGTCTACTACGAGTTCTAAAAGAAAAACTAAAAAAAATAAAAAAAATGTAGATTTATACCATTACACTTCAGAAAGTAGTTTTTGCACCCCACACTTATATTATGCATAGTCCTCGAGGCATGATCACAGAGAAAGATATTAAAACAAGGGTGAGTAATACTTCCTGAGACCCTGTCGGGCCTAGCTCGGTCATGATCCTCAATATTAAGGGTCGGGACGACCCCACACTTAAGCTCAAACATGCTCCTCAGCTTCATCCTTGGGTACTCAGACTTCCCCTACTCTGCAAAAAAAAAAACAACACAAAACTTGACACTAAAAAAATAAATAATCAATAACTAAAAGATATACATGTTGGGTTGCCTCCCAACAAGTGCCTTATTTATAGTCATCGCACGACTCTGCTACTCTGCTCAGGCTGGGCGCTTTCTCTTCTTCTTTCTCCCATAAAGTCTAGCCTTTTTGCACACTCTCGGAAGGTCTCCTCTTTCATCTCTGGCTCTTTTCGCAATCGTCTTTACACACTCAGCTTGCAACACTACCTCCTCTAACTCAGTTGTCCCATCTGGATCACTACAATTCACATAAAGACTCTGCTCTATCCCCTTCGATTCTACCACAGTAATCATGCACAAGTCCTCATAATGCTTAGGGAGCTTAAGTGCCTTGTACACATTAAAAGTGACCTCCTCATCGTCAACTCTCATTTTTAACTTCCCTGCCCTTACATCAATAATTGCTCCACCAGTAGCCAAGAATGGTCGCCTCAAAATAATGGGCACTTCCTCATCTCCCTCGTAATCAAGAACAATAAAATCAGCAGGAAGAATAAACTTTCCCACTCGAACTAACACATCCTCAATAATTCCTTCTGGCATGACTAGTGACCTATCTGCTAACTGTAAAGTGATTGTAGTAGGTCTGAGCGCCCCCAATCCAAGTTGCTTGAACAAAGAGTATGGCATCAAATTTATACTAGCCCCTAAATCACACAGGGCTCTACCAACTTCTTGTTTTCCAAGAGACAAAGGAATTGTGAAACTCCCAAGATCCTTCAACTTAGGAGGAAGTTTACTCTGAACTCTGGCACTGCACTCTTCAGTAAGTGCAACTGTTTCGAACTCTGCATGTCTTCGTTTGTTTGCCACAATATCTCTGAGATACCTTACATACTTAGGCACTTCCTGCAAAATTTCCACCAAAGGCAAATTCACACTCACTTGGCTCAAAATATCTAGGAATTTCTTGTACTTAGCATCATCTTTTTGCTTCTGCAGTCTTTGTGGAAACGGAGGTGGTGGCCTAGTCTCAATTACTGGCTCGGGTCCTTTATCATCTTTCTCATTCCTCTCAACTGGCTTAGGAACTAATTCTCCTTCAGGATGAGCTGTATTCTTCTTTTTCTTTGGAACTTCTTCTAATGCTCTTCCATTTCTCAAGGTAACCGCATTGACTTGAGCTTTAGGATTGGGCTCAGTATCACTAGGAAGAGCCCCTACTAGTCTGGTAGCTTGGGCTCTGGCAAGTTGGCCCACGTGGTGCTCCAAATTTCTCAGTGTTGTGGCTTGAGCCTGCTGATCAACCATTATTTTCTGATTGAAAGTTTGTTGATCTGCTATTAATTTCTGATTGAAGGCTTGCTGATCTGCTATTAATTTCTGATTGAGGGCTTGCTGGTCGGCCATCAATTTCTTCATCATCTCCTCAAGGCTAGCTTGTTGTTCATCCTGAGGTGGTCTGGATTGTTGTTGAGGTGCTTGAGGCCGGTATTGATTCTGATTGCCTTGATTTCCACCCCAGGAGAAGTTTGGGTGATTCCTCCAGTTGGGGTTGTAAGTGTCCCCATACTGATTTGTTTGGCCTCGATTTGCATTACCCACAAAATATACAGACTCTGGATTTGCTGGGCATAGATTGCTCATGTGACCCTCTCCACATACTTCACAAAATATTTGAACTTGTTGCACTGGCTGGGCTTGTTGCTTGTTAATGATCATGGTCATCTGATTGACTTGGTTGGTCAGCGTAGAGACCTGTGCTGACAATGCTGAGACAACATCTAATTCGAGAACCCCTGGTGATTTTTGTACCATGTTCCTACCCATCTCTCCTTGCCAATCCGGATTGCTTTTGGAGAATTTGTTCAATAATGCATAAATTTCATCAAAGCTTTTCTCCAATACTTGACCTCCAGCTGCAGCATCTACTACAATTTTTGTTTGGGGATGGAGCCCTTCTATGAAAGTGTGAACTAACACTTCATTCGTTTGATTGTGATGAGGACAGTCTCTGAGTAGCCCCTTGAACCTTTCCCAAGCTGAGTATAAAGATTCTCCTGCTTTCTGTTTGAAGGCAACTATCTCACTTCTGATCTTTGCAGTTTTGCCTGATGGAAAGAACCTTGCCAGAAATTTTCTTGCCAAATCATTCCATGATGTAATGGAATTAGCTGGTTCTGCCTTTAGCCATCGCTTAGCTTCGCCCAACAGAGAGAATGGAAAAAGTGTGAGCTTCACATAATCTGGAGTGAGCCCGTGAGTGATATAAGTGTCACTAATCTCCAAGAAGTTCAGAATATGCTGTTGTGGATCCTCGTGCGGAAGACCCATAAACTGCCCGTTTGCATGAAGTAACTGGATCATGCTCTGTTTCAGCTCAAAGTGCCCAGTGATCCTGGGCTTCACTATACTGGAGGTGACATTAGCAATACTGGGCATTGCTACCTCCTGAACAGCCATATGTTGCTCCTCTGCCATGTCCACAGGAAATTGAACAAGTGCCTGAATATTATTCGTGTCCCTTGCTTCCCTCAACCTCCTGTGAAATGTTTTCTCAGGTTCGGGGTCAAAGCCGTTGAGTCTGTCCTGGCTTCTGACCCTACGCATTCAATCAAAGTTCCTGAGATCTGAGCAACAATCAAGTAACGTTAGACTAGACGAAATAAACAATTAAAGCAAAAACTAGCAAGTAGTTAATATTCAAGTCCCCGGCAACGGCGCCAAAAACTTGTTGCTCCCAAACGCACACGCAAGTATACGTGGTCGACAAGTAATATAATGATAAGTTGAGTGTCGAACCCACAGAGACTTGTGTAAACTACTCACTAAATCACTAAAATTGTTATTCAATCTAGCTAAAAGCAAAGTCCAATAATATGATTATACTATACTACGATTCTAAATAATAACTAAATTATCAAGTAACGAGTTGATTGTTGTGTATTCAGTAGAGACAAATATTCCAGGGTTGTGATCGATTCACCATTCGTATTGTGTTCTAATTAACTCTCCCTTTCATATAATTCACTCATGGTTGCTAATTAATCGATAAATGCTCTCATAGCCTTCTCCCGAAGTACTACTCACCTATTCTCAATAGATTAACGCCTATATTCCTATGAAATCAATCTATTAAGAACGCATTAAGATCACGATATTTAATTAAGCACGGTGACTAGGTATATTCCTATCCTAACCACAAATCCGCTCCACCTAAGGGTTAAGATCATGCTCTCTTCAATTCTTCTCTAATCTAAACACGGCTTTTCCAAGCATAGCATAGATAGTAAATAGAACCTAACTGCTGGCCAGACAATTAAGCAATTAAACACAGAATTGAAGAAACAACCATATGTTGGTGAATTATAATCAAGGTTAAGTTAATATCAAACAATAATATTCATGGCTAAATCACAACCCCAGAACAATGGGTGTTTAGCCACTCATGATATAATCAAACAATTGCATAA
>NC_031989.1:14101164-14164984 GCF_001879085.1 Nicotiana attenuata
GGTAAGTTATATAATTAAAATATATATATATATATATATATATATATATATATATATATATATATATATATATATATTGAATTAAGAGAATAGTATTTACCCACTTCCTGCTATGAATGAGATGTATTCTCATCTCTGCCGATGCATTTCTTTCTCTGTTTGATATGTAGATATTATTAGCTTGATGATCTCATTTTGATATCAGAGATTGAGATTTGTGTATTCATCATTTGGATGTTAAGTTTCCTTTGTAAATCTTGAGCATCACTAGTTTAATACATAATTCTATCTACTTTTACCATTCCTTTAGGCATCTGATAGTTTCTTTGGACTCATTCAAGTTGTTGCAACTATAATACTTATGTTCGCATTCAATGTTGCAATCATAACACTCATGTTCACTCCTATATTCAAAAGATATTTCTCTAATTCCCAGAAGTACTATGTGCTAGAATTTATGATATTCTTTTTCAACTGTAATAAACAATTGATATTTGAATTTAATATTCCTTGTAAAACTTATTTTGTCAGGTTATCATTTCTTTGCTATATGGAGATATTGATAAAGGAGGCAGATAAGCTTACACCCAATATATATACTTTGACCATTAAGAAATTAAAGTAAGTTTTCTATGTTATATTATATTCTAATCCATTTACATGTTATGTTAATTTATTGAGAGACATTGCAATCTGTTAGAATTTGTTCATCTTCCAGCATTTCTAGGCCATATATTTGAGTCGATAGTAATTCGACATCCCCATATACCGATAGTGATACAGTTACACAGCCTCATACACAGACTTCTACACAAAGGCATGATCCTCTAAATGTTGGAAAATATGATGGTCTTCGGAGGTTGATTATTGTGCCCGATGGAGCAAGGTAAATATTAATATTTTTAATTTCTAAATAATTATAAATATAGTTTCTAACTTGTTTAAATTCGTTGCAGCTTTCATCCTCCTCAGGCTACGAAAGCCATGTTTGAAATGAATTGGATTGAATGTTGAATTTGGTATTTGAATGCTTAATAGTATTTATTCTTATATTGTTGGTTGTACTTTCAGTTTGGCAGGTGGTGTAGTTTTGAAAACAGAATTGGCCATGAAAATATTTTTCAGATTTCCCACGGATTTCCACCTACGTTGTGGGAATTTTTGTTATTTTTTCCCACAATTCCAATATTTCCCATTGGGATTTTCCACCCACGCTATGAGAACTGTTGTTCTTTTTTCCCAGAATTCAATGTTTCCCAGTGATTCTCGTGGAAATGTCCATATATTTATTTCCAGGTTATGCTTATTTACCACTATTATCATGGGTAAAATAAAATAAAAAATTTAAATTAATTTTAATACTTCCCACAGAGATGGTGGGAAATTTATGAAAATTAAATTATTATATTTTCTTACTTTTCCCAGTATGGTCGTGGAAAATTCCACTATGTGACCTCACCAAGTTCACGCGAAACGCTCCTTGGGAAATTCTCTGGGAATTACCCACAACAGTCCTGGAAAATTATTTTTCTACCAGCCCTTTTCCCGCTGAGTGTCTCTCCTGGGAATGTCGTGGGAGTATTTAAATTTCACACGGATTTTTCACTGATTTGTTCATGGGAAAAGATTGTTTTTGTAGTAGTGTATACTGGAGATTGGAGTACCTGTGTATGCACTTCCAGTATACTATGTTGTACTTTTAAGAGGGATATCAAAATTGACAACAAGAGTATTGGTTAAGGTAGACAACAAAAGCACTAGGAGGAAACATACACAAAAAAATATTGTCCACAAAGAAGTATTCGTTAAGATACCATCACATTAAATACTTTGAAGTTATAATACATAATTATCTAACTAACATGACAAAATTGATCATTTGTATAAGTTTTAATAATGTCCTTTTAGTTTAAATTCGTGTATTATGCTAATGTTATAATATTTTTCGGTATTTAGATGATTGTTATATTATTATATATAAAATTTCTCTCATTAATTAAATTTTATTGTTCATTCATATAAACAAATATTTAAATCATCACGTGTCATTATTAACGTGCAGCACACGTTCATTAATACTACTCCCTGCGGTCCAAAATAAGTGATTTTTTGGATGTTTTCACACAGATTAAGAAATCCATCTTTTAGCATTAATTAACAATGAAATTGACCATATTAACCTTTACTATCTCACATAAACACTCCTAACACATACTCCAATACTATTTACTCCAAGGACAATGTAGGAAAAAAATAATTAATTATTTTTGAAATCTGAAAAAATCACTTATTTTGGACCACAAAAAAAGGCCAATAAATCACTTATTTTCTAAATAAGTACTTATTTTGGATCGAAGACAGTGATTTTCTAAATGTGCGATAAATTATTAAACTTCGAGAAAATCTCTATCTAGAGGGATTATGCTGGAACCTTCAAGAATATCAGTAGCAGACCTTACCAGCAGGTCAAAATCACTGTATTAGGACTGAATTTAGAAAAAGTTTTATAGCGTTTCACATTATAAAACAAGTAAAAAGCTATAGAAATACAAAAAGAAGAATAATCAAAAGACAATGTCTTACACAATAAGTCTAATGATTATGGTTCTAGAGCAATCGAAATTTTCAAAGTAGTTAGTGTATAGGGAAAAAACTGAATTTATATTGAAGGTGACGTGGCATGACACGTGGACTGGTCAAATGGTCAAAACATGATGATCAGTTAAGAGGCACGGGCGATATCAGATACGAGGAGAAGAAAGTTAAATAGGCACGAGATGCTATTCAAATGATACGAGTCTCGTATCTATTTAACTTAATTAAAGCCAGGAGGTCAGAAGGAATTGAAGATATGAATCTGATGGCATAAAGGAGTCTAAATTCAGTATTAAATGTCAAATACGTTAGCGAATCAGTATTGAATAGGAATGATTGTGTAACGTTTCATTTAATGTCATTTAATGCTCATAATTGCCTCTTTAAGGCTAAGGCATTATACCTTTTCCTAGAAAAATCAACTATAAAAGGAGGAGGTCTCAGCATTTGTAGGGATACGAAAAATCATTGAGATTACATTGAAATACAAACTTATTTACTGCTTTATTATCCTCAAAATTTTCTTATTCTTTTCGTCTCCTGATTATCAGTAACCCGATTTTTTCTCTTAATTTCTAGTTTTAACCGAAATTCTATTTTTTGGTTAAACATACAGATAATAGCACAATCAAAATGCACTTAAAAATTCTAATAAAATCATAAATTAATTGGTGGGAATTTTAACTCGTTTGAATGAGCTTTAAACCATGTCAATAAGGTCTTGTCATGTTATTATCAAGTCAAGGCTGAAAATGTTAAAATCACGAGTTCTAGTTTAAGTTTTATGGAATTGTGGATTTATTTTTAGTCTTTTTATGTTGAAATTAAAATCTTTTTATTGATAATATGTTGTACATGATACTTCTTTCTGTCCACAATGTAATATTTAACGTGTTAGAAAGATAAGAAGTTTTTTTTCTTCAAATTCAGCGTTGCTGCTTAGATTACTGGAGTGCTAGAAGAGATAAATACATTTAATAAAAAATATAATAATTAGAGCTATTAATACCCTTTTTTGGCGAGTGCATAAATTTTTTTTGAAAACAAAGGGAGTACTAATTTAGACGTGTTATGAAACAATAAAAGAAGAAGAACAATATTGGACAGAAAAGTAGGGAAAGAGAATTCTTATTGATTTTGGAATGAATTACAATGGAATAGAACCCTCTATTTATAGGGAGATGGTGACTTAGCCACCAAGTAATAAACCCTAGAATCTCTCTAAATATAGACATTCACCATAAATAAAATTCTATTTATAACACTCCCCCTTGAATGTCTATTCAACAGATAATGTGTCTCGTTAAAATCTTAACTAAAATAAAACCCAGTGGGAAAAAAATTCTAGAAAAGGAAAAAGAGACACATATCTAATAATACGCCTTTTGGTTGCCTCGTTAAAAACCTTGCAAGGAAAACCCAGTGGGACAAAACCTTGTGAGGCAAAAAGAGTACAACGCGTATTAACTCCCCCTGATGAGAGCATCAATTCACATCCTTGAGCATTTGCATTCCAATCTTGTGCATCATCTTCAAAAGATCTTTGATAGATATTTGATAAACAAATCAGCCATATTAACTTGAATGAATATATTGCACCTTGAAATCATCATTCTTGATAGAGATGAATTGTCTTCATATGATCTTGTTGGAATCGTCAGTTCAATATCTTCACATAGAGGTGAAAACTCTTGCTATCATATTATCTGCCTATAGTTATAGCAAGATACATTTGTGCACAAATTGCACTGAGGAAGTAGTACTTCAAGATCAAGAATTCTATATGCTTTAAGCAATTTAAATCCTTCAAGGATTTTTAAGTCATATAAGCCATATAATAGACTTTAGATGCATATCAAGCTTTCATGTCATGCTAGACATATAAGATATCGAAAAACTGATTGCATATACCATTGACTTTATACTTTCAAGTGTTTGAACTACATGTTCAAAATTACATATCTTTCATATGAAACCAATTCTATTTGAATTGTGTCTCTTCTATTTGGCCAATATTTTTGTGTCTATATTCGACATACTTAAGATCCTCATCTATACTTAGCGCTAACATAGATGTCGTCGACAAACATTTTATATCAGTTTCAATATATTTTCATAATGACATAACATAGAGATCTCTTCATTCATATATTCAGGTACCTGAATCTCTCATGAGATTTTATGAAGTGTTATGTCATGTGATCTTCTAGATCACTTGCCTGCTTTATTATGATCATTTTGATCATTTGCTCATCTTCTTTATCAAGAAGTTTATTTGAAACTGATTGTCTATACGCTTTAAGCTTACCATAGACTTTGTCCTTCTAGGACTTAATAGGAGCATTTGCAATGAGAATATAGTTACTTTCTTTGGGTCAACAAATGCATCTGGCATGCTTTGCAATATATTGCAAATGAATTATCCTTTTATGAACTTCAAGTTCATATTATTTTATTCGGGGATCGAGATGTATAAATAATAATTCATTCCATGTAACTTTTTCTCAACTGTTTATCATGTCTTTCCCTCATGTTAGAAAAACTAATTTGGTACCTCAACTTTGAGAATCCACCTTTGTGCGTTATGGTGTTAATCAAAATGTACACCGCACATCAATAATAATAAGATGGAATTATTTGGTTCCTGACCCCGAACCTCTTGTGAGGGGAGAATTTAATATACTTTCGTATATAACCTATATCAAACTGATATAGATAATTTTGTTCTCATAAGCAATAGTTTAGCTATTAAGTGGAGGCACTCAATAAATCATTTTGCTAAACCAACTGTGATGTAAGCCAACTTATCAAGATGGACTTCTTGAATCGAAAATCTCGAAATTATGCTCGAAATTAAATTATTAAGAAAGTTACCTCGCAAAATACCATGTTGCGGGTCATAATAATCGCACATGTAACCATCTCATAGATGCATCTTATGTGGTATACATGGCAGGTGAATGGGTCCATATTCACCTTTGATATTTCTAGCATTCATGGGATTCAATCCCAATTTTAGTTGGTATATTAATTAATGAGAACAAGCAATATAAGAGAATTCGTAAAGAACTTTCTAGTTCTTTAATATTTATCCATGTGAATTCTCTTTTATTTTTGCACATCATACTTAAATTGACATGAGTAAACCAATTACGCCAACTAAATAAATTATCAATATTGATAAACTTCAGATTTACACCATGACGTGTACAATTATCAATAAACTCCAAGTTTATTATGATATGGCTTTTTATATCAATAAACATCTACTTTATTGTGGTATTCTTTTATTTGTGTAGTACAAACTGGAGAATAAAGCGGGTAGCTTTTCACATACATATTACCCAGCTACAAGTTGTAGTAATAGAAGATATTAAATCTTTCCTTTATTTATAGTCTCAATATAATCAATCGCTTTTGCGTTTACTTTGTAAACTGAATAAGTTTCTTTGAGACTTACTACAACACAATATCTTATTGATAATCAATTGTGTTTCTCCAAAATAGTAATAATTGGCTCTTCCACAGCTCTCAATTAATTTTGTACTACCACATATTCATCAACATCCATATGGTGAATATCTCTTTCAAGGAGAAAGTTATACTATTATGGTCATGGTCAAAATTATATGCAAGATATGTTTCTTACATTATTGTTGTCATTTAATAATCACAATTACCAAAATATTTTGGCGTACAATAGGTACGTGAGCAATGACCATTCTTGCTATAATAATGACATTGTTTTCTTATATCATCTCAAACCTCCTTTAAGAGGTGAGTGTGGTATATTCACTACCGCTGTAGCACATTCATATTCTTCCAAGAATGAATATGTATTCATAAATCAGATATTTTCACATTCACATCATGAATGGACCATAGTCATCAGTATGTGCTTTACGAAATCTTATGTCAAATCGATGACAAACATTAACTTCATAGAGTGAAGGCTTATTTTGAGAATCCTTATTATTCTCATTATCACAATGATGTAATTTCGTCTATTGCCACGTCCACATCCATTGATACCTTCACGGTAATAATTTTATCTTCTTTTAGACTTATCACATATTGCTATCACATTCTCTTAAGGGAATGAGAATGGAGCAAATTCAATGGGACGGGTTTTCACTTCTTGTGCCCACGATCGTACATGACTTTGATCATGGCAAGACATAAAAATTTTACCACTTCAGGTGGTTATAATTTCTTACAAACTCCATTAGAGTTATAATCAAACTTTATTGTCTTTGCTTGTATATAAAATCAAATTATAGAATTTCAAGAATTTAAAAGAGAAAAATAAAATAAAATACTTACCTTAAATCCAGAATTTAATCATTAAGGAAGTTCATGGAATAATTGACCATCATTATGCTCAATCCCAAAGCTTCTACTCAATTGGTTAGAGTCTCGTGCTGATAACGTGTTATGAAACAATAAAAGAAGAACAATATTAGAGAGAAAAGTAGGGAAAGAGAATTCTTATTGATTTTGGGATGAATTACAATGGAATAGAACCCTCTATTTATAGGGAGATGGTGACTTAGCCACCAAGTAATAAACCCTAGAATCTTTCTAAATATAGACATTCACCATAAATAAAATTCTATTTATAATAAGACGGGAGTAATAAATAAATACCTCCTACTCTAAAAAAGAATGGGGCAACTCATTATACTCAACTGACAACTACTTCTATTATTTAATTAAAAAATAATTAAATTAGTCAATTTTATTTATTACTAGTATTCGGTTGGCAGTGCATTATAGAATCGCTTAAATTAATGGTTTACCTAAACCTATCCAAAAGTGGATCCCACCCTCTCCGGTATTTACTGGGAGAAGGTAGGCCATCACTTCCTATATAAAGGACCCTTATATTCTCATCTTCCGCACTTCTCATTCTTCTCTCTATAATAATAATATCTCTCCTGCTTCTCCTTCTCTAAGAAGCTCTCTTTTCTCTCTCCTTTGATTCACAACAACCTTTTCAAGGTACAATTTTCTCTTTTTCTGGTTTTCTTCTTTGATTTTCTTTCTTCTTTTGTCTTCCTTTATGTATGTTGTATATCTGATTATATGTTTCAGATCTGTTAGTTTCGATCTGATCTTAGCACGGATATGGTCTGTTGTCAATTTTTTTACCTTTCGTGATTTTGTTTAATCTCTGTTTCTGTTAAATATAAATTGATCCGGTCGTTTGAAAATTACAGAATTCGCTTCTCTTTATTCTCGATGTTTTTTGTTGAGCGTTATATTTTGGCCTGTAATTAGATCTAAGTGTTAATCGATGATGTCATGTTCCTGCGTATTTTATTGATCTAGATCTAATCAAATTCATTATTATCATTCCTTGTGGTAAACTATCTTTTAGTCAATTAGTGCTTGTGTTTATTTTGTGAAAAAGCTGTTTTTTAAATTACATTATTTACCTATAACATCATCTATGAAATTGTGAGGACGAGGGATCGAATTGGTTTATGAGCCTATGTGGTATGATATATGGCTTGTGTTTTAATCTGACCTTATTTTAATATTCCTCACTTCATAAATTTTGGGTTATTACTTCATGCTGTTATGTCGATCTGATGTAAATCAATCAATTTTTATGTTCATGCACTCTCTCGAGATCTATGTGTTAAGGAATTGGTTCATGCTATGTGTTCTTATGTGTTTGGTTACCTATATTTCTAAAAATTAGTATCTCCTTTTGTCTAATGATTTTCTTTTGATTAATTATAGATGCAAATCTTTGTAAAGACCCTCACTGGCAAAACCATCACTCTCGAGGTTGAGAGTTCAGACACTATTGACAATGTTAAGGCAAAGATCCAAGATAAGGAAGGAATTCCTCCAGATCAGCAAAGGTTGATCTTTGCTGGAAAGCAGTTAGAGGATGGGCGAACTCTTGCTGACTACAATATCCAAAAGGAGTCTACCCTCCACCTTGTCCTTCGTCTGCGTGGTGGTATGCAGATCTTTGTAAAAACTTTAACAGGGAAGACTATCACTCTCGAGGTTGAGAGCTCAGACACAATTGATAATGTTAAGGCAAAGATTCAGGACAAGGAAGGCATTCCTCCGGATCAGCAAAGGTTGATCTTTGCTGGAAAGCAACTTGAGGATGGTCGTACCCTTGCTGACTACAACATCCAAAAGGAGTCCACCCTCCACCTTGTTCTCCGTTTGCGTGGTGGTATGCAGATCTTTGTAAAAACTTTGACAGGAAAGACTATTACCCTTGAGGTTGAGAGTTCCGATACAATTGACAATGTCAAAGCTAAAATCCAGGATAAAGAAGGCATTCCTCCAGATCAGCAGAGGTTGATCTTCGCTGGAAAGCAACTTGAGGATGGTCGTACCCTTGCTGACTACAATATTCAGAAGGAATCCACTCTCCATCTGGTGCTGAGGCTGAGGGGTGGTATGCAAATCTTTGTGAAAACCTTGACTGGGAAAACTATTACTCTTGAAGTTGAGAGCTCGGACACCATCGACAATGTGAAGGCAAAAATTCAAGATAAGGAAGGGATTCCACCTGACCAGCAGAGGCTTATTTTTGCTGGGAAGCAGCTTGAGGATGGAAGGACTTTAGCTGATTACAACATCCAGAAGGAATCAACCCTCCATTTGGTGCTGCGCCTGAGGGGTGGTATGCAGATCTTTGTGAAGACATTGACAGGGAAAACTATCACCCTTGAAGTTGAGAGCTCGGACACCATCGACAATGTGAAGGCTAAAATTCAAGACAAGGAAGGAATCCCACCTGACCAGCAGAGGTTGATTTTTGCAGGGAAGCAGCTTGAGGACGGGAGGACTCTTGCTGATTATAACATCCAGAAAGAGTCCACACTCCATTTGGTGCTCCGATTGAGAGGAGGGATGCAGATTTTTGTTAAGACTTTGACTGGGAAGACGATCACCCTGGAGGTTGAGAGCTCGGATACCATTGACAATGTGAAGGCAAAGATTCAGGATAAGGAGGGTATTCCACCAGACCAGCAGAGGCTGATTTTTGCTGGTAAGCAGCTGGAGGATGGTCGTACCCTTGCTGATTATAACATTCAGAAAGAATCAACTCTTCACCTGGTTCTTCGTCTCCGTGGTGGCTTTTGATAATTTATTGTTGTGGCTCTTGGAACTGTTGTCTTTCTTTAGATCCTTTGGTCGAAAAATGTTTTTAGACTGTGTGTGATCTGTTTGGACACTCGTTTCTTTAATAAATTTAGCTTCCAGTATGGCTGATTGCATCCTTAGTTTTGTGTGATGTGTTTTTTAAGTTTTATTTGCTGCTGATGAAATGGCTTTGAATCGATCTTAGATTATGGTCTTGCAACTTTATGCCATAATGGGTTCTCTAGGTCCTTCATTCAGAATCATTGATGTAGCTAGTCCTATATTGTGATAAGTCGGATAATAAACAAGTGCTTGGGTTTATCAACTAATCCTACTCTACTCGTTTGCCATTTTATAGCCCCAAATTGTATATTCGTAAGCATTTAAAATTGGTAAGTTGGTGTTAGCTTTTCTATTAACTACTGACGAAGTTACTGTTCAAATTGTTAACACGCCAAGATATCGTGGAAGTATTATATTTCTCCCACCTGACCAAAACAAAAGCTCATATATCAGTTGGACGAAACTAGTTCATTGACTCGGACAATGGCCTAATACTACCACGGCTTAGCAAGTTAGGCACGATAGTTAGGACCAGTCTACTCAATCTTCAAAGAACATTGTTTTTGACATGTCTAATTAATAGTTGGAAGTTAAGGGGCACAAAGAACATGTTTGAGCCTGGCAGTGTATCCGGTGAAGGCTCCAAATGAATATAATGACTGTCAATCCAGATAATTTGAGGGAAAACATGGATATCTCAAGACCTGAAAAAGAAAAAGTACATAGCTTGAGATTGCAATATGTTTCTCCTCTCCGTTTCATTTTATGTGATCCCATTTGATTGTATACGAAATGTAAGAAAACATGAAGAACTTTTAAATTTGTGATCTTAAATATGCCATGGCTATAAAATTGTCATAAAGTTTAAAATGAGAATTTTAAGTTGAAGGTGTTTTCAAATTTACCAAGATAGGACGAATAATAATTAAATAATTCTATTTTTTCTCCCTCAAATCGAGCATCATATACGTACTTGATTGGACGTAGTTGTAGACAATAAATTCGCGTCGATAAGATATTCGAGATATAAAAATATTGCAACAATCGTAGTATTTTATTTCAAATAATATGAGTGTTACAATCTCTATGAATCATCCGATTCTTATTTCCAATAGTCAATAAAAGAGCCTTCAAGCTTAATCTTGAATTTTATTTTATTTTAATCCAAGTGCTTGAGGTCTGATCTTGATCTTGACGTAATTTTAATCAAAGGGCTTGACCCTTGTTCTTGAATCCCTGTCCTGATCTTTAAATCCTTAGAACACTTGAATGCTCATAGTTTTTAGAGAAATATTCAGCGTCCACGAGCTCTCTCATGATTTTTGTTATAACTTCTGGTCTCTTTTCTGAGTTTGAAGACCCATATTTATAGTTGTGGAAGAGAAGAGTTGTAATGAGAACAAACTCTTTCCGACCAATCAGATCGGAGAGTGACAAGGCCGTATTTGATTGGCTAGAGCATGTCACTTGCACATGTGGCACGATTTCACTGGACTTTTAATTTGACTAGGCATGCTTTGTAATTTTGACACATGACATGATCGTATTGGCTCTTCCATTTGACTTGGCGTGCCACATCATTTGATACGTGACATCCAACTGGACCTCTAGGAAGATGACATATTGAGCCTAATAAAGTGAGCTCATCACTTGTTGCCCAATTAAATGGGCTAGCCCAGTCAGTATTTATTGGACTTAAGTAATTACTCCAACCCATAATATTTATTTGGACTAGTGTACCTTGAATTTAAAATATAGTCCAAATTATTTCACGTTTAAATTTTATATGCCTACAGTAGTTTTTGGCAGTTAAAATCGTTACAGGTTATGCTGGGAAGAAGTCATGAATGAATTCCTTTTTCAAGGTGAGCCATTCAAAACTCCTGAAAAAGTCTCACCATTGAATAATTCAAGAACCAGAGTGAAGCTTTGTCCTTGTCATAAGGACTAACACTCTACCACTAATTCTCCTTCCACACCAACTATATAATTCCCAAGCAAAAACTTCCCTCTCAATTTATCAAAAGATCAAAAAGTTATCAAAGAATATAGTATTCCTAAAAAATACAACTCATTTTCCAATCTCTCTTTCTTCCACAAGCTAAGCTAGGAGGAAAGGGGGCAAATAATTAAATCCAAATATTAGGTTACTATTTGATTTATATACGCTCTAGTTTTGGCTTTTGACAAACAATTTCAATTAAAGATGGCAAAGGAAACTAGATATATACGTTCTTGGGTGGAGGTTGCTCCTGCCCTCATAACATATCGACGAAAACCTTCACATATATCTGGATTGGAGACCATCAGAGAAGAGATCAACGAGGGGTTTGATGATGACACATAATGTATCTGCTGTGCTTTTTACAGAATGTTATTAGTTACATTATGAAAGTAACTTTTAATTAGGGTTTATGGTTTAGGGTTTAGTTGATGTGAGACTGGAGTTTTTGGTCCCAGCTGAAGAATCGGAGAATATTTTAGGTGTCGATTGGCAGCTAGAGGGATTTATGTACATTATGGTTTTTATTAGGTTTTCGTTGTTTCATATGTGCAGTGAACTAACAATGCTTTAGATTATTGATAGAGTTTGATGGTATTATTTAGAACTTAGAATCATTGCTATCAAATAATGCGATGAGGATAACATCTTGAAGTTTTTGCCACTTAATTTTAGAAACCATACAACTGGTGCGTTAGGTATAGCTAAAAATGTTTTTCTTATAAAACATGTTCTAGTTTAATTGAAAATTATTTCTCCAACGGAATTACTTTTATTTCTGTAAAAGGAAGGAATAATTTCCTTCAGCTGTGAAAGTCACTTTACAAATTTAAACTTAAAAAATGTCATTGCTATTGTTGACTAGTACAATATAGGGCAAGTTACACATTTAACCTGTCGGCCAAAAATAATTACATCCGCTAGCCAAATATATAAAAAATATACGTTGATTATTTATAACACATGTATTATATGTATATCATACATTAATATATAAAAATCTACAGACTATTATTTTGAAAGAGGCTATATTACGTAATTTCCCCCCACAATATATATAACCATCACAAATGACCTTATAAATGCAATAACCACAATAATTGTTAACGTCATATAAAATTCGGCAAAGAAATTACCAAATCCACTCGTAATTTTGAATGATGAAACAGAAGACCACTACTTCAAATATTGCCAAAGTGGGTTCACGACACCATTTCCACACTCACAAAATGAGGGTTCATGAGAGAAATACAATATATAACCGTCCAATTAATAGAGTCCACAAAAGCAGCAGTACTACTCTTACTATGATCCTTACTTGCTCTACACATGGCAACCCTATAACCACTTAAAATAGCAATACCCCCCTTTTTGTTCTTTCTAAAGTGGGGCAGACAATGTCATGATTTTGCCCAATTAACACATATTAACACCTTAACAAAATCAAATGATTGGAATATGGCGGCAGGTGACATGGCATTGTATTAGTGGTTGGTAATTACAATTGTGGGCTGAGTTGGATTGGACGGTGGTGTAAGCCACCATGAAATAAATTTGTGGTTGATCATTCATGATGTATGAAAATGGTCGGTTCACTTTAGCATTATGATTTTTTTGAATATTATAATTTGTTCGTATTAAAGTTTATATTGATAACGGGAAAAAGTCGTCTTCTTGTGACTTATAAGTCACGGGTTTAAATCCAGAAAGTAGCCATTAATGCTTGTATCATTAGGGCTGTCTACATGGCACATTTTGGGTGTGGTCCTTCTTCGGACCAGACAGAATATCCAAAAAATTGACCATATTAACCTTTACTATCTCACATAAACACTCCTAATACATATTCCAACACTATTTACTCCAAGGACAATGTAGGAAAAAAATAATTAATTCATTCTTGAAATCTGAAAAAATCACTTATTTTGGACCACAAGAAAAAGGCCAAAAAATCACTTATTTTGGACCGGAGGGAATAGTATTTATCTGCTAATGTGTAATCATGTGTTGACCCTCTCCCCCTAACAGCCTATGGCCTGTCTCCTTGTAGCTCGATGGGAGGTCAAGACTATGGTCGAAATCGCCTGTATCAAGTAATACATGTATTGTTAAGTATTGATTTGTACCTAAACTATATAATCAAGACTAAATGGAGACTATTATTAATGACAGTATGGATAATTAGCATGCCCCGCCCTAAGACCGTCTAGCTAGAGGATGAGGCAGAGGGATGATTTGAAATTTACGAGTTCAGGATTCTAGTAATTTTAAGTTATTGAGTTCTAAATTAATAATTTATATATACTTAATAAATTATTAAAGACAAATACAAAATTTGGATTAAAACTAACGAATTCCATAACCCATATTCTAGAAGTGGGGGTATGTTCACCGTGAAAGTGAAAGAGAATAGAAATACAAAAAACAAAAGCTAAGATGGGGCGGCAGGAAATGAGTTAAATTAATGCTCCACTGAAGACCAAAGCGTCTATATAAATTCCCCTCACTCTCCAGCAACTCCACCACAATCAGTTGTACATATTTTTATAACTAAAAGCTCTTAAAACCAACATTATTCAAGATTAGCATAATCTTGTTTTGGTGAGCCTAATACAGAGAAGAGAGTGTAAAATGGCCAAGGATATTGAGTATGGCACTGATCAATACGCCCCTAATAAGGACTACCAAGATCCACCTCCAGCACCACTAATTGATGCAGAGGAACTTGGAAAATGGTCATTATATAGAGCCATTATTGCTGAATTTATTGCAACTCTGTTGTTTCTCTATATCACTGTCCTCACTGTGATTGGCTACAAGAGCCAAAGCGACACTAAACATAATGGTGATGAATGTGGTGGTGTTGGCATTCTTGGCATTGCTTGGGCTTTTGGTGGCATGATTTTCGTTCTTGTTTACTGCACCGCTGGTATTTCTGGTACGTAATTTCTGTGACTATCTCAATTAAGGGTTATATAGACCATACTTTTATTTTTTTAATTGTATCTTCAATTAGTGTCACTTTGGCTTTTGTAGCACATACTCTTTTGTTAAGTAGAAGAATCTATTTTACCTTAAAAATAATTTATTTTCAGTTGAGTTCTTAAATTATTCATCACGATTTGATTTAATTACCATCAATATATCTTGATAAATGACAGATTTCTCAAAGAGCAATTGGTTTGATAGTGTTAGGTTGAAAATGTAGTCGCTAGAATATGTGTTTAGTAGTGTATGTCTCATGTTTACGAAAAAATCGATAAATAACCGAAAAACTGACATAAACCGAATCGATAAAAAACCAACTTAATTGGTTTAGTTTGGTTTCAATTTTTGGAAAACCGACTTACTTGTTTTAGTTTCTTTTTAGAGAAAAACGAATCCAAACCGAACCATGAACCCCCCTAATATCTACTATTGGTTATAATTTTAGTGAATTTTTACACATAAATTAATACTCACGTCGAAAGTAATGAGTTCAGATGAACCCGAAACCACTACTCTGCATCCGCTTCGGTGAGAGGCTTGAATCTAAGTGGTCTTGCCGGCCCTGGACTATGTTGAATTGATTGACCATGTAATTTAACAACTTAATTTGTTCGAGATAACATATTTTTATTTACTTAATTATGTCTTCGATAATGCTTTCCAAAAATTGGTTTTGGAAAAAGTTCCGTTCAAGAGATTAATGGGGTTTTTATTTTGTGTATGCAGGAGGACATATTAACCCAGCTGTGACATTTGGGCTCTTCTTGGCTAGAAAAATCTCATTGGCCAGAGCAGTTATGTATATGATAGCACAGTGTTTAGGAGCCATTTGTGGTTGTGGTTTGGTTAAGGCATTTCAGAAGGCTTACTATGTTAATTATGGTGGTGGTGCCAATGAGCTTGCACCAGGCTACAGCACTGGCACTGGATTAGCTGCTGAAATCATTGGCACTTTTGTCCTTGTTTATACTGTCTTCTCTGCCACTGACCCCAAGAGAAATGCCAGAGACTCCCATGTTCCTGTAAGTAAAATTTTGCAACAATAAATCTACTAATCTAGTTAACATTTTGCCTGTATTTTCTTGAATTGAACTTATATACATGGGCTTAAAGAAATTTTTATACTATCTGGTCATCCAAAAGATAATTACAAAGTGACTGCTCGTACCAAAAAAATAAAAAGGCACCCCGATGTACTAAGCTCTTGCTATGCGCGGGTCCGGGGAAGTGTCGGACCACAAGGGTCTGTTGTACGCAATCTTATCCAACATTTCTGCATGAGGCTGTTTCTACGGCTTGAAGCTGTAACCTCCTAGTCACATGCCAACAACTTTACCAGCTACACCAAAGTCCCCTTCTACTGCTCGCAATAAGTGGAGCCAATTATTTTTTAAAGAACAAGACAGACGACTTGCTACAAGAAGTTAAATTGCATCGATAGTTATTTACATAGTCAATGTGTGTAAGTTAAATTCTATTTTTAATGCTTCTCTTTGGTAACTTGAGTTGATGAAGTCAGTATTTGTAATCGAATAAAGGTATTGGCACCACTTCCAATTGGATTTGCTGTATTCATGGTTCACTTGGCCACAATCCCAATCACTGGAACTGGTATTAATCCAGCTAGAAGTTTTGGAGCTGCAGTCATATATGGCAAAGACAAAGCCTGGGATGACCAAGTAAGCAATTTTACCTTAACCAAAATTGCACATCCTATTGTTTTTATTCTTTTTATCCAACATATATATTGGCTAGATTATGACATTGCCTTTTTAATGTGACAGTGGATTTTCTGGGTTGGACCTTTTATTGGTGCTGCAATTGCTGCACTGTATCACCAATACATTTTGAGAGCTGGAGCAGTCAAAGCACTTGGCTCATTCAGGAGCAATGCCTAATGATAAGAATCTGCAGTTAGAGTAATTTAAACAGATGGAATGAATATTAAATGGTCAAAATTGTATAGTCGTATTGGTGGAGATGGCCTCTTCAAATTGTTCTTTTGTTTGCTTTGTGGTTAAATGTGCCAAACATTGTCATTTTGAAGCTTTTCTTCTTGTTTGGTTGCATTTCCTACGTTTTTTTCCTTTCACTTGTAAATTTCCTTCTTCTGTCTTCAATAATAATACTGGATTGAGCAAGGGCTTCTTTTATTCTACTACTAAATAAGAGGGTTTGGACAAAAAAAATTATTTGGCCACACAAATCTTTAAAATTGTCATCCTTGTTTGTTATCCAGGGATAATAATATCTGCAGCTTATGGAACTAAATATTCGAATAAAGGCTAAAAAAGAAAGAAGTCAGAAGAAAGACCTATTCTAAGCTACATTTGTTCAGAGCATTTTCATTTCAGTCTCTTCAAAGCCTAAAAAGGACAGCTCGGTCCACTAATATTCGCGGTGTTCGGGGACCATAAAGGTCTATTGTATGCAGCCTTACCCTGTATTTCTGCAAGAGGCTGTTTCCACAGCTCGAATGCGTGACCTCCTGGTCACATAACAGCAACTTTACTAGTTACTTCAAGTATCTTTAAAGCCTCATTGATTTATATCTTCTCAAAAACAGTTGGCCAAGTTTGTGTGTTTGAAATATACACTTTGTACCAACACTTTTTAGCTATAGCTACAGCATTAGAGAAAAAACTGTTAGAAGATTGCTTTTGACCTATCTTAACATCCCTCAAATCAGCAAGAATTCCAGGCCGAGTAATCTTTATGTCCTCTAATTCCATATAATTGGTACTGCTCAACATCTTGATGACTGCAGACATTTTGGGGCGGAGGCTGGCGATTTCTTGTACACAGAGTAGGCCAATCTTCAAGAATCGGACAGCTTCATCGCCATAAAATTCTCCATTTAACAAAGGGTCTACTAGCTCGAATAATTTGCCGGAATTGTACATTTCCCATGCCTGAAATAAACACACCAGTGAGATTATGCTATAGAAGGTTACTTGTCTTATTTTTCAAGTTCTAATTCCACTTATTGCCTGTAATTACCTTTCAGATGACCTGATAATACAATTTTTCTAACATTGTTAATGTATAGAAATTAAACATAACGAAATATGATTACCTTGTTAACTAGGAAATGTTCTCCTCTCTCAATGTCAAAAGCAATTACAGGGCAACCGCTGACTATTTCTAGCAATAAGACTCCAAAGCTATAAACATCTGATTTTCGAGTTAAATGTCCACTGATGGCGTATTCTGGAGAAAGATAGCCTCTTTAGGCATAAGGTAATTAAGTCAAGAAATTAACAACATGATCAACAATAAAAACTTCAATGTGGAATCCAAAATGTAGTTTGAACTTACAATGTTCCGGCAACTCGGGTAGTAACGTGGGAAGTTTTCTCTGGAAATAGCCTAGATAAACCAAAATCAGCAATTTTTGGTGTAAAATCCTGATCAAGAAGTATATTGCTGGCCTTAATATCCCTATGTACAATGTGGGGATTCACTTCTTCATGGAGATATGAAAGTCCCTTTGCTATTCCTTCTGAAATTTCTCTCCTAAGTTCCCATGTAAATTTACTTCTGTTTTGTTCTTCCCCTGCTTGTCAAAACAATCAATTTTAGCCATCTCATTGTAATAGGACTATTCCAAAATTAATATTAGAGAGATATTAAGAATGCGTTTAAGTTATATATAACATTAGCGTGAGGAATTTTTACACTATCAAATTTTGTACGGTGACAGTGTATATAACTTAAACTCTTTAAAGAATTACCTAGAAAACATTGTGCTAGACTATTGTTTTCCATGTAATCATAGACTAAGAATCTGTCGGTCCCATCTACACAATATCCTCTGAGGGTGACAAGATTTTCATGTCTAATATCAGACAATGCAGCTATTTCTGATATAAACTCCCTTTCACCTCGCATTGTTTCTAATTCAACTGATAGAACCTTTACAGCCACAAAGCTTCCATCTTCAAGCCGACCCTTTTCAAGAAAAAAACCAAATGAACATCAGCAAGGAATGCAGTCGGAAAAAAAAAAATAGCCATCCCCCTCTCCCCGAACTCCACCGCTCTAGCTGGAGTCGGCTATATGAATCCTCACTGTTCATGTTGTTTCATTTAAAACCGTTTTAATTCAAGAAACTCACCTTGTAAACAGAACCAAATCCCCCCTCTCCAATTCTACTTGAAACTCTGAATCCATGAGTTGCAGCCTTCAATTCCTTGTAAGAGAACACTGAGAACTTCTGAGCTCTTTGTTCACCTGTTAGTAGAATTCATATCCTTAAGTAATAGGAATAATATTATACGACAAAAAGGCAGCCCGGTGTATAAGGCATCCCGCTTTCATATAGGGTTCGAGGAAAGGCCGAATCCCAAGGGCAAGGGGTGTGATGCAGACAGTCTACCCTAATGCAAGAATTAGTGGCTGCTTCCACGACTCGAACTAGTGACCTATAGGTCAGACGAAAATAACTTTACCGTTGCTCCGAGGCTCCCTTCAGTAGGAATAATATTATCAAGACAGTAAAAAATGATAAGAAGTTAAAGAGGAGGATTTGAGAAGTTACGTACCATATGGGATAATTTGGTTGGTATCCATTGTACCAGATGAGGAACTAAAACAACTGGTAAATGGAAAAGGAAACTTCATAGTAACTGTTTGATGAACTCAAATATAATCTTGAATTTGGCTTACTGCAATTTAGTTTCTAGTATGCTGATATTTCCACATTAATAGGAAAGGACATGTAAAGCAAGAAGAGAAGAGGATGAAGGTAAATAGAAAGCAGCTTCATTTAATGGAGAAAATATTGTGCCCACAGATATTGACGATTTCTGATCTTTGAAATATACAGTGTTTTCTCCTTTTTAATATTCTATGTATCTTTCGGGGAGGAGTACTATTCTTCTTTTTTTGTTTTGTTTTTCCCTTTCAATAAAGCCGTCAGAATATATGAATGAGTACATCACTCGATAGATACTTTGCCACGTGGTTTATTTTAATATTTTATTGTACTGTAATGAGATTTGATTCGAAATCCACGACAAAGTTGACGTTCTGGTCAATATACTAATTAAAGTAGACTCGATACATTTTCGTTTTAGAAAACTAGACACAATTTTTAACAAACTAACAATAAAAAATTTACGTTACCGGTAATTAACAAATTATTTTGACAATCTCACAAAATATGAAAATTGTTTACCCTAAAAATTGGATAACAATTAAACTTATAATGTGGTTTTAAGGATATGTGATTTCACCTAATACCAATTGATAAATGTGAAGATTAATAATAGAAATTAACAATAGATAAAGCAAACCAGTGTTGGAACGTAATTCGGCCCTCGAGCTAGAGAGCCCACGAACTGGTCAGTGCAAAAATAGTTAAGAAATAAACAAGCTGGTGAACAAGAATATAAGCTAAAGAGAAAGTGTTATATTGCTTTGATATGCGTGAATGTAAGATGGTTACAAAATGATTAGAACCCTCTTTATATTGTAGATGAATCCTATATATGGCACAATTCTAATTATACAAGTAAATTCCATGATTAGCTAAACAACCGCCCTTGATTTGATCTGTTCCGAGATTTCCGCCATGATCTTCGACCAGTCACGGATATCTCGCCTTTCCGTTATTAAACTGTCTTTGGTCTTGCTCGATGTTTGTCTCGTTTGACCTCGGTCATTATCGGGTTCGATCTTGCTAGGTACTCGAATCCGAACTCGGTACCTTACCATTGTATCTTGGTCAGATATGCCTTGGGGCTGATCCTCGATCCATCCTCTAGTCTCGATTAATCAGTAAGATCGGGTGGGCTCGGTTTTAACTGTATACTGATAGTCCCCTCATTTTATGGAGTATGATGACAAGAAACGAATTGAGTCCTCGATCTCTACCCCGATTTGTCATGATGTCATCATCGTGACGTAAGCGACAGATGTGACCGATACGTCCCATCGGTTCAATTGTCCAAGCATTTAAGGCGCGTCAGTTGCCGGTCGGCCACTAGTAACCTTGAACCGTCGCCGTGAAACCCATAAATAGGCCCCCTTTCTACTTTTTCAAGCTTTACCTTTAATCTCTTCTGCTCTAATTTACAAAGATCTTTGCATTTTTCAAACTCTTCCTTTGCAAATCTTCAAGTTTCATTGCTAGCCCCTTCTTAAAACGCCAGTGATCCTAACCCGATTCTTCCTCGCTCTTAAAAATGCTAAGACCTCCAAAAAATGTCCCTCACACAGAAACCGCCTCTTCATCAAAGTCCGCCGGCAGCGTCGGAACATCCTCTCGCGGACTTTTTTCCAATGAAGTATGCCACTGCTGCTGATTTCAAAGTGGAGAACACATGCTCAACACCGGGCCGATGTGAACCCATGTCGAGGTACATGTGCACGATTACCGAACGCCTCCTCGAGAAGGTGAAAGAGGAGTGCAATTGGGTAGGCAAGGACGTCGTAGTGCCTAGCCCTGAAGAATCCATCACTATTTACAAGGAGGGGTATCTGACTGTCTACACCTACCCCTTCACAATAAGTCCTTTGGACCCTATCATCGTTTCCTTTGCAAGAAGTACAATGTCACTCTGGGCCAAATCCACCCTCCTATGATTCTTTGTAAGTAAGATAGAGGGGCATCCTTTTACCCTCGATCACCTCATGTGCCTCTACGGCCCTCGAGGAGGCATGATCAAACCTTATCGCCGAGCCACCAAACCCCCATTCTCAAACATAAATGAGAATCGAGATCGAGGTTATATGGGCAGGTTCGTTCGAATAAGGACTTCCGACCTAATCCCCGCCGAATATATACTGTTCCCTGAAAGGTGGAACATGAAACGTAAGTATTGCTTGGCCTTTTGAGTATCTGTCATTGTCGTTCCGCTTTCTTGCTTTCCCTCATCTAAGTTTTTTGTGTTGCAGCCAAGGCTGTTATGCCGAAAGTAATCCCCGATCTGAGGCAATGGTTCGAGGGATTAGTGTCACAAAAAACTTATTCCTAGCGTGCTTGGATGGAGTTGTCAAGGGGCCGATGGGAGGCTCACCCTGGTAATATTTTCCCCTTAGTGAGGTTTCCATTCGGACTTTGTTATTGTACTTACTCATTTTTTTCCATTTTGTAGGCCTTGGGAAGGACGTGCCAATGAGGCCCCCTCTGGTGAAGAAGAGGCACTTCTTTCCTCGTGTGCCCCGAAGCAAGGCAAAGAGAAGAAAAGGAAAGAGGCTCCGATTTCCTCAAGCTCGGAGAAGAAAAGGCCGACCGGGAGGCCTCATAAGACAAAGGGGGATGTTATCCACGTAACTTTAGAGTCCGTCCATCAGCTATTGGATGAGACCGAAGATGAGGATGAAGAAGAAAATTCCATATTGGTGCCTCGTGTGCAGGTTGGCGTTGAGGTTCAAAGAATTACTGGACAGGTGGGAGACGGAGCTGCTTTGCCCCGGCCTGATGAGTTCGAGCCAACAAGAGTTGAAGATGTCTCACCTTGAGATGGGGTGGCCATCGAGGAGACAGTCGAGGCTGGAATAGAAATCGAGCTCAACGCTCCCCGGAATGAAGATGGTCCCTCTAAAGATCTACTTGCAGCAATAGTTATATAAGGCCTTGTGAAATTTTACCTAAAACCCAGAATTTCTTGGTGCCAAGTTAGATTTATGTGTTGTACCAGGGTTCGGACTTTTTGGATTGAACAGTACGTTACATAGTTAAAGGAAAGTGTTTTGCAGAAATGTGTATTTCTACGACCCATTATGCGGCCGCATAATCACTCTGCCGGACGCATTTTAACCGCAGAGTAGGCAGTCTTTTTGGCCAATTTTGAGGTCCCTTTTCGTGGCCAATTATGTGACCGCATAACCATTTCGTAGGCCGCACTTTGGCCGCATAACCATTTCGTAGGCTGCACTTTGGCCGCATAACCATTTTTGAAATTTTGTGAAGGGAGGTTCTGCGGTGCATTATGCGACCGCAGGATAGGTTTGCGGACCGCATATTGGCCGCGGACCGAGGCAGAAAATTCAGGTCCCTGAGGGCCACTTTTCGCGGTCATTTTATGGGTCGCATAGCCATTATGCGGTCGCATATATGCGACAGTAGATCCGTGTTGGGGCTCCAAATTTCTGAATTTAAACCCGATCCCATGTCGTTAAAACATATGCTATAGCTCATTTTAAGCCTATTTTCTGATACCTTTAGAGTGAGAAAGAGGCTCCTAGAGTGACAAAGGGTTTTTCATCAAAAAATTACTTAATCTTTGCTAGAAACCTTGAAGATTGTCAAGTGAAGTTCACTAAGTCTTCACCTTAAAGGTAAGAATCTATGCCCTATCTCTTAATTTCGAAATTTCTACTAAAATGGGTAATTAGCAAGATGATTCATGGGCTTGAGGATTGTTTGTTTTGTATGCATGGGCGGTGAAAGAATGTAGGAAGATTATGTGCTAAAAATGATAAAAGATGGGTTGTGGGATGATGGAATCTTACACAAAAAGAGTCTTAAAACATAATGCACACATAGTGTTTGATAGAATGCTTTAGTGAGCTATAATTATAAATCATTCTCCTAATTTTGGGTTCAATTCTGCTATATTGCAAAAATAGATTGAAGTTGCTAGTTCCGGAAACATCTAAAGTCATAAGAGCTCAATTGAGGTATGTATGGCTAAACCCCCTTCTTCTTAGAATCGAACCCCTGGTGTTCGGGTAATTGGTGTAAGTCCCTAAATTGATCATACTAGAACTGACTTCCCTAATGTGTTGTGTTGAAATATTCGTGTTCAGTATTTGCTCTAAATTGATCATCATGTTATCATTCCATTTGAGGATGTGTTAAAATGTGGAATATGTGTTGAGAAAGGTTAAAAATTCATGCCAAGAATCGAATGAGGATTGTTGTGCCAAATTGTATGAAAGGCCTCTATGTGCTTATGATTTTTCCAAGTCTTCCCTTTATGCCTACAAATGCCTTACAAGATAGGCCTTATTATTGCTGATAATAGTGTTATTGAATGTGTAAAAAGGGAAACTTGAATTCTAAGATATGGCCAAGAGCCAAGAATGACTTAATAAATGAGGTGACTCGTGCCATGTATTGAAATATGGGAAGGAAATGTGAATTGAGATGAACGATTGAATGGATGATGTCATAAGTGAGATGGCCTAGCCGATCGGGCCGTGATCGGACACCATGCCGCTCACATGGTGGTAACTGTGTTGGAAATGATTGATTGAAATCGTGGATATGGTTGATGTCTCAAATGAGATGACCTAGCCGATCAGGTCAAGATCGGACTACGTGTAGGAACACGCTAGTATTGTGAATTGTGGCACATGGCACTAAGATTATCAACCTAATAAGACGAAAATTGAACCGAGAACTATGTGATCCTTACTTGATGTTTTTTTTATTTGTTTGAAGATTTTATTGTACATCATGGCTGCTTCCTTTTTTGTTTCATTGTTCATTCTATTAAGATTGGTGTTTAGCTTTACATACTAGTACTATTCAACAGTACTAACGTCCCTTTTGCTGGGGGCACTATATCTTTAAATGGAATATAGGTGGTTCCATAGCAGACAGTGTTAATTGCAGCTAGTGGCGCACCCTCTTTCCAGCTGACTTGGTGAGCCCCACATCATTTCGGGGTCCTATATCTTTTGTATCTTTTGTTCACCTTCTTATCATGTTTTGAGGTATAGCCAGGGCCTTGTTGCCGGCACCTTTTCCTTATTGCCGACACTTTTGTAGCAGTCTCTTTTGTATCTACTTAGAGGCTCCATAGACATTATGTGGGTTGTATATAGGTGTTGGGAAGGTCAATGGATTATGTTGTGTTTTGGATTCTAGTTCCACTAAATCGTAAGGTGTATGTATTTTGAAACTTAACAATGATGTAACTAATGAAATGGCTTGGTAATACACTCGTATGATCTCCTATTGTCTAATTAATGAAATCATGTCTTCTCTTAATCGTAAGTGAGTTGGGTAGAAAGTGTCTAACACGCTTGCTCGGCCGGGTTCACTCGATTGAGAGCCGGTCGTGTTCCCCGAGCTTGGGGCGTGACAAGTGATCGGGGATTCCTCCTCATTCCCTCCAGTTCCAGATTCGATGATACGTGACGCTCAGGCTGTAGAGACTTGTCACGGAGAGGGGACCCACAGGGAGGAAGATTTTTTCCGTGGCTATTTCGCCGATGTGGAAGACGTCACCGGTTTGGATGATTTGGTCGTGCCAAGGAAGAGCTCGAATGAGTCTTCCCTCGAGATATACATTGACCAAACAATTCTCGGCTCCCAGCGTTGACCCCGATCGAAAACGGCCTCTTATCATCTCGATGTCGGACGATACACAAGTATTTTTCTGCCCACGTAGGGGTGGCAAGTTATCTTCGATGCTTGGTCACTGAGGAGGACCAAGCCAAAATGAATGCAATGGATGTTGCCTGCTTGTTCAACGAGGCCCAGCATGCTCTGAATAGGGTAAGTTCAAGGATCATTGCCTTTTCATGATTTCTGACTTATAGATATTTCTTACATCTCTTCTTTTCTTGCAGGCTTCGGTGTTGCACCACGAGGCCTTTCTTCGAGTTTGAGAGGAACGCAAGGTCGAGGTCCAGGATCTCAGTGAGAAGTGCAACACTTACAAGATTCTTAGTGAGAAGCTTCAGGTGGACATGGTGGAGACTCGTAACGCGTATGAAGAGATGGTCGAGCAGGTATTCCGAATTCTTCATGATAGTGAGGACGAGTCGAAGATAACGACTAACAATCCCATTCTACAGGCTCGACAAAGGCTCGAAAAGATCAAGGGATTTCAAGGGAAAATAGACGAAGTGCGAGCTGAGGCCGCATGGTTAAAGGGATATATGGACATCCTGGCTGCACAAAAGGAGACCGTTCAAGCAGAGCTGGATTCCGCCAAGTCAAGCTTCGACATGAAAGGGACAATGCCTCGGCCCAGGCGAAGAAGGTTGAGGAACTCGAATGTCGCGGCCAATATTTTAAGGCCCAGGCTACTGCAGATCAATACAAAGTCGATGCCGAAGCCACCCTCGAGCAGGCCAGGGCCATGGTTGATCATTCGAAGTGGTAGGCTCGAAGGGTTGTCCTCGAGGAAATCCTTGCTCAAAGTGTCGACATATCTGCTGAGCTCGAGATCGCCAAGACTGAGGAAGCATAGGCTCAGAAGTTAGCATTTCCCGATGAGGATTCCGAGGATGTGAGTGGATCTGGTGGAGAAGACTTTGAGGGCGCAGAAGTTTCTCCCGAATAAGACTAGGCCCTTAGGATTAGTAGTGTTTCTTTTAAGGCTGTTTTGGCCTTTATAAAAGGTTTTTGATCGGGCCATGTGGTCCTTGTAAGAAAAACTTTGATATATAAAAAATTTCCTTTTCTTTCTGAATCCGTCTTCTTTCCCCTTATTTTGTCTTTACGTGTTTTACTGATGCCTTATGAGATTGTATTCATTGGTTCAAGGTTTAGGAAATTTTGTACCAAAACCGATCAATTGTCGAGTGAGTGTTTCCTCGAACTCGAAGTAGGGTAACCCTTAGGTTTTAATTGAGTGAGGATGATCCCTCGAACTCAAGACAAAAGAAAGAATACACGAATTTAGAGAGGTTTAGCTAAGCCTAGTCCTCAGGGAAGAAGCAGAGAATTGAGAAAAATAGCATAGTACAAATAATTCTCACCTAAAACTGTTATATATAGATCTCAAGTAGTCCCAAACCAAAGAGAAAGATTTTCCCAATCCTACAATGACGATAAATTTTCTTTCCCAAATCTATTATATTAATGAGTTTACTAAATCTATATGGATTATGGTTTCTGAAAAATAAATAGTAATTCATGCTACAAATAATAATTCTTCCCCTTGGCTTGAATTATCTTCATCAAAAGGAACAACATCTCTCTGCTTTATCCTCAATCCTCGCCAGGGCTCAACCAATTACTGCACATATCAACCAAGAGACTCAATCTGTTCACCTATTGCACAAATCTATCGATGTGTTTCGAGACTAGAAAAAGCTTCTTTTAAGCTATTATAGGCTCAAACACGTTAATGGTCTCTGTAACTGACAAGGTAAATATTTGTAATGATCTTGCCGGTCGTTTTGAGTATTTTAGCCCTGTTTTTCAGTTTATTGCTTATTCTATGTTCATTTATGGTTATGTGACTTGCCGGGTTGTTGGTTTGGTTCGCGGATGTTTTGGAATGAATTAGGGCACTTAGTCCTAAGGTTGGAAGGTTAAGTTGAAAGAGTTGAGTGGGAGCAGTTGTTAAAGTAGTTGTGGTAAAGCTCGTCGGTTCCAG
Organism: Nicotiana attenuata; assembly: GCF_001879085.1. Lineage (NCBI taxonomy): Eukaryota > Viridiplantae > Streptophyta > Magnoliopsida > Solanales > Solanaceae > Nicotiana > Nicotiana attenuata. The sequence goes on from NC_031989.1 coordinate 14,128,225, forward strand.
GTGGCTTTTAAGAATCCGAATGAGCGTGAGCTTGAGATTACATGTTGATTGGGTTGGCGGAAAGTGGGTCCTCCCTGTTCCGCCCCAAGAGAAGGTAATAAAGTAGCTCCAGTTTGGCCATAAGAGTTGGGAGTTTTTTTCATGATTTTGACAATTCAACATTTTCCAAACACAATTTCAACTTTCAAAAGCCATTTTTCATCTCATCTTCAAAAACTCATTTCAAGTTTCAACCAAATCAATGTTCAAACACTAACTTACCAAGTCGATTTTGAACTAAAGAGCAAATATCTTTTTATTTTATTTAACATTGTATTATACAAGGAAGTTGGATATTTACAAATTTCCAACTATATATGGTATATTGAGTAACAAAATTATTTTCTTTTAAATTGTTGTGTTTTAAAAGAATGTTAGGAATTTACTTTCTATGAGTCTTGTTCTATTTTGTACAGTTTATGATAAAAATACCCTTTTTGGCAATGTAATGCTTATGACGTTATGGTTGATGTTGTTTTCATGCTATGATACATTATTGTGTTATGGATATGGTAGTAAAGTATAATGTAGATTGTACTTCAATTTGTAATTGGTCATTCAATTTCTTTTGCCCTTCACTGTAAACACGTATCACTTCTCCTTTAGCATCCCCTTTCTTGATTTTTCATAATTTGCCGAACCCTTTTCTTCTCAAGTTATCCTTTTCGAAGCTCTTACAATTCAGTGGGTCTGCATTCCTCTTCATTCTAAGGTACCTTAAAAAAATTTCATAGTTTCTTCTTCTGTTGATATGTTTTTCTTTCTTTTTTATGTTTTCAGAAGGCATTCTTTCTTGATTCAATTTACAAAGTGGTTATGCCGGGGTACTCTTTTCTCTTTTTTGCGATTAAAATAAAACTTTTGCTCTGTTTTCTACAAGTTTTCTTTGTTAAACAAAAGATGGCCCTTAGACTCTTGTATTAGGCCGATGTGGCCTTAGTAAAAAGATTGAATTTTCCCCTTTTTGGCTTGAAAAGTTCATTGTTAATTATACCGAACTTGTTATGCCTTAGCACGAAACAAGGAATTGTCCGAGAGTTCGAACAAGTTTGTATTTATTAAGGTTCTCGAGGCTTGATATTATCGAAGCCCCTTATAATTTTGCCGAGGGTAGCTTTTTCAACCGGTTTATAAGAATATTTGAAGGCCTGTTTTAGTACGGAATTCGGACGTTTCCGAACCGTGCCAATTTGGTCGTGGCCTTTAGTTTGGGATTTGTGTCTTGGGCTCGTTTCCCATTATACTTCGAGCTTGGTCGAAGTGTCAGTCCCCGAGTGGGGTGGCCGTTGCCTATAAAATCGAGGGTTTCCTTTTTAAGGTCTTATAATCTCGAGACTATACTAATTTGATCTCGTCTATTTTTCGGGAGGCAGTCCCCGAGTGGGGGATTAATTGTTCGAACTTCAATTGCAATCGGCCCTTAAGCCTATTTACACAATAGATCGAGTATGAAATTGTGAAGTAGAAATTTTTTTAAGGCATGAGATATTGGCAAGGAAAAAATACTTCTTCCACTTTATGATTATACATGCGTACATGTTTGATGTAAGGGATCGAGTAACCTATATGGGCACAGTTCATTCGACCGTTTGGCCCTTACAAAATTTACCTATCGAGACCCCGCGGTTACGAAGTAATTTCCTTGCAGCAAAGTGGACATTCAAGGGTAATTCCCCTCAGTATTCGAGGTTGATTGTAAAGAAGCCTCGGATACTGTAGAATTGTTCTAAGTTAGCACGATCAACAGTTGCCTCGTTAAAAACCTCTCCGGAAAACCCTTTTGGGACAAAATCGTTCTAAGGGAAAAAGAGTGCAACACGTGCCTTCAGACATAAAGTATTCGAGTCGAGGATTCCATAGTTGTCTCTAGTCAATCACCTGCTGGGGTTATTTTAAAATATAAATGAAATGGAGAAGGTCGTACCTTAGCAGTAGTATCGTTTCAAGTGCGATCCGTTCCAGTTGCTCGGTAGTTGTTCGCCGTTCATTGTACCGAGCTTGTAGGACCCTTTTTCGGCAATTTCGAGAACCTGGTACGGTCCTTCCCAGTTTGGACCATGTTTCCCTTCATTTGGATCTCGAGTGTTGAGGGTGACCTTTCTTAGCACCAAGTCCCCGATGTTGAAATGTCGAAGATTGGCTCTTTGATTGTAGTACCTTTCGTCCCGCTATTTTTGAGCGGCTAATCGAACGAGGGCAGCTTTGCGTCTCTCGTCCAATAATTCTAAACTTGTATTCATGGATTCGTTATTTGATTCTTTCGTTGCATGCCGAATCCTGAGGCTAGATTCTCCGACATCGACTGGGATCAGTGCTTCGGCACCATACACTAAAGAGAATGGTGTTGCCCCCATACTGGATTTTGACGTTGTATGGTACGCCCAAAGGGCCTCGGGCAGTATCTCTCCATTTTCCTTTATCGACGTTCAACCTTTTCTTTAGATTTTGAATGATGGTTTTGTTTGTCAACTCGGCTTGTCCGTTCCCACTAGGATGATACGACGTTGACATGATCCTTTTTAATCTTGTGGTCTTCGAGAAATTTTGTCACTTTGCCGCCGAGGAATTTCTTCCCTACGATCTCGGCCGGCATCCTGAATCAACATATAATGTGGTCCCAAATGAAGTCTATGACTTCTTTTTCTCTGACTTTTTCGAAGGCATGTGCTTCAACCCACTTAGAAAAATAGTAAGCCATAAACAAAATGAATTGAGCTTTACCTGGGGCCGATGGAAGAGGGCCGGCGATGTCCATTCTCCATTTTATGAACGACCATGGGGATAAGACTGAATGGAGTTGCTCTTCGGGTTGGTGAATCATCGGCACATACCTTTGACATTTGTCGTACTTTCGAAAGAACTCTTTTGTATCTTTTTCCATATCGGCCTAGTAGTATCCTGCTATGATGACTTTGTGAACCAATGACTCGGCACCGGAATGATTTTCGCAAGTGCCCTCATGAATTTCCCGTAGAACGTAGTCGGTGTCTCCTGGTCCCAAACATATCGCCAACGGTCCATCGAACATTCTCCTATACAGTGTTCTATCCTCGGCCAATGTGAATCGTGCATCCTTCGTGTGTAGAGTCTTCGATTCCTTGGGATCCGATGGAAGCTTCCCATTCTTTAGGTATTCGATATACTTATTCCTCCAATCCCAAGTTAGACTTGTGGAGTTTATCTCCGCGTGACCTTCTTTCAATTACCGACGTCGAAAGTTGTTTGATAGTCCTCGAGCTAAGTTCGTTGTCTTCGATTGATGACCTTAAATTTGCAAGGTCATCGGCCTCACTGTTTTGTTCTCGTGGTACGTGCTGTAGGGCCCATTCTTTAAATTGACATAGAGCCACCTGTAGTTTGTCCAAGTACCTTTTCATGCGATCTTCCCGAACCTCGAATGTTCTGTTGACTTGGTTTACCAAAAGTAAGGAGTCACACTTGGCCTCGATGACCTCTGCTCCCAGGCTCTTAGCTAGCTCGAGACCTGCAATCATGGCCTCATACTCGGCCTCATTGTTAGTTAATTTTGAAGTTTTTATAGACTGTCTAATTGTACTACCTGTGGGCGACTTCAAAATGATGCCTAATCCGGACCCCTTCACGTTCGAAGTGCCATCTATGAAGAGGGTCCACACCCCAGATGATGTACCCGAATTTAATAATAGTTCCCTTTCAATCTCGGGTATGAGGGCTGGCGTGAAGTCGGCCATGAAGTCTGCTAGGATTTGAGATTTGATGGCCGTTCGGGGTTGATACTCGATATCGTACCCGCTGATCTCGATGGCCCATTTGTCCAATCGACCCGAGAGGTCGGGCTTGTACAAAATGTTGCGAAGGGATAAGTGGTTACATCACAAATTGGGTGACACTAAAAGTACGATTTCAATTAGAGGCGCTTATCAAAGCGAGCGCTAATTTTTCTAAGTGTGGGTATCGGGTTTCGGCCTCTCTTAGGGTTCGAATAACGTAATAAAGAGGGAATTGTGTACCTTGCTCTTCTCGAACTAAGACCCCACTTACCGCTATCTCCGAGACCGCTAAGTATAAGTAGAATTGCTCGTCCACTTTTGGGGTGTGAATCAATGGAGGGCTCAAAAGGTATTGTTTCAGTTCTTCTTGGGCTTGTTGACATTCCAGGGGTCCATGAGAAATCGCTCTTCTTCTTAAGCAGTGAGAAGAACCCGTGGCTCCTATTTGAGGACCTCGAAATAAATCGACCTAAGGTGGCTATGCGTCCTGTTAGACTTTGTATAGCCTTGACATTATCAACGATGTGATGCCTTCGATTGCCTTGATTTTATCGGGATTGATCTCGATCCCCCGATTTGATACCATAAAGCCGAGGAACTTTCCTGAACCGACCCCGAATACACATTTCTCCGGGTTGAGCTTCATGTTGTACTTTCTTAGTATGTCGATGGTCTCCTGCAAATGTTTTAAATGGTCCTCTGCTCATAGGGACTTAACTAGCATATCATCAATATAAACCTCCATTGATTTACCTATTTGTTCTTCGAACATTCGATTTACTAGGAGTTGATAAGTAGCACCAGCATTTTGTATTTGGTTGTACCCGGAGTAGGCATCGAGAAAACTAAGGATCTCGTGGCCGGCCGTGGCATCGATCATGCGATCGATATTCGGTAAAGGAAAAGAATCTTTAGGGCATGCTTTGTTTAAATACTTGTAGTCTACGCACATTATAAGTTTATTTCCCTTTTTAGGGACTACAACTACGTTTGCTAACCATTCGGGATATTTTACCTCCCGAGTGTAACCTATATTGAGAAGTTTGGTTTCTCGTCCTTAATGAATACATATTTTACTTCAGAATGGGGCCGTCTCTTTTGTTTTACCAGGCAGATCTTCGGGCCCAAGCTCAATCGATGTGTAGTGATCTCCGGTGGGATCCCTGTCATATATAGGTGGGACCAAGCCAAACAATCCTGTTATCTAAAACGAAATGAATGAGTTTTTTCCTGAGCTCGGGGGTTAACTCCGCGCCCATGCATACCTTTCGATCGGGTAGATGATCGATCAGTATGATCTGTTCCAGTTCTTCGACCATTGATTTTGTTGCATCAGAATCATCGGGGATTATGAAGGTTCGAGGTATCATATAATCATCCTCCTCGAAAGTTTCCTGCTTCTCCGATCGAGCCGAGGTTGGTGACTGTGGTTGCTATTTGACCTCCTGCTTTCCCTTTGACTCTGATTCCTTTGTTAATGAAAGTGCCGTTACCGGTACTACTTCGTCGATCGCAAATATTTCTTTGGCGGCGGCTTGTTCACCGCACACCGTTTTGATTCCTTCTGATGTTGGGAACTTAAGGACTTGATGAAGCATCAAGGGCACTGCCCTCATGTTATGGATCCAGGTCCTTCCGAGCAGCGCGTTGTACCTCATGTCACCTTCGATCACATGGAACTTTGTTTCTTGGATGGTTCTGGCCACATTTACTGGCAAAATGATTTCCCCTTTGGTGGTTTCACTTTCCATGTTGAAGCCGTTAAGTACTCGAGCTGTGGGCATGATATGATCTGGAGGCCGAGTTGCTCTACGACAATTGATTGAATAATGTTTGCCGAGCTACCTGGATCAATCAACACACGTTTAACTTGAATTTTATTCATAAGGATAGATATTACCAGTGCTTCATTGTGAGGTTGTTTGATCCCTTCTGCATCCTCGTTGTTGAAAGACAAGGTTTCTTCCAGTAAGTAGTCTTGAGTTCGCTTTTCCCTTATGATTGCCACCTTGGTGCATTTAAATACCGGTCTTTAAGGAATATCGGCCCCTCCAACGATCATATGAATCACGTGCTGTGGCTCTTCCTACTCGTTCTTCCTGTTCGAATCCCTATTTTTGAAGTGATTCTTGGCCCGATCACTTAAGAATTCTCGAAGGTGACCCTCGTCGAACAATCGGTCTACTTCCTCCTTTATCTGTCTGCAGTCTTCTATTTTATGGCCATGGGTACCATGTTACTTGCATATTTGGTCTGGATTCTCTGGGCCGGATCGGTCTGCATAGGTCGGGGCCACCTGGTATCTTTGATGTGAGCGTTGGCTGTATGGCGGAAGCATCCATGTTGAAGTTATATTCCGATAAGCGGGGTGCTTCTTTGGTCCCTGCATCCCTATCGAAACCACTTTTTCTCACGAGCCCTCGGGAACTCTTTCCCCGATCATTTCTTCTATCATTCCTAAAGGGGTTGCGCCCGAGCCTGTTACTTCTCTGATCTCCATTGTACGGCTGATATCGGTCTCTGTTCGACCGCGGTTCCCGGTCGACATCCCTTTTAACTCTATCTGTAGACCTGTTAGGATAAATCGACCTAATAGGAGCTCCTAGTTGATCATCCTCGACCCTGATCTTCGATTGATACCGATTATGTACATCGGCCCAAGTGACAGCTGGATATTTGATCAAATTCTGTTTCAACTGCTGTGAAGCTATGGAGCTTCGAGTGTTGAGACCTTGAGTAAAAGCTTGAGAAGCCCAATCGTCAGTGACTGGTGGAAAATCCATTCGCTCCATTTGGAATAGAGATACGAACTCCCTGAGCATTTCATTGTCTTTCTGTCCTTGAAGAGGTTCGACTTTCTGGTAGCGACCTTAATGGCTCAGGCGTGTGCCTTCACGAAAGCATCTGCAAGCATAGCAAATGAATCAATAGAGTAAGGTGGTAAGTTATAGTACCATATCATATCACCCTTCGATAGAGTCTCCCCGAATTTCTTCAGCAACACGGATTCGATCTCGTCATCTTCTAAGTCATTTCCCTTAATGGCGCACGTATATGAGGTGACATGTTCATTTGGATCCGTCATCCCGTTATATTTTGGAATCTCGGGCATATGGAAATTCTTCGGGATTGGCTTCGGAGCCGCGCTCGGGGGGAAAGGATTTTGGACAAACTTTTTGGAATCAAGCCCTTTCAACACTGGTGGTGCCCCTGGGATTTGATCGACCCTAGAGTTGTAAGTCTCCACTTTCTTATCATTTTCTTCGATCTTCTTTTCTCCTGTCATGATTTGCTTCGTCAGTTCCTCGAGCATTATTACGATAGCAAGATTTGTCTCCGGTTCTCCTCCATTCGACCTCTTTGGCACCGGTTCGGCTCTATGGACAATTTCTTGCGATGGCTCGATCTCAATCCTGCTTGGTGCATGATTCGGATTTTAGAGCTGTGCTATTGTAGCTTGTTGGGTCTGCAACATTTTGAATATCATTTGAAGGTTAATACCGCCTTCTTCGTGGAGCTATTTTCAGGGTCGACGCCCAAATTTCCATTAATGGCAATGTGAGAACTGACTTCAATCGGATCTGCTGCCGGAGCCCTATCGGGGTTGACTAGAGGTACTCCGTTCCTTAGGGCGGCTATGTTGTTTTTCTCGCCATGGAGACTTAGGCGATCGTTTTTGTGTGTGGGTGCCACTTGAGAGTTTGACATGTTGATCCTGGATCAAAGACACTTCAAAGTACAAGTGTAAAGTAGTGTGTGTTATGAAAATTGTACCAGGCAATCACTATTATCCTTAGCCCCATGGTGGGCGCCAAACTGTTTAGACAACTATTAAACTTAATGTGGTTTTAAGGATACGTGATTTCACCTAATACCAATTGATTAATGTGAAGATTAGTAATATAAATTAACAATTAGATAAAGCAAACCAGTGTTGGAACATATTTCGACCCTCGAGCTAGAGTGCCCTCGAACTGGTCAGTGTAAAAATAGTTAAGAAATAAGCAAGCTGGTGAACAAGAATATAAGCTAAAGAGAAAGTGTTATACTGCTTTGATATGCGTGAATGTAAGATGGTTACAAAATGATTAGAACCCTCTTTATATAGTAGAGGAATCCTATCTATGGTACAATTCTAATTACAGAAGTAAATCCCATGTTAACTAAACAACCGCCCTTGATTTGATCTGTTGCGAGATTTCCACCATGATATTCGACCAGCCACGGATATCTCGACTTTCTGTTATTAAGCTAATTGATCAATGTATGTCCCGTTTGACCTCGATCATTATCGGTTTCGATCTTGCTAGGTACCTCGAATCCGAACTCGGGACCTTACCCTCGTATCTTGGTCAGATATGCCTTAGAGATGATCCTCGATCCATCCCCTGGTCTCGGTTAATCAGTAAGACCGGGTGGGCTTGATTTTAACCGTATATAGAAATATAGCTAAGATAAAATTTGTCATAGGGAGAGTTGTTAAAAATCATATAATGAGACAATAACTTATTCTCTCGACCACACTGAACCCAAAATCTCTTAACAGTTGATCGTGTTTTCTTTATAAAATATAATACAAGTTATAAATGTTACTTCTTGGTTATAACACTTCAATGTAACTATTTGATTCAATTCCCTTAGCTATTCGAAAGCTTGGTTTTCTATTACTTACAATTATTTTTCTGTATTTAAATTACTTGAATATTTATTAATTACTTCTTTCAATTATTTTTGTGATGACTTAATTATCTAAAATTGTTTTTGCATCTATAATACATGTTTCAAATACTTCTACTTCATTACAGTAGTATTTTTAGGCCATTTGCGCAATCTTGCAATAATAGCCTATATTTTACAATTTTATTGCATTTGTCATTTTATTCAAAGTAAAAATAATATCTTACATGTATAATCTTTTAATATTGTTTTAAAATATTACTTTGCATAAATAAATTTTTTTATAATTTATTTAATTATTTTATTAAATTATTTTCCCCTTAATTTCCTATTTTAAAATCTGGCCCAAAATTGGTATTAATTTCGGACCAGACAAGCCCCAAATCCCTGGCCCTACCCCTAAGCCCAATCCAAACGACTCTTGTATCCCTAACCCAGTCCAAAAAACCCGACCCAGCTCTTCCTAAATCCCAGATGTTGATCAAAAGTGATCAACGGCTCACAACACCCCTCCCCTTCTCCTTATATCCCCTCACCCGAACCCTAATCCCCATTTCTCTTCATCAGCCGCCCTCAAACACTCCTCCCTCCCCCAAAAACCCTAGCCGCCCTCTCAATCTTCTCCAAATCCGTCTCAATCATGGGTTCCTTCCATGATTTACTTGCCTCTTATGTGCTATCTCAGTATTACTTGCACGACTATGGTATCACTTAGTACTTGACTAGACTTGGCAAGTACCATCTCTCGGATTTGGGCTCGTTCAACTTCAATCGCTAGAATCTGGACAATATCTCATCCATATACATGGAAGAATCGTTTATTTTCTCATACCAATAGACGGATTTTCAAACGTTGAACCCTAATTAGGGTTTGATTTTCGATTTCTTTCCTTTATTGGTTGCTTTCTGATTGCATGTATGTTTTTCCTTTCTTTGTTCATATTTGATCGATTTCTTTCTTTATTTACTCGCCATTTAACGACATATAAACCCCTCCCCACCCCTTTGAGACAGACCTTTTAATCGCCATATTCACTAAAAAATTGAATCTATTACTCTATTGTTCTCTCATTCTCTTGTTCTATACTTTGGTTCATGGCCGCTGAAAGCCAAGGCCACCGGAATTCGATTCTTCAACCTTTCTTGGTGAGAGCACTGTCCGGGGTTCATTTGAAGCCCTTGGGAACTCCGACACATTCAGATTCTAGGTTTTCATTCTTTATTGATATTCAGAGCACTATGGAATTTGCTCTTTCAGGTTGTCTGTTTAACTGGTAAGTCTCTTGGCTTTACGATTTCATTCTTCTGTGTTTATGTCCTGCATATTCACGCCTATGAATTTCATGACCTATGGTGTTCTTAGACCATCTCTATGTATAACTTTACTAGCATTGCACTCGTATTATGATCTGAACCTCATTAGCATTTGATTTTTACTTAAAATTTCCAGTTTTGAGATGTGTTATTTGAATATGCGTCACCTGAATAATTTGGACCTTCTTAAGTTCATTTAGCCTAATGTTTTGGTACCTGAATGTCTACATTACTGTTTGATATGAGCTTGCTTTCCTACTCTACTTTGGATTCCTGTAATGGCTGACTTGCATCTGTAATATGTTCTAACCTTCACTATTAACTATGACTTGCTCCCCTGCTATTGTGTCACTTAACATGTATTTGTTTTGCTTAATTCTATATCCTTAGAGATTGTTTGAAACCTTTAGAATGGCTATTCTAATCCGTGTTTCCTTACAATGTTTGAGACTGTTTATCCTAGTGATAAATTAGCATGTCTATTTTTCTTTGTTGTGATGGATATTCAACATAATTTGGACTCTTAGGCTTTAAACCCCTTAAGTTAATGCTTTACTTAGACTCGTTTGGTATTGTGCACCTTTGTATGCCAATATTGTAATCCCAGGGAACTTGTTTCTCCCTTAATTCTTTCAATGTGTTTCTGCGAATGTGTTACTTCTTGCTAAGTGTTGAACCTGTAATAGCAACCTGCCTTTAAGTCTTGTTGACCTTCTTAACTAGCATATTCTGTGTTATAGACAACTTTGCTATGTCTGGTTTTAAAATATAAGTGTATCTCTTCAAATTTTGTACCTTAACCATTGTTCTCTCACTCTCATTTGTTACCTACACTATTCTCAGTCTATCACTCTTGGCCGGATGAAAGCCAAGGCCACCAAGGTTTCCACCATTGACCTCCTTAGTGTGAGGACTGCTCGGGGTCCATTTGAGACCCTTGTGAACTCTGACACACTAGGACTTGGGGTTCTTTGGCCACTCTCTTTACTACTTAGACTTGAGCTATCTCTGACACTCAGTTCTTTCCTCATTCTATCTACTGAATATGCAATCTGGTTTGTTTAAGTGATGTCTGTGTAATTCAATGTCTGGGTTATATGGTCAATCTGTGGCTGTTTGGTTTGGCTTGAGTTCCTCTATGGTTTCTGGGTTGTGCTGATGAATATAGTGCCCTGTTGGGATCTAGGTGTGCTATGTGTGAAGAAAGAGTTTGTTGAAGGCCTAGGCAATACTGGGTATCTCTTATTAGGCCTACTATAGGTCTACTGTTACTGCTTCTATAATATTTTGTAATTACATTCATCATTGGGTCTGTAATAATTTTGTAATAAATGATTGGGGTGTTATGAAATTGGGGAAATGGGTACACTCTAATCATTGCATGAAAGGGTATAAAATATGCCTATTGAATTCATATGATCTACTTGTTATCCAACCTGCTATATATGACATTCAATTTCCATGTGCATTGGTAGAAATCATGCCATTAGGAGAATCATACACTCACACAACTTGCATACTATCAAAAGCATAAATACTTTATTTATTCCTATGTCTGCTTATAGGAAACAAAATTTCAATGACCATTCTTTCAATTTGCATAAATGCGGCATATTCAATAGAAGCCTATAGGATTTTAGTTAGTTAATTTGCTATTGTTATCATACTGCTCACCTAGAAAACATGTCTATAGGGGCTAAGTATAAAAAATTAGTTCCAATCGACAATCGTGAGAAATCCTGCCTATAGGGTATTACCACTCACTCTAAAAGTGTAATGCTGAACTTTCCAAACGCTGTTTTTTTACTTAGCCACGCCACTATTAGAAAGCATGAGTAATTTTGAGTATATCCAAACATCTTCACTGCCCCCTACTGCATAAATCACTTAGAGATCATGTCTATATGTTTAAAAACTTATAACCTGCAATCTCAATAATCAATATGCAATACTCCTAAACTATATAGTTGTTGGGAAATCATGTCTATAAGTTTAAAGTATCGCTTTGCATCTGAATATGCATGCACGTTTGAATCCAAGGTCATATAGAAATCATGTCTATAGGGCTTAAGGACTTTAATCTGTCTCAGTTTTGAAACTGCCTAACGCCTAATGTGAAAACTTGTTTTGCGTGCATTTGTTCTCTAAGTGTGGAGGCTAACTTGAGCCCTTAACTGCCTTACTTGAAGTCCAACTTGTTTTGTATGTCGCCTAGTTTTATCATTTTGAGCAGCCTAAATAAAGTCAAGAACCACCCTAAATAGAGGTCCAATGCCTCCTGGACCGTAGACATGGGACGGGTAGTGCACGCATAAGGTACGACTTAGAATTGAATTAGATTACATTTAGGTAAACAACTTTAACATAGTAATCGGGTAGCAGGCGATGACAGTCTGTGCCCACTGGATAATATGAGTAACTCCCCACCTCAAGGGAGTTGCGAAGTATTATTTATGTTGCACGGGGTGATCCCTTAGGCTAAAAAACTTAGGACCCCCCCCCCTCTTCTTTATACACTTAGTCATCTAATATAGACCTAATAGTTATATTCTTGTAATCCTTATTTCTCATTGTGTTATAATAAATTTCTTTGTCCCTTACTCTCTTTGTTTATCTTGCCTAGTTATAATCCATATACTCTTAAGTTCGGCCAGGACCCACAGTTGTGGACCTCGAAGAGTGCCTAACACCTTCTCTTTGAGGTAATTTGAGCCCTTACCCGATCTTTGGTGGCGTTGACTAGTCTAACAGAGTTATTCGCATAATAGGTGCCCTAACGTACCTAAAAAATCGTTAGGTGGCGACTCTTTTTCTTTTAACACTCTATCTCCCACTAAAAAGAGTTGGCACAACGTCGAAACCCTCTTTCGCGAGAAAACGGGGCGCGACAGCATGGCGACTCTGCTGGGATATACTTAGGCTCTTACCATAATGAACTTGGCTTATATGGATTATTTTCTTTGTTATAAAATGCACATCCCTTCCCTTCTCCACCTTTATTTGTTTAAATTTTTTATAATATGCACATCCCTTCCCTTCTCCACCTTTATTTGTTTAAATTTGTTATAACATGCACATCCCTTCCCTGTTCATCGTTATTTGCTATGACTGCTCTTTATTTTGACTGCTATATGATGCCTCTCCCATCCCTAATCCCTTACTTGCTTTATTACATTCTCGCATAAATTCCACAAACTAACTTCTTCCTTTATCTTTCTTTTTATGTTTTTTCATGTTTTACCTTAATACTGTATTTACTGCTTTTACATATTTATCATGCAAATACTTGGCGATGTGTTATTATCTCTGCATAAAGCATGCTCCACATCATACTCCACTCGCACCAATCATCACATAGCGGCGCTTGATGAGTATCTGCACTCTTCCAAAATTACCCTTTTTAAATCGAAAAGGCTTATTTGCGGTAGACTAGTCGATCACCGGTGCAGTCGACGGTCCCGTGCCTTTCCCTCTCAAATTGTCCACTTGAGAGTACTGGTCTAGGCCATTCTAGAAATCTTACTCCAATATCAAATGTACATGCAGTACGGGTTAGAATGTTGTTAACGTGATAGCCCGCAAAGATAAGCCTTGTCCAAAGTCCGATGGGACTTCCACAATCCCTACCATCATGTTATGTGCATTACTAGGAGAAAATATGCCAATATGTTGATCATTATCCCATGATCTTAGCCGAAATGTACCGCGCTCTAGATCGGTGCAAACAAGGATTCGGGCACTTCGAAGGTTGTAATATGTTACTGCAAGTCTGGTTATTGGAACATTTTCAGAGGGGAGAATATTGCCAAGAGCTTCTGCGATGACTGTTGAAAGACTAAATATCTTACCATCACCCAAAGAAAATGACATTTATCCCTGACAGGTTTGCACGACCTGGAAATGCTGTGAGTTGGGTGCGTTTCTTCAGCAATCTTACAGACAAGCAGGTACACTGGATTTTTGAATGGTTTCCTAGCAGTGAATTCATCATTAGGTCAAGAGAGACTACTCATCTGGTACTGACCGGGTTGAGGGATATCTATCTTTATGCTCTCATAAGGGTAATAAGACAAACGGGAAGAAAATAGGTTATACCTCAGGTTTTCAACATGGTCCAATACAAACCAGATTTTAAAGGGGACATCATCCATTCAAGTTCGAGGCACAATATATGTGGAACCAGAAGGTAATTGTGGAAAAGGATAGTATTAAGCCAGACAGTTATCATGCTGGTCATGTGTACATATACCCATCATAGTTGGTAGACGATATAGCAGGAGATGTTAAGCCGGGAATTAATCTGAAAAACAGGATCATAGATGACGCTGCTGAAGAAAAGGTTAAGTATAGGAGGTTACGCAAAAGGGTTATGGAGTCTGAAGCTAGGTATCTGGAAAAACACAAAGTGGATATGGAGGCGAACAACGAACGGAGGGAATTGCCACTAAATCAACAAAGAGATTCGAATATTTGGAGCAATGGTTGATGGAGCTTGAGGGAAAGATGAGGAAGAGGCTTTCAGATTGTCAAAACACGGATGGCAATGAAGGAGGGAATCTAGCAAAGGCTTACTTATTGTTAGATATGCGCGACCTAGGGAACCTGATTGATGGAGCCAAGAGAGCCAAGCACGGGGAAGGTCCTTCTGGGACCAAGTAGATTAGGAAATGACGTTCCTTTCTATTTTCTAGCTTAGTTTTAGATTTCAATTGTAATAAGGCATATGCCATTAGTAACTTTCTTATTATTGTCGATTTAGTTAGTATTTGATTCATTTTTGCATTAATAAAATGGCACAATTATTGGCATCAATTTTCTCCAATTCTATATGTCGCTTAGGCCTACCTCAGGCACAATGAGGTCCCCCAAATTAGGACGCAATTTATTACGTGATTTTGCAAAAAAAATTAACATTGCGAGCATTCTTTCAATATTCTTACTGACTTGGTTACCTTTTGTTAGTTTTTCTTTCTTTTGATTATTCCCATTCCCCAAGGTTGGTTCGTGCATAGTGGCATCATCCGCATATCACACTAGATCCAGAGGTCCTCCACCTCCTCCTCCACCAAGTGATCCTAAAGGCAAAATCAAAGGGAAAGAAAAAATGGATGATTTAAGCGGTATCAGAAAAGACAATGCTACTATGGCAGAAAACGTTGAAACTTCAGATGGCCGAAGTACTCTGGCACAGAACGAATTGGTCTTACGCCTGGAACAGAAAATCCTGGAGCTACAAGGAGAATTTGAGCAGGTCCGAAACTTGGAAAACCTTTCCCTCACACTAAACGTCCCTGATATCAACCAACAAAATCAAAATGCCCAAAACCCGGCACCACCCCAAAACACACAGAACAAAAATCCACCGCTGAATCCACCCGCACCACACCTCCTCAGAACCATAACCCTCCACTGGTACCTACTCCCCAACAATACCATCATCATCCAACTCAATACCCACAAACCACCACTTATCACACCCTTCAGAATGCACCACAACCTACTCCTGATCCCCAAAACTCAACAAATGACCACCCTTATGCCCAGATTCCTGAAGTTCATCAAAGCAATCCCATATATGTGAAAACTTTACCCCACACCCCACAACAAACCCTACATATACCGGAATCAACCGAGAAGGACTTACTCATCAAGAACATGGCGGAAGAACTCAAGAAGCTCATTGGCAGAGTTCAGAGTGTCGAATGTGGTAAAGGCATTGAAGGTTTGAATTATGAGGACTTGTGCATTCAACCAGATGTGGAACTGTCGGAGGGTTACAAACCACCCAAGTTCAAAATGTTTGATGGAACTGGTGACCCAAAGGTACATTTAAGGATATATTGTGACAAACTTGTAGGAGTAGGCAAAGATGAACGAATCCGTATGAAGTTGTTCATGAGAAGCCTCACAGGAGATGCTTTGTCTTGGTGCATCAGTCAGAACCGGAAGAAGTGGGTTAATTGGGTGAGCATGGCTTCAGATTTCATGGAAAGATTCAGGTTCAACACAGAAAACGCATCGGACATTTTCTGCATTCAAAATCTCAAGAAGAAACCAACAGAAACTTTCCGCGAGTATGCTACTCGGTGGAGATCTGAAGCTGCAAAGGTAAGGCCAGCACTTGAAGAAGAACAAATGAATAAGTTCATCGTCAGAGATCAAGACCCGCAGTACCACAAAAGGATGATGGTTATTGAAGAAGGAACTAAGAGTAGAATGCTGACGAATTTCGAAGCACTGTAGGCCACAAATAAAGCCTTGCAATCAGGAGGTATCTCGAAGAAGAAAGAGGTAGGTGCTGTGATGGTAGCCCAAGGTCCAAAGTCTCCTCTCACATACCAAACACCTCCACTCACATACCAGCCTTCACCCCCTAGATACCGACAGCCTGCTGCCACCTACCAAGCCTATAACACCCAACCCGCATATTATCACTCACCACCACTCGCTCGCTAAAATTACCAAAACCAAGACAAAACTTCGACCGTAGATCACCAGACAATACACTCCAATTGCTGAATCCATAGACCAACTGTATGAGAGACTGAAGGCTGCTGGTTATTTCACTCCCATCGCTGTTGTTGCTATGGAAAACTCTTCTCAGTGGATTAACCCAAATAAGACATGCGCCTATCACTCGGGCATGAAGGGCCATACCATTGATGAGTGTCGCAAGTTGAAGGACAAGATTCAAACATTGATCGACACCAAAGTCATATAGGCAAAGGAAGCTACACCAAATGTTCGTAACAATCCTCTCCCAGATCACAAAGGTGAGGGAGTGAATGTGATAGAGATCGATGAAGAATGGGATCCGGAGGGGTCAATTGGACTCATTCGGGAGGGAGATGATCCTAAAACATCTCCAGTCACCCTCACGCCCACTGTGGCACAAACCCAAGCACCGTTTGAAGTCGAGGTAACCGTATCAGCACCGTTTGAAGTCAAGGTAACCACACCCTTCACTGTGATGGTAGCACTCACTCCATTTTACAAGTCTGATGCTATACCTTAGGATTATTTTGTGGAAGTAAGGAGGAAAGGAAAAGCAAAAATGGAAGAAACAAATGCAACAGAAGGCATGACCAGAACTGGCAAGGTTTATACACCTGAGCACTTGGGAGGAACAAGCAAAGAAGCTGCGTCTAAGCCGCTTGTTATTGAGACTGGGCCTGGCGACCTTTGGAGAAAAGTGCAAGCAAGAGAATACTCTGTGGTTGACCATTTGAACAAAACTCCCGCTCAGATATCTATCTTATCAATGCTGCAAAAATTCGAGACATACAGGAATGCCTTGATGAAAGTGCTGAGTAAAGCTTATGTACCCACCAACATCACTAGTGGGTAAATGGCCAACATGGCCAGGCAGTGGAAAGCCACAAAATCACCTTTCATGAAGACGAGCTGCCACCAGAAAGACTAAGTCAAACAGGGCACTACATATCACGGTGCAATTTGAGGATAAGTTCATCGCCAGGGTCCTAATAGATGGGGGTTCAATTCTCAATGTATGTCCACTGACTAATCTTAAGAGATTGGGTAAAGGCCTGCAAGAGATACGAGCAGGAAGCATGAATGTGAAGGCGTTTGATGGATCTCAAAGGGCCACAATCGGAGAAATCAACCTCAGCCTACAGATAGGCCCAACCTGGTTTGATATTGAGTTTCAATTGCTGGATATATATGCTACCTATAACCTATTGTTTGGGCGGCCCTGGATGCATGTCACTGGGGCAACGACTTTTACTCTACATCAGGCTGTGAAGTTTGAATGGAACCATCTGGAGGTAATCATCCATGGAGACAGGAGTAATCCCATCTATACTAATCAGACTGTTCCAGTCATCGAGAATTGGAAAAAGCTGTGTGGAGAAACATGCAATCGTATTGAGCGCGTCAACGCAATTGAAAAGGAAAAATGGTGGAGCAACAAGATAGAAAGCATACTGCTGTGGACATGGTATGAACCTGGCAAAGGTCTCGCCAAAAACCTCCAGGGTATCAACAAACCAGTGCAACCGAAGCGTCATGGTACAACTTTCGGGCTTGGGTACGAATATACTTGGCAAGAGTACCAAGATTGGTCGCCACCATGGCATGGTCCTTATTATCAGCTGGAACAACCGGTACCACATTTGCACCAGACATTTTATCAAGCTGACATGATGTGGGGGTCTGAGGAAGATGAAGCCTTAGCTGGCATGAGGAAGCTGTTCCTGGATGATGAATACATGGATTGCAGTGCAATAGTTGACGAGGAGGAGGAGGAAGACATTACAATTCAGACCGTGGAGAAAGGAGCTATTCTCAAGAATTGGAGTGCTGCACCATCTCGGGCCCGTCGAGTTCCTGGGTAGCCTTGCAATTATCATCAATTATTTTTTTAAAAAGCATTTTTTGAGCATCTAAGACATTTTCAGTATTTTGCTTCGAACATATTTTGTTTTGAAATAATTGCTCGAGTCATCGAGCCGTACTTCTTGATATTTTCAATATTTTACTAATGCATCTCTATTTTTAGTATATATTATTATTCTTTATATTTTCTCTCTACATCATTATTATTACCTATCCCGATGAACCTACGACTGTGACATGTAATGAGATAACGCAACATAAGGATAGTGATTCAGAGGATCTGGAAGATGATATAATACCCGAGGACATTGTCAGAGAAGTGAAAAACTTTGAAAACAAGCCTAAGTCTAATTTAGACGAGACTGAGACAGTTAACTTAGGGGACTCTGAAGTGTCAAAGGAACACGTATAAGCATTCAACTATCACCATCAGAAAAGGAAGAGTATGTTCGATTCCTAAAAGAGTATGAAGATATCTTTTCATGGTCCTACGATGATATGATTGGTTTGAGAACATCCATAGTGGCTCACAAGCTACCGACCGATCCCATATGTCCACCGGTAAAACAGAAGCTCAGAAAATTCAAGCCAGATATGAGTTTTGAAGATATAAAAGGAGGTCACCAAGCAAATCAAAGCCAAGGTTCTCAGAGTGGTTGAATATCCGACTTGGTTGGCCAACATTGTGCCGGTTTCGAAGAAAGATGGGAAAGTCAGAGTGTGTGCTGATTACCGAGATTTAAACAGGGCAAGTTCCAAAGATGATTTCCCATATCCTAATATACACGTAGTGATCGACAACTGTTCCAAGCATGAACTCCAGTCCTTTGTGGATTGCTTCGCGGGGTATCGTCAGATCTGGATGGATGAAGAGTATGCCGAAAAGACAGCCTTTATCATGCCATGGGGGATGTACTGCTATAAAATGATGCAGTTTGGCTTGAAGAATGCTGGAGCCACTTACATGAGAGCCATGACAACCATTTTCCATGACATGATACACAAGGAAATAGAGGTGTACATGGATGACGTCATCATCAAATCCAGAAGAAGCACAAATCATATAGCAGACTTGAGGAAATTCTTTGATCGACTTCGAAGGTACTATCTGAAATTGAATCCAGCAAAGTGTGCCTTCGGAGTCCCTGCCGGAAAATTGCTAGGATCCATCGTCAGTCGCTGAGGGATTGAATTAGCCCTGTCAAAGGTCAAAGCTATCCAGGACTTGCCACCTCCAAAAAATAAAAGAAGATGTGATGAGCTTTTTAGGACATCTCAACTACATCAGCCGTTTCATAGCACAATCAACCGTGATCTGTGAGCCGATCTTCAAAATGCTGAAGAAAGATGCTGCAACAAGCTGGACTGAAGAATGCCAGAAAGACTTTGACAAAATCAAGGAGTATTTATCTAAACGACCTGTTCTGGTCCCACCAGAACCCAGAAGACCTTTGCTAATTTATTTGTCCGTAAGATGGAGCTTTAGGTTGCGTTTTGGGACAACATGATGAGACTGGAAGAAAGGAGCAGGCAATATATTATCTGAGTAAGAAATTCACACCATACGAAGCCCGGTACTCTTTTTTGGAGCGCACCTGTTGTGCTTTGACATGGATAGCTCAAAAGTTGAGGCACTATTTATGTGCATACACCACGTATCTCATATCAAGGATGGACCCACTGAAATACATCTTCCTAAAACCCATGCCAACGAGAAAGTTAGCAACATGGAAGATATTGCTGAGTGAATTCGACATTATCTATGTAACTCAGAAGGCGGTCAAAGGGCAAGCGTTGGCAGATCATTTGGTAGAAAATCTTGTAGATGGAGAAGACGAACCATTGAAAATGTATTTTCCCGACGAAGAGGTATCATTCGTAGGAGAAGATATCACCGAAGCATATGATAGTTGGAGAATGTTCTTCAACGGAGCTGCAAACTTCAAAGGAGTGGGTATCGGAGCTGTCTTAATATCAGAAACTGGCCAACACTATACAATATCTGCAAAACTCAGGTTTCCATGTACCAACAATATGGCAGAATATGAGGCTTGCATCTTGGGACTTAGGTTGGCCATTGACATGAATGTTCAGGAGTTGTTGGTGATTGGAGATTCCGATCTTTTGGTGCATTGATTTTAGGAGAATGGGCTACCAAGAACACCAAAATATTACCATATATGTACTATGTACAGGAGCTGATCAAGAGGTTCACAAAGATAGAGTTCAAACATGTTCCGAGGATTCAGAACGAGTTCGCAGATGCATTGGCCACTTTATCTTCCATGACACAACACCAGACAAGAACTTCATCGATCCTATCCCAATAGGAATTCATAAGCAGCCAGCTTATTGCGCTCATGTTGAAGAAGAAAGTGATGGAAATCCGTGGTTCCACGACATCGAAGAATACTTGGGAAAGGGAGAGTATCCGTAGCACGCAACCCATACTCAGAAGCGCACACTCCGAAGATTAGCCAACCACTTCTTTCAAAGCAGAGGAATTCTGTATAGAAGGACTCCTGACCTGGAGTTACTACGGTGTGTCGATGCCAAGGAGGCATCGAGATTGCTCGAGGAAATACATGTCGAAACTTGCGGACCGCACATGAATGGCTTCATCTTATCCAAGAAAATACTAAGAGCAAGATATATTTGGATGACTATGGAAAAAGACTACATCAAGTATGTCCAGAAGTGTTACCAATGCCAGATACATGCTGATATGATACTAGTGCCACCCAATGAACTCAATGCAACAAGTGCACCCTGGCCTTTCTCCGCTTGGGGCATGGATGTCATTGGTCCAATCGAACCCACTGCTTCAAATAAGCATAGGTTCATTCTAGTGGCCATCGACTATTTCGCAAAAGTGGGTTGAGGCCGCATCTTACAAAGCTGTCTCTAAGAAGGTCGTCACAAATTTTGTTTGGGATCGCGTTGTTTGTCGGTTCGGAGTTCCAGAGTCAATCATCACCGACAACACCGCCAATCTTAACAGTGATCTAATGAAGTCCATGTGTGAATATTTCAAGATCAAGCATAAGAATTCCACAGCATACAGGCCGCAAATGAACGGAGCTGTAGAAGCCGCCAACAAGAACATCAAGAAGATACTAAGGAAAATGGTAAATAACTACAAGAAATGGCACGAGAAGTTTCCATTTGCTCTGCTCGCATATCGTACCACAGTTCGCACATCAACTAGGGCAACTCCTTACCTGCTGGTCTACGGTACGGAAGCGGTTATTCCGTCGAAGTAGAAATCCCTTCTCTAAGAATCATACAAGAAGCTGAGCTCAGTGACGCAGAATGGGTATAGAGTCGTTACGGGCAACTAGCCCTCATTGATGGAAAAAGAATGAATGCGGTATGTCATGGTCAACTCTACCAGAATGGCAAGAGCTTTCAACAAAAGGGTCAGACCAAGGCAATACGCACCGGGGCAGCTGGTGCTAAAGCAGATCTTAGGGGAAGTTTTCACCCAACTGGCAAGGTCCCTACACGGTTCATCGAGTACTAACAGGAGGAGCACTTATACTTGCAGAAATGGACGGAGAGATTTGGCCAAAACCTATTAACTCAGACGCTGTCAAGAGATACTATGTTTAGGATTGTTTATATTTCTTCACTTGATGTAACTGAACTAGCTTGACCTGATTCCCGTTTAAGAGGGGATACGTAGGCAGCCCTGTGTGTTCGGTCACATCTTAATAAAACCTTCATTTTTCCCATGATCAGAAATTGGGGCAAGATTGCAAGTTCACCAACTTCATCATATGCGGAACAACCAAAAGTATTGTCAGAATTAAGGAGGTTGCGATGTCTCTAAAATGAGTCACAGTCACCGGTTCATATAAATTATTTGATATCACATGCTACTACGTTTCAAATGACAATATTTATCAAATGCATGCATATTTTCCGAAAACTTTGTTTCTATGACAGCCAGATGTTGCCCAGGTAACTCAAACAGGATCTCAAGACGAGAGTGAAGGCAAAGCAAGAGTCAAGAGCACGAACCAACCTTCCCCCTCACAAACTCACAAATTTTTTTTGGATGCAGGCACGATAAGACAACAATATCCACAAATACATCAAATCACTACCTTCATGACGACAAGTTACCTAGCGCAAACACCTCCAGCTAAGAAATACTTTACTTTCTCACTGTCACTCATTGTTTCCTTGCATGAGACTAAGCTTTGTCTCCCCTCTTTGCATGAGACTAAGCATTGTCTCCCCTCTTTGCATGAGACTAAGCATTGTCTCCTCTCTTTGCATGAGGCTAAGAATTGTCTCCCCTTTCCCTGCATGATACTAAGCATTGTCTCCTCTTCTTGTATGAGGATAAGCATTGCCTCCCCAATTGCATAAGGCTAAGCATTGCCTTTTCCTACATGAGACTAAGCATTGTCTCCTCTTCTTGCATGAGGCTAAGCATTGCCTCCCTAATTGCATAAGGCTAAGCACTGCCTTTCCCTACATGAGACTAAGCATTGTCTCCTATTATTGCATGAGGCTAAGCATTGCCTCCCTAACCGCATAAGGCTAAGCACTGTCTTTCCCTGCATGAGACTAAGCATTGTCTCCTATTCTTGCGTGAGGCTAAGCATTGCCTCCCTAATTGCATAAGGCTAAGCATTGCCTTTTCCTGCATGAGACTAAGCATTGTCTCCTATTCTTGCATGAGGCTAAGCATTGCCTCCCTAATTGCATAAGTCTAAGCATTGTCTTTCCCTGCATGAGACTAAGCATTGTCTCTTATTCTTGCATGAGGATAAGCAGTGCCTCTTCCTTGCATGCTATCTTCACTACACTACCTAAAACCTGCACTATCCCTCTGTTCACCTAGGGCTAAGCACTGCCCTCATCTTACACAAGACTAAGCGCATATGACCAAGCATCCTATCTTTGCATTTCATAGGCTGAAACATCGCCATCTTGTCCAAAGGCGCCGTAGTCCGAAGGTATCATCCTCATAGCCGGGAGACACCATGCCATGGCCTGGGGATCTCTCAATATTTGACATCATTATTCAAAGGCGTCATCGTCTGGAGGCACCATCCTCATGGCCCGAGGACATCATTTCGTGGCCTGCGAATCCTTTATCATACGCTTCATAGCCCAAGATGTCATGGTCTAAGGATATCATTATCATCGTCCAAATACAACCTTCATGAGGAAATTTGCATCATGTTTAAATTTTCGTAATACCCCTTACATATATATATTTGCATGCACCGTGTTTTAAATTTTGCAGGTAATTCGAGAAGTAACTGTTCTTCAAACGGGAGCAATCTTTGCTCCGGTTTTCTGGTCACAACATTCACATCCTTCAATTGTTTCAAACGTAACCGACCACCAGCAATTGCCCACCTTTTACTCTATGACCGTTCATATACTCGTTCTATAATACATCCGTGGCGTTTCAGATTCACATGCATAACTCTACATAAATTCATCTGATACTATCCTACCCAAAAGAACCCTCTACGAAAAATGCGAACACTCCTGTAACAACTCGATCGATTTCGTTCACCGCTGGATCCAGAACTACACACAACCTGATCCCGGTAACACCAAGGATATGTAGGCAACTCAGGAACCAGGGTTTGACCTCCGTTTTTTTAAAATCACATCATTCCTCACTCAATTCGGCCAAAATTGGTCATCATTTTCTTTACTTGACAACTCTTTCATCATTCCCGGGGTAAAGTGGGGCAGCTGTTGATACCCAATTTTGCCCTCGTATTTTATTAAATAATATATATAATTTCAAAACGTCAATTTTTGCATCATTATTTAGTTTACAAATCTATACAAGCATTTTTTATAACTTCCCATAATTTTTAGAGCTTTAAAATTGATTTTCCTGTATTTAAATTACTTGTATATTTATTAATTACTCCTTTCAATTATTTTTGCGATGACTTAATTACCTAAAATTATTATTTGCATATATAATACATGCTTCAAATACTTTAGTTCATTACAGTAGTATTGTTAAGCCATTTGCACAATCTTGCAATAATAGCCTATATTTTACAATTTTATTGCATTTGTCATTTTATTCAAGGTCAAAATAATATCTTACCTTTTTATAATCTTCTACTATTGTTTTAAAATGTTAATTTGCATAAATAGCATTTTTTATAATTTATTTAATTGTTATATTAAGTTATTTTCCCCTTAATTTCCTATTTTAAAATCTGGCCCAAAATTGGTATTAATTTCGAACCAGACAAGCCCCAAATCTCTAGCCCAACCCCTAAGCCCAATCCATACGACCCTTTTATCCCTAACCCAGTCAAACAAACCCGACCCAGCTCTTCCTAAATCCCAGTCGTTGATCAAAAGTGATCAACAACTCACAACACCTCTTCCCACTCTCCTTATATCCTCTCACCCAAACCCTAATCCCCATTTCTCTTCATCAGCCGCCCTCAAACACTCCTCCCTCCCCCAGAAACCTAGCCGCCCTCTCAATCTTCTCCGACTCCGTCTCAATCATGGATTCCTTCCATTATTTTCTTACCTTTTATGTGTTATCTCAGTATTACTTGCACGACAATGGTATCACTTAGTACTTGCCTAAATTTGGCAAGTACCATCTCTCAAACTTAGGCTCGTTCAACTTCAATCGCTAGAATCAGGACAATATCTTGTCCATATACATGGAAGAATCGTTGATTTCTCATACCAGTAGACGAATTTTCAAACGTTGAACCCTATTTAGGGTTTGATTTTCGATTTCTTTCCTTTATTGGTCGCTTTCTGATTGCATGTATGTTTTCCCTTTTCATATTTGATTGATTTCTTTCTTTATTTACTCGCCTGATTTAACGAATATATAAATAACCCCCCCCCCCCAATTCCCCTTTGAGACAGACCTTTTAATCACCATATTCACTAAAAAATTAAATCTATTACTCTATTGTTCTCTTATTCTCTTGTTCTATACTTTGGTTCTTGTCCAGCTGAAAGCCAAGGCCACCGGAATTTGATTCTTCAACCTTTCTTGGTGCGAGCACAGTGCGGGGTTCATTTGAAGCCCTTGGGAACTCTGACGCATTAAGATTCTTGGTTTTTTTTCTTTGTTGATATTCAGAGTACTGTGGAATTTGCTCTTTCTTGTTGTCTGTTTAACTGGTAAGTCTCTTGGCATTACGATTTCATTCTTCTGTGTTCATGTCCTGCATATTCATGCCTCTGAATTTCATCACCTAAGGTGTTCTTAGACCATCTTTATGTGTAACTTTACGAGCATTGCACTCGTATTATGATCTGAACCTCTTTAGTATTTGATTTTTACTTAAAATTTCCAGTTTTGAGATGTGTTATTTGAATATGATTCTCCTGAATAATTTGGACCTTCTTAAGTTCATCTAGCCTAATGTTTTGGTATCTGAATGTCTACATTGCTATTTGACATGAGCTTGATTTCCTACTCTACTTTGAATTCCTGTAATGACTGACTCGCATCTATAATGTGTTTTAATCTGTGTTAAGACCTTCAATATTAACTATGACTTGCTCCCCTGCTATCGTGTCACTCAACATGTCTTTGCTTTGCTTAATTCTATATCCTTATTGTTTGAAACCTTTAGAATGGCTATTTTAATCTGTGTTTCCTTACAATGTTTGAGACTGTTTGTCCTAGTGATAAATTAGCATGTCTGTTTTTCTCTGTTGTGATGGATATTCAGCATAATTTGGACCCTTAGGATTTAAACCCCTTAAGTTAATGCTTTACTTAGACTCGTTTGGTATTATGCACCTTTGTATTCCAATCTTGTAATCCCAGGGAACTTGTTTTTCCCTTAACTCTTTCAATGTGTTTCTGCCGATATGTTACTTTTGCTAAGTGTTGAACCTGTAATAGCAACCTGCCTCTAAATCTTATTGACCTTCTTAACTAGCATATTCTGTGTTTTAGACAACTTTGCCATGTTTGTTTTTAAAATACAAGTGTATCTCTTCAAATTTTGTCCCTTAATCATTGTTCTTTCACTCTCATTTGTTACCTACACTATTCTCAGTCTATCACTCTTGGTTGACTGAAAGCCAAGGCCACCAAGACTTCCACCATTGACCTCCCTAGTGTGAGCACTGCTCTGGGTCCATTTGAGACCCTTGTGAACTCTGACACACTTGGAGTTGGGGTTCTTTGGCCACTCTCCTTACTATTGAGAGTTGAGCTATCTCTGACACTCATATCTTTCCTCATCCTATCTACCGAATATGCAAACTTATTTGTTTAAGTGATATCTGTGTAATTCAATATTTGAGTATTACGGTCAATCTGTGGCTGTTTGGTTTGGCTTGAGTTCCTATATGGTTTCTGGGTTGTGCTAATGAATATGGTATCCTTTTGGAATCTGGGTATGCTATGTGTGAAGAAAGAGTTTGTTGAAGGCCCAGGCAATACTGGGTATCTCCTTTTCGGCCTGCTATAGGTCTACTGTTATTGCTTGTATAATATTTTGTAATTACATTCATTGTTTGGTCTGTAATAATCTTGTAATAAATGATTGGGGTGTTAGTGAAATTGGGGAAATGGGTACACTCTAATCTTTGCATGAAAAGGTTGAAAACATGCTTATAGGATTCATATGATCTACTTGTTATTCAACCTGCTATATATGCCATTCAATTTCCATGTGCACTGGTAGAAATCACGCCATTAGGAGAATCACACACTCACACAACTTGCCCACTATCAAAGCATAAGTACTTTATTTATTCCTATGTCTACTGCTAGACTGCATGCCTATAGGAAACAAAATGTCAATGGCCATTCTTTCAATTTGCATAATTGCAGCATATTCACTAGAAATTATGCCTATAGGATTTTAATAAGTTAATTTGCTATTGTTATCATACTGCTCACCCAGAAATCATGTCTATAGGGGCTAAGTATAATATATTAGTTCCAATCGACAATCGTTAGAAATCCTGCCTATAGGGTATTGCTACTCGCTCTAAAAATGTTAATGCTAAACTTTTCAAATGTTGTTTTGTTGCTTAGCCACGCCACTATTTGAAAGCATGAGTAATTCTGAGTATTTCCAACGATCTTCACTGCCCCCCTACTGCGTTAATCACTTAGAGATCATTTCTATAGGCTTAAAAACTTATAACATGTAGTCTCAATAATCAACATTCAATACTCCTAAACTATATAGTTGTTTGGAAATCATGTCTACAAGTTTAAACTAGCGCCTTGCATCTAAAACTGCCTGCACGTTTGAATCCAAGGTCATATGAAATCATGTCTATAGGGCTTAAGGACTTTAATCTGTCTCAGTTCTGAAATTGCCTAACGCCTAATGTGAAAACCTGTTTTCCATGCTTTTGTTGTCTAAGTGTGGAGGCTAACTTGAGCCCTTAACTGCCCTTACTTGAAGTCCAACTTGTTTTGTATGTCGCCTAGTTTTATCATTTTGAGTAGCCTAAGTAAAGTCTAGAACCACCCTAAATAGAGATCCAATGCCTCCTGGACCGTAGGCATAGGACGGGTAGTGCATGCATAAGGTACGACTTAGAATTGAATTAGAGCGCATTTAGGTAAACACATAGTAATCGGGTAGCAGGAGATGATAGTATGTGTCGCTAAATAATATGAGTAACTCCCTACCTCAAGGGAGTTGCGAAGTATTATTTATGTTACACGAGGTGATTCTTTAGGCTAAAAAACTTAGGACCCCCGCCCCCTCTTCTTTATACGGTTAGTCATCTAATATAGACCTAATAGTTATATCCTCGTAATCCTTATTTCTCATTGTGTTATAATAAATTTCTTTGACCCTTACTCTCTTTGTTTATCTTGCCTAATTATAGTCCACGTAGTCTTAAGTTTGATCGGGACCCACAGTTGTAGACCTCGAAGAGTGCCTAACACCTTCTCTTTGAGGTAATTTGAGCCCTTACCCGATCTTTGGTGGCGTTGACTAGTCAAACAGAGTTATTCGCATAATAGGTTCCTTTGATATCATTGTGAAAGTGAAATAAAACTTGGTTATCAGTAACCCGTTTCCTTCTAAAATTAGATTTTGGCCAAAGGACTTATTTTTGGTTAAACAGGTGTGCTTTGGATGAAGGAGAATGTCTTTCTTGAAAATAAGTAGTTTTCTTACTTATTTATGATGTTTGAAATAAGCATAATATACTGTCTCAAGAGTATTATTAATATATATTCTAGACAAATATACAGTTTGAATAAAAGTTACTGGGTTTGATCGAACCCGCGGTAGCTTGGCTTCTGCCTCCGCTCCTATAGGGGTGAGGTTGTGGTGGGAATATGAGGGTGGGGGTTCGGGGTGGTAGGTGAGGGTAGGAGGGAATGAGAGTGGGGTTGAAGTGTTAGATGGTGGGAGGAGACAATTAGTATGAAACGTTACTTACCAAACTTATTTTGTCTAGTCTCACTAGGTATTATTTGCACATGATTGCAATCTATAATACGCAGGGGCGGACGTACTTTGACTCAAGCGATGTCATCCGACACGGCTTGATCAAAATCTTTTACTAAGTATATGAATGTAACTGATATGTAAAGATGAAACAAATAAATAAAGTGGCACTGCTACAGAAAAAGCTCTTAGCTCACTTGGTCGGGGGCTGCAACTTTGTTATGGAATTCAAGACTTTGATTCCCTGTAGCTGCGTGTCTTTATTAGTTTTAGACAATTTTACCCCATATATTGTGTATGCTAAAAAGATAAAATTCGAGACTTTGAACCCTTGACCATTAGTTAAGGGCAAAATTACCAGTAGATAGTATTTTGTATTAATTCTAACGAGACTATTATAATTCCTGTAAAAAACCTAAAGTTGTCTAGTAGATTTATAGTAATATACTTAATTGTGTTTTATTCATATATCACAGATTGTATTTTTAATTTTTTATATGATATCATTACAACAATTGGTTCATTTGATTATATCTTTAAATGTCGACACCACTTACACAAAATCATGTTATACGCCCCTGTGTTTGACCAAAAAGTATCAAGCCTTTTGATTAAACCAATTAATGATGAAAAGAGGGTAAATCTTAGACAAATATAATCGACTCTAGATCTAAGCACCATGAATGTTGAAATCCAAGAGATTGAGTTTATATAACATATCTTAGAGTGAATGGAAGATATTAAATGTAAATAATAAGCTTACAACTTCAACATATCGTTCCGTATTTGTAAAAGCAAAGAGTACAAAGGATGATTCTTGTCGATAACTATGGGATCTAGCTTCATTGATTCGACAAAGGGCATTACACAGGTTTGTAATCCTGAATATAAGCTTCTTCTTTTTGCCCCTAGAGATCTCTTCCATGTCTTCTGTCTCTTTTTCCCTTTTTCCGGTCCCCCTCCCTCCTTTTCTGCTTGGTCTTGGGTAAAAGGGGAAATTGGCAATATATATATATATATATATATATATATATATTGCCAATTTCCCCTTTTACCCAACGGTTCATAACCAACGTGCCCTATCATGGCCGTACTTCTTCCTCGCTCGCCCAAGTGTTACGTTCTGCCATGTAAGCCTTCTGATGGCCTGATCTCGGCGAAAACCGAGATACTCGTCACCATTACGCCTCGTGGACACGACCATGGCTTGGTCGACCTCTCTCCGTTTCCTTTAATGATAACCATTTGATGGTCTTTGACCCATACAGTTAGTCCCTCCGGCCGTTGGGGTCGTCTTTTGGTAAGCTTAGTAGGCAGATCCTGTCGATTCAAGAGTTAGGAGAAATCCGGACATTATTCAAGGACAGGGCCCTTATGGCGAGGCGGTGGCGTGATGCTTCAAGGATCTTACCGAACCATTGCGTCAGTTCGGAGATGGATCATCACGTCGATTCAGGGCACCATGAATGCCCGTTATGCGTCATTATGGCGCACGTTTCCCAAGCACCGTATCGTTTCCTGTGCCCTTTCATTTTTTTTGATTGACGGCTCTCGGGTTTCTCGCTCAGGTCATTTGTGTCCCTATAAATAGGGGGAACCTACCATTCGATTATATGCTTTTCAATTTACCTGAGAGAATTTTACAAACTTCCACCTTCTTCAGTATTTCATACTTCTACTTTCGTTAGAATTTGACGTGACCACTCTCTCTATTCTTTCATCACTCTTGTTTACTTCGATTGAGATAGAGAAATGGATGGTACTTCTTCCCAGACTGATAGATTTGTCGAAGCTCCGGTACCCAAAAATGGCGTACCCTTACTTGAATATGGAATGGATGTGGTGGAAGACGAGGGATTTCCGATAGTGGATGAGATACTACCCCGTCCGGGGAAATTAAGGACTGACATGAATAGCCCTGCCGGAGAAAAACCGAAACCAGTCCCTTCCACCATGGATGAAGCAGCGATTACGGCGCTCAAGGCCAAGTGGGGAATCCCAATTCATATCGAAATGGTACCGGCGGTGGGAAAGGACATTGTACATTTGCACCGCCCGGGGTACTGCGCATTTTAGGCGTACCCTTTTGTTATCGGGTACATGCTTCCTCTCCCTCTCTGGTGGTAGACTTCTGCCACTTCGAGGAAGTGTGCCCGGCCCAACTATATCCGTACGTGTACAAGCTCTTCCTCATGCTTATCAAGTACACGGAGCTTGCCGGACGAGGGATTTCCTTGGGGCACATGCTCCACATATTTGCCCCTCATTTTCTTCGGGGTACAATGATCCATATACGCCATTGAGGGACCAAGGGTATGGTGGTGAAGATGGGCGATAAGGCTAATCGCCGCTTCTGGGAAAGTTACTTTTATGTGCAGACAGAGCACCTTGTGGCGGATTCGGCAGGGTTTCCAGAGACGTGGAACTTTGCTCGTAAGTTTTCCTTTGTTTATTTTATGATTCCTTTTACGGCGATCGTCGATCGTTCCCTTTTAGGTGATATTGCTAACGACTTGTTTTTATTTATGTAGCTGAGAGACTACCTCCCCCGCTAGTTGATGATATCCGCTAGTGGGTGAGTGCGATTCTTCCCCATACAAGGGGGATTCGTGAGTGGGCGTCCTTCCATGAGAAATATGGGCGTAAGCCTCTCACTGGTGAGTCGACCTGCTGCAATTTTTCTTTATCCTTTGCCTTACGGTTCTGCCTTGTCGTTATACAATCGTCTTTCTTTGTCGACAAGGAGGGTGCAAAGGATAAGGGCTCCTCCGCTCACATTCCGTCAGCCGGCGCCCCTTGCCCGACCTGTACCGAGGGCTGCAGCCCGGCCTGCGTCGAGAGCTAACGAAAAATCTATGCCTGCGACTGAAGCCGTGCGTGCGGGAGCTAATCCTCAGTCAGAGATGCCGATTCCTGTTGTTATTTTGACGGCCGAATCTTCTCGCGCCAGTAGTGGGGAGGCTCCATAGAAGAGATGACAAGTGGTATTGGAAGTGGCTCCTCAGGCCGAAACGTCTTCGAGGGGCGAACTTGCCTTGGCTGTGCCCGTAGTTGGTAGTGGGGCCAACCCGACCGCAGAGGCTACGCCTGTTGTGAGCGATCAACAGGCTGATGTGGCGGGGAGACGGAGTCCCGAGGCTGCGGTTGCTGTCCCTGGCGGCCCTTCGACATCCCGGCCGAATCGTACTTCTTCTTCGGTCGAAGAGAGGGGAAAAGGCGTCATGGTC
The DNA here is from genome assembly GCF_001879085.1 of Nicotiana attenuata. Classification (NCBI taxonomy): domain Eukaryota; kingdom Viridiplantae; phylum Streptophyta; class Magnoliopsida; order Solanales; family Solanaceae; genus Nicotiana; species Nicotiana attenuata. Next base: position 14,160,004 of record NC_031989.1, read on the forward strand.
GATGATTACGAGTCTGAATTCGACATCGATCCTGATTACGTTAGGATGTTCGAAGAGGGCTTTACCCGAATTATAGTGAGAGCGGGAGGTCCCTCCCGAATACTAGAAATTCTGTCGAACCTCAACCTTCTGGGGGACACGGTAGGTTTTGTGCCGCAATTTGACCTTCTATGTTGTGCCGCAGAAAGCAGAGCTCTTCAGGATGTTAGTGACGCCAAATTGTCACGCGGCGTGGCCGCGATGGGTCTAAGGGTAAGTTCACTTATTTGTTGTTATTATTATTTTTGCTTTATGACCTTGGTCTTTACCGACTCATCTCTTCTCTTTGTTTTCAGTCTTATATGCTGGAGATCGAGTGCGCTCGTAGGACCGAGACTCGGCCGCTATTTTTCTGAAGATGCTTGAGAACTATCAGCGGTATCGCAACAAATGCCGCGAGATGCACGAGCGGCTCAGGGCGGATATTAGCACCCAATTCGTCAGGGAAGAGTTGGAGAAAAGGGATCAGGAACTGATGCAGTCCATCCGAAGATGCAGTGAGCTTGAGGAACTGCTCCGTGCCAAAGACGAAGAACTCGAGGTGGGCAAGGGGGTTGCAGCAGAGTGCGATGATCTTCAGGCAAAGGTGTTGTCTCTACAAGTCGAACTCGACCAGAATGCTACCAGAGTTGAAGCTTTGAGTGCAGAATGGATGGGGAAGTTGGCCGAGCTGGAAAAGAAAGTGGCCAAAATAGAGAGTACCGAGGAGGCTCCGTCATCGGCTTTGGCGTGGGCGGCGGCGTTGGAGGATACCATCCACGTCCTTCAATCTGATTAGGAGTCTGAGAGGGCTACGACCACGCTGAGAGAGGCGCGGCTCAAGGAGCGTATTGGTGAAATCGACCAGGAGGCTTCGAGCCTAGGAGACCGGGTTGTGGACCTCGAGGACGAGAAGGAACAGCTGTTAGCCCTATTGAGTCTGCCTCCGCCGCGGTCCCACGCCGCCTATATGAGCTTTGGGTCCACGTCGAGGCCCATCGAGAAATTTACAAGGGTTTGTGGGAGGCGAGGACTTTCCCAGAGGCCACCTTTGAAGATGCTCGGGCAAAAGCACGCGCGGCTCGCACTGCATGCGGTATGACCCTGCGACTCCGGAAGCTGGGGAGGGCATCGAGAACGAGGACGAGCTCCCTTCTGATGGTGACGATGATGGGGAAAATGGAGGTGGGGACGATGCGGAGTGAAGCTTTTGCTGCATCCTATGTACTTAGCTTTTATTTGTTGTTTCGTTGTCCATTTTCATCTTTTCCCAAGGGGCCGTTTTGGCCCTTTGTAAGTTGCGGTTGTCTCGCATGTACATTTGAATAAAACAGTTGTTTCTTCTTCATTTGTGTATCTTTTGATTTTCACCGCGATGAGTCCCTGACTCTTTTGATTGTGAATTCGAACTTGAGAGTTTGGGCGAGACCGACTTCTAATTTGCAAACTTAGGCAGAATAAACCTTAATTCGACGAGGCCGAATTTAGATTCTCCATCTTGTGCGAAGTCAATTCCGACTTGTATACTCGAGCGGGACTGAATTCCGACCTACTAATTTAGGTGAAGTCAATTTTTCCATGTATGTTCGAGCAAGGTCGAACTTGGAGTCACCATCTTGGGCGGATTCGATTTCTGACATATATTCGAACGAGGTCGAAACTACAACCTGTTATGACCTCGAGCGAGGCCGGACTCTCCTTTCATGTGGCGATGGACGATGTCCGTAGGGGTGGTATTTCGAGTAAGATCGAAATTATAACCTGTTGTGAGTTCGAGCGAAGTCGAACTTCTCTCTTGGCGAAGGTCGATGGCTGTAGGGGTGTTATTTCGATTAAGATCGAAATTATAACCCGTTCTGAGTTCGAGCGAGGTAGAACTTCTCTCTTGGCGAAGGTCGATGGCCGTAGGAGTGTTATTTCGAGCAAGGTAAAAATTGTAACCCGTTGTGAGTTCGAGCGAGGTCGAACTTCTCTCTTGGCGAAGGCTGATGACTGTAGCGGTGTTATTTCGATCAAGATCGAAATTATAACCCGTTGTGAGTTCGAGCGAGTTCGAACTTCTCTCTTGGCGAAGGCCGATGGCCGTAGGGGTGTTATTTCGAGCAAGGTCGAAATTGTAACCCGTTGTGAGTTCGAGCGAGGTTGAACATCTCTCTTGGCGAAGGCCGATGGCCGTATGGGTATTATTTCGAGCAAGATCGAAATTATAACCCGTTGTGAGTTCGAGCGAGGTCAGACTTCTCCCTTGGCGAAGGCCGATGGCCGTAGGGGTGTTATTTCGAGCAAGGTCGAAATTGTAACTCATTGTGTTGTTTCTGTTGGGGGACGTTACTCGTCGTCGTGTTGTATATACGTGCATTAAGGCAAGCCCTGGTTCGATTAATTTCGCTTTTATTTGGAGAGTACTGTGCGTTTCCTGGGTGAGTCCCAGTTCGCTCAATTTTGCTTTCATTAGAGAATGTTACGTGTTTTATGGGCGAGTCCCAGTTCGTTTAACTTTGCTTTTACTGGAGATTGTTTGTTCGATAGTTGTTCTGTACCGAGCCATTGCTGTTATTTGTGATATGCTACGGAACCATTTTCGGGGGTATTTTGGCAACGTGGGTCCCCTGCTCGCGTACCCATGCGAGTGCTCACGTTCCTGTTTTGAACCAACAAAAGAGTGAAGAATCAAAATGAAATTGTCTGTTACCTCGACCTAACAAGCCAGTTAAAGGGGGAGCGGCGTTGTAGGTTCACTCGCTTCGCCTAGTGCTCGAATAGTGGTTTTTTATTTGGCGGTCGCGCTTAGCTTCGCCATTTAACTGTGTCTAGACTTCTTGTGAGTTGGGCTTACCTCACCCGTTGGGACATCGAGGCCGAGTCCCTGTATTTTCGATATGCGTACGTAATAAGGGAAACATGTCATGCTTTATTTATAGACCATCTAGCATACGTGATACTAAAATAACGCGGGATATGCCTGATCTTCCAAAGGGTCATGCAGTAGGTTATCATCCCATCCCCAGGGGTAGAAGTACGGGTCGGTATACAAGGTGAATACATAGCGTAGGATCACGATCATGCCAAGCACATAGTGACCGTGGTTCTACTTAAGTCGTGCATGTGACCCGCTAAACCCATTGTTATGCGGGGGGGGGGGGGGGGGGTGCAAGTCGGTCGTGGTTTTTATTTTGTGTAGGGATCTGGCCTGGATTGATACGGTTATTTCAAGAACTTATCTATCATTCTTTTCAAGTAGGCGTTGTCACCGAAGTGATGAGATTGTAACAGCCTGGAAGTAATATTTGATTGATTCTAGATCTAAAGAAAACTAAAGAATTTGGCTAAGAAATCCCCACAGACGGTGCCAAATTGTTTACCAAAAAGTATTAAGCCTTTTGATTAAACCAATTAATGATGAAAAGAGGGTAAATCTTAGACAGATGTAATCGAATCTAGATCTAAGCACCATGAGTGTTGAAATCCAAGAGATTGAGTTTATATAACATAGCTTAGAGTGAATGGAAGATATTAAATGTAAATAATAAGCTTACAACTTCAACATATCGTTCCGTATTTGTAAAAGCAAAGAGGACAAAGGATGATTCTTGTCGATAACTATGGGATCTAGCTTCATTGATTCGATAAAGGGGATTACACAGGTTTGTAATCCTGAATATAAGCTTCTTCTTTTTGCCCCTGGAGATCTTTTCCATGTCTTCTGTCTCTTTTTCCCTTTTTCCGGCCCCCCTCCCTCCTTTTCTGCTTGGTCTTCCTTATATATATATATTGCCAATTTCCCCTTTTACTCAACGGTTCTTAACCAGCGTGTCCTATCATGGCCGTACTTCTTCCTCGCTCGCCCAAGTGTTATGTTCTGCCATTTAAGCCTTCTGATGGCCTGATCTCGGCGACAATCGAGATACTCGTCACCATTACGCCTCGTGGGCACGACCATGGCTTGGTCGACTTCTTTCTGTTTCCTTTAATAATAACTATTTGATAGTCAGATTTTGACCCATGCACCGTGATAATACGTATGTGTAAGATTCATCTCTCTGAGAATAATATCAATTCGTCGTGTCGGCTTCCCTCTAGGCCTCTATCCTAACTAAATTTGGCACCACATTTCCCTCGTGCTTGACAAATTTATAGTATCTGCTGAAAGTCCATACATAATTTCTGCTTTGTAGTCGAACAACTTGTTGGCTGGAGTTGGTGACATTGTACCAAGTGTCAGGCCGTCAGGTTTTGGTAGTATGAGTCATCAGAGGACTTAGGATTTTAATACAACGGGGCACCAATTTCTGCTTAACTAATGCCCTCCAAAGGCTTTTATATGTTTAGGGCGTTCGGTTATTTAAAATTAATTATTTTTAAGATATATATATATATAATCACATCAACTATTTTTCTTCGAGAAACTAAAAAAACTATTAACAAATGCAACCTCTATTTTATTTTTCTTGATTTTATTCTTATTTGTCAAAAAAGTTACAGCTAAAAACTTGTACTATATGATACCTTAAAACATTATGGGGTCTTTTGGTTACTGGGATCAGATAGAAAATAATATATTATTTATTACTTCATTTGATCGGCATTTTGTTTTATGTTTAAGTAATACCGATATAATTTTATATTTTAATTCTAATTTTATTTTATATTATACATAATAAGGGATAACTTTAAACGGAGATTAGTTTTACGGGGATAAAACACTAACAAGGCTAAAAAACCTTAATTTCATCTTTCTATTTTTATTACTCTAAGAATAAGGTTAACATTGATTTTTATAATATTATGCACCATATATCCTATTTTAAATGCAATACGCATAAAGAAAAAGAAAAAACAATACACTAAATAATCTAGTGACCATTAAAACCATGAATTATAATCCCTCCATCATATCCATACATAACTTTGTCCATGAGCCAAATGACCCACAAGAGCCTTGATAAATATTCTTTCTTTTTTT
>NC_031989.1:14165004-14266169 GCF_001879085.1 Nicotiana attenuata
GGGGGGGGGGGGGTGGCGAAATTTGTAATTTTCTTAAGAAAATTTCCAAAGTGACATGCTATGCTAGTCGTTACAACAAGAAACCTGTACATTTTGCGAAAGTAAATTGTTGACTACTTGCTTAAAAAAAATAATAATATTCCCCTTTATATTTCTTGACAAACTTGAAATTGTCTCCGTTAAAGAACCTTTCCCAAACTTCTAAAATGAAAATATTGACATAGTCTTCTCCTTGAAGGGGAGATGAATAAGTTGACTCAATATTGGCTTTGATTTATCACTTTTTAGTGTGGACGGTGTGCTGTAAGTAGCCTTCCCCACTCCCTTCCAATTTCATCGTCGGCACTATATTAAATTAGGAAGACGATCAAATTTAATTTGTCCTTAGAATTATTTTTACTTTTATTTCGTCAATAGAAAAAAGCCTCATATTTTCTTTTGACCGTTGGAGATCAATATTGGGAGTAATTATAAACTATAATTAAAAGTAGAAGAGTAAATTTAAACCTTTTTCCTTGAATTATTTAACAAGAAAGACAATTTGCGAACAATAAACATATGAATGGACCAGAAATACGATGGAACATAAGCTCAAGCAATTCCAATAGTAAAGAAACAAATTTAGACTTTTATTACAAGTAATGACAAACTGATTCTCCCTTTTGTTTTTCCCTGTTGGACAAGATGGAGACGCCTTTTAGCTAGGGTCAAACATTGAGAAAGAGTTGAATCTGTAAATATGTGAGAGAAAAACTTTTTCGCTCTTGCTAACATCAAGAATAATATTCATTAAATTACTACCTCGTTTGACCTGTGGAAAAAGCTTTATGATTAGAAAAATTTGTGAAATTTAGGAGTGTTTGGATAATTAAACATAAGTGGAAAAGTTTATTGACATCATAAACAAACAAATTAAATAAAAAATTAGCAAGGAATCACAAAAACAAATCATTTCTGAAAATGTTTGTGAAAAAGGTGTTTGGACAAGTAGTTTTCTTTTTTTTTTTTATTGGTCTGTGAGTGGAATAAGGAATTAGGAATGATGAAAATAAAACTTAGGTATAGGCTGCCATGGGAGACCCTTCTTAAAGACTGGACTAGTCTTCATTTTAGCAGTGAGGACCCTCTTTGGCTCCATACCACTGAATAAGATTTTCAACAACTATAACTAAATTATCATTCGTCCGACTAATTTAAATTCACACAATTTGTTTTAAGGGGTAAGCATACGATTAAGAGTAAAAAGATCTCATTATCCCACCGCATTCTTTGATTATAAATTAGATATGTTTATTCCAAAGAGAGACTATTAATTTTAAACAAAATAACAGCCTAAAAGTCATGTTTTCACAAGAATTTACACATAATTAATCTCCAAAAACTTGTTCCCAAAATATCAATCAAGTTTCCAATTTTTTATTTTTTTTATTTTTTATTTTTATTTTTATTTTTTTTTAAATTTAGTTTTCTTAAGATTTGATCACAACCAAATCTAATGCCACCTAGGAATTCCAAAGAGTGCGAGAAACTATGAAGTCTCTGAATATTCAATAAGGGTACTCGTGACGTGTTAAAAAGGAAAAAGGGATTGTCTTTTTTAAGTAGTAAAACAACTAGCGGAACGGTGCTCAAATTTATTAAACTATTAGTCTCTCTGCACGTGCGCTGCACGTGTACTCCGTAAAAATTTCTTACTAAAAACTAAACAATAGTTATAAATTTTTAATATACGTACATAACCTAAATATATTTGATTGGGTTCTAAAGTAGAAAAATAGATACACAAGAAGTTTACATCTCTCATATGAAAATTGATTGCTCCAATAAGTGAAGCTGGAAGCAACATTCTTTGACCCACTTTATCTTCTCTATTCCTTTAGCCATGAAAGTATCAATTGTGTATTGGCATAGTTGTATTCTCAAGGTTGATTGCTCTTTTAAAATATTGAAGTCTCACTTTTTCTATTTCAACATACATGTCATGCACAAAATCTTTAGTTTCTTCGTGTACACCTACAGGTAATATATATTTAATACACCAATAAACGTTAGAGTTCAAATTACATCGTTGAATACGAAGAATTGAATTGCGGATGAGTCCTTTTTTATCCATCCACTGAAAATTAGGTAATTAAGTAAGAAAAATTAAAGAAAAAGATTCACATATGCCATGTACTATTCAAAGTACAATTTTATATTTTTCAGTAAAATATTTGAGCTTAATATATCATCATTGAAAAAACAATTTGATTTGCATAATGAGCCTCTTTTATCTACTGCTGAAAATTAGGTAATCAATATGTCACAATATTTAATGTGCTATTCAAAATTACTTCAAGTTCATATTTTTCAATAAAATATTTGAGCTTGATATCTTATTCGGGTGACTATGGTCCTTCTTCACTTAACCTTATCATTGCAAGTAGCTTTCCTCAATTAATTAATTGAGTTTAGATAAAGACAACATAAGTTCAAGTGTGTTTACTGTAAAATAATTCCATGAACGCAACAAACTAAAAGCATTAGAATGGGAGAACTTGCAGAGTTGTTGGTAAATTTGTGCGCATTCATCTTGTTCAAATATAAGATCTTGTCTCCAAGAGTAAGAAGCATATAATAGCAGCATTATAAGTCAAGTGGCAACATCTTTCATCAGATATCATATTCTAGATCTGTTTATATTACGGAAGATTGTACTAAAAAGCTTTTCGATATTTGGTAAGAGTTGTCTTGTAATCTTACTTAGAGGAAGAAGTTTGGGATAAATAAAAAGATAACTAAAAAAGAGAAAGGCACATGCTAATGACAAGAGAAGCAACTATTGAACTTCCAGGTGGAATCTTTTGCTTTTACAAGGAGGTTAAACTCTTCATATGTCATTGCAAGATGAACGTTTAAATTAGATAAAATGTTAGCAATTGAGATTATTACTTGCAAGTTGATGGAGGAATGATTGAATAAATCAAGAATTTGCTCGTTATTATTTATCCATGCGTGCCTCTAATTCCTGTACCAAAATAGCGCTATCACAATACTTGAAATAAAAATAAGATGAATATTATAAGTAAAAATTCCATCCTAACTCTTCTATTGCAATGAAGAAAGTCCCACATAAACTAATGTAAGAAGTAATTAAAATCCACATGTGAGCTCCTTTATGTTTTTTATTAATATTCTCACATATGCTCTCTCATACATAATATTTATGATATTTAATTTGATATACAATTATTTCAAAATAAAAAAATAAACTGTAAACAAAATAATATAGAAAATAAATGTTGAACTGAGAATGATCCAATTTATTTTAGTTGGACTTGCTATTAACCAGGAAAAACTCCAAATCCTTATAAACTTCAAAATAAAAAGCCAACTCTAAACACTGCTTACTTTCTCTTCCAACATTTGGAAGCAACAACAAAATATATTAGAGAATAAATTGAAATTACAAGTAACAACGTAAAAGATTCTCACTTTGAATATAAAGCCTCATTCCTCAAACAAATTCTGCTCTATACCAGGTCTCAAGAAAAGGCAAACTTTTTGGTATACAGACACTTTTCAAGATTCAACATCGAAAATGCTGGAAAAGAGAAATACTATAACAATGAAATAGGACTTTTTATAACTGTGCTTTTCAAAAAAGACCAAGTGTAAGGAGCTAAATTAAATCCAGAATTTTCAATTTAATTTCTGTCAATGTAAACCCGGAGACAACTAAATTCGGGCTGTAACAAATTATAAAAGTAGACCTAGAAATCCATAAACTTACCCGTAACTGAAAATAAGTTGAGAAACATATACATAACTTCAAAAAGGAATCAATAGAACCATTTCACAGGACATATCTCAATTCAATAACAAATTGTAAAAGTGGATATAGAAACCTGTATATGAAAATAAGTTGAGATAATTTTTAAAAAGGAGTCAAACCTGGTGAAAGCTTTAACAGGGTAAAACTTAGAAGAGTGAGTAAAAAGTGTCATAGGAAATTTTAATTTTAAAGAGTATAAATGGTGGCAACTCTTCTTCAAAAAAGAGGCCGTCTTGAGTTTGGAGCCTTTTCCGCAGGGTGACGTCGGTTCGTAGGCGTATTTTAGGTTTCTATACAGTGTTTTTTGGTTAATAATAATAAAATGATATTTGGGTATTTAAGTTAATTAAAATGATACTTTAATAGATAATAAAGGGGTAATTTGGTAATTTGACATTTAAATTCTGATGTTCCTGCTTTTAATATATTGTAGATACATGCAAAAACTGTAGTGCGTTTTACACCAATAGCTAATCTGCATCGATCTCTTTACATTCAACTTTAATTTATTTAATATTGGAATAAACTTATAAAATGTAAGTAGATTTTCTGTCTGAATTTTGTCTTGAAAGACAATGGAATATATACTTTCGATAATTTAATGTTATGCTGATTGCCGATCTCATCAACTAACCTCCCCCTCTCTCTCTATAGAATGAGTTTCGACTCAGTAGCTCTGTATAATTTAGACACATAAAAAAAGAATGAAGAAATATAAAATTGTAGAATAGTCAAAAAAGAATTCTTTCTCAAAGTCATGTGAACGTACGACAGAATCCAGTAAATTACCCCCATATATATAGGAAGTATCCAAATTGATCGCTACTTATATAGGAATCATGAGATAACGTAATATCTCATGATTTTCTAGATCCTAATTTCTTCATGTGGTTAATCTTTCAAACAACAATCCATATATATATATATATATATATATATATATATATATATGTATATATATATATATCGTACCAAAATTAAAAGCAGCTCCGGATCAAGTTATGCACGCCAACTCGTGCTGATCAAGGATCCTAAGAAGGGAAACCGTCAACTTGCCTACCTGCACATGCGGGCATGAAACGCACGCCCTGGGAAATAGGTCGTCAGTACGAATAATGTACTGAGTATGTAAGGCATGAAAATCAGTACATAAAAGACATAGATGAAACATGGAATAAAGGAATCCATCTGTAATTCTGAATAACTTTGTAAATTCTGAAACATTTATAATGTCACATGCATGCACATAAATGTTGTATCATGCATAGGTATAGGTGTAGATAATATCATCAAGCCTCTAAGGGTATCCCATCATATCGTCTTGGCCACGGTGGGCAACATCATCAATATATACCAACTGATTAGGTGGTGGTGCGTATACAATACCGTAACCTTTTCCCATATCCCATATACATATATTTACATATATACGTGTATATAACGCCATCTTTTCATGGGTCAGTATAAATGAATGCAATGCATAAAATGCATAAAAAGTACGTTAATAAGATTTTCTCAGAATGCCATAAAAATCAATATACCTTTCGGATAAACTTTATCAAATACGTATTTTTCTGAGACCCATGAACGGATGATAGAATAATAAGACTTATGGGTGAATAATAATAAACGCATCTCTAGCATTTCTACGAATAGAGTAATTTGTGGAAGTTGCGCATTTTCGTTTGTGTCGTATAGATCATGCCAAAAAGAAAGAAGGGATGGCCTTAACATACCTGGAGTAGCGAAAATCCGTATGATATTCTTGGAAAGGTTGCACCGTACTCTTTTTGAACCGCAAAATTTTTATGTTGTTAAGCTTCTAATAATTCGTGTTGGATTTGGTTGAAGAAATGTCACTGCTACTGTTTTGCAAAAATACTCACTAAATTGGTAACAATTTGAACGAAATCACCTGCTAATCTCTCATGCTACTGTTTTGTAGGCTACTCACGAAATTGGCAAAATCTATTGGAAGATTGAAGAATGAAGCTGAAGATTACCATAAAGGAGTGAAGTAGTTGCAAGAAAATGGCATTAATAGAGTCATAAAGAAATACATCATCCCTATTCCAGAACGTCCAAAATATTATGCAATAAATGGAAAGCTACAATTGGACTACATATTGTATATTAGAGTTGAGGTGTCTTGATTTTATTAAGGTATGTTGCCACCAAGTTAAAGGTGACTAAGAGTCATCCTTTGGAAAGTGATTTTCTGCCACGTGGGGTGGGGTAGGGGAAATTTTAGTCTTTAACAACTTATTAAGTAATTAGGTAATGTCCCGTTACCCGGTAATTAATCAATTACCCGCATAATTAAGAATTATATAAAATTACTTAAAATTCTGCTCATTTTTAATATACTTTATACATCATAATATCACGGTCATATTGTACCTTGTATGGTACTAGTCCATAGATATCGGGTATATAGCTCGGACCGTATTTTACCCTAAGTCGGCAACCTTCAACGACACTAATATTCTTTAATTCGTGTACCCTTTATCCTACATGGCACTTACTTATCGCTTGCTACAAATAGCATAAATATGCTAACCTCGAGATAGTCTCATCATCGAGTCTCTATCAATTAACTGAAGACGAAACTTTATCGTACGAGAAACGCGAGATGTAACAACGGACCTCGTAATCCGAATCCTGACACACACCTAATAAGCTTAATTTTCTCGATTGCCTGTTGTACCAATTCTGGTCCTACTAACGTAGTTTCCCCAACATTGAACCACCCTATAGGCGACCTACACTTCCGTCCGTAAAAAGCTTCGTATGGAGCCATCTGAATACTAGAATAGTAGCTATTATTATATGCGAACTCAATAAGCGGTAGATGATCATCCCATCTACCCTTGAAAACTATTACACAATCTGGTAACATATCCTCAAGTGTTTGAATAGTACGCTCAGCTTGTCCGTCTGTCTGGGGATGAAATATTGTACTAAGACTTACCTGAGTCCCTAATCCTTCTTGGAAGGACCTCCAAAAGTTAGCTGTAAATTGAGCTCCTCTATCCGAGATAATAGATATAGGGACACCATGCAGTCATACTATCTCCTTAATATAAAGCCTTGCATAATCCTCTCGGACTATGTAGTCTTAACGGGCAGAAAATGAGCCGACTTTGTAAGCCTATCAACAATCACCCATATCAAATCGAACTTACGTTGGGTACGAAGTAAGCCTACGATGAAATCCATATTGCTTACTTCCCATTTCCAAGTCGGAATCTCCATAGCCTGCAATAATCCACCGGGTTATTGATGCTCAATCTTCACCTGTTGATAGTTAGGACACTGAGAAATAAACTCCGCTATATCCTTTTTCATTCCATCCCACCAATATAGTTCCCTGATATCATGATACAACTTTGTCGCTTCTGGATGGATAGAATAACGAGATAGTGAGTTTCTCCCATAACTTACAGACGTAACCCTGCAACAATAGGGACACATAATCATCCTCGAAATTTGAGGACCTCATCTTTAATAATTTCAAACGGTGTCTTCTCCTTCTGAGGGGTGGTATCCCTATAACGAACTAACAAAGGATCCTCGTACTGGCGTTCCTTTACTTCAGTTACTAAAGAGGATGTTGTCGTATCCTGACTAGTAATTCTAATATCGCCTGAGTCCATTAACCGAACTCCAAGACTAGCTAGCTGATGTATCTGATGGGCTATTCCCCTTTTTACTGGCTGTAGATATGATAGGGTACCCATAGATCTACGGCTGAGGGTGTCGGCTACTACGTTCGTCCTCCCTGGATGGTATAAAATATCAACGCCATAGTCTTTAAGTACCTCCACCCATCTCCTTTGACATAAATTGAATTTCTTTTGCTTGAAGATATACTGGAGGCTTCTTATGATCCGTATAGATATCAACATGAATGCCATACAAGTAGTGCCTCCATATCTTTAGTTCATGAGTCACTGCGGCTAACTCTAAATCGTGGGCCGGGTAATTCTTCTCGTGCTTTCTTAGTTGTCTAGAAGCATAAGCTACAACCTTACCATGCTTCATCAGCACACAACCCAATCCAACGCCTGAGGCGTCACAATAGATAACATAACTATCGGTCCCTTCTTGGAAAGTTAGAACCAGTGTTGAAGTTAATCTATCCTTCAATGCTTGGGAACTCCATTCGCAAGCATCGGTCCATTAAAACTTGGATCCCTTCTGAGTTAATTACGTGGATATTCTAATCTTTCACAATTCTTGCAATACCCCTCTTCGAAGGCCCACACTTCATCCTTTGTTTATCACAATTACGCCCTTATTCCACTACTAGGGCAGCATTTTATCTATTCCAAATGCTACTAATCTTAGACTCCTTTGAGTTCATTCAAGCAATACTGAGCCTTCTATAACTTAGAGAAACCATCAACTCTCTTATGAGCTTAACCCCAAGGACTTATCCATTCTTGTCACCTTTTCACTTATCTTTTCTTATCCTTCCTTGTGTCTTCCTAAAACCTTGTCGCTCTACCATACTTTAGCTTGCGACCTACAAATATCTATTTATACTTGTTTGCAACCTTCCGTCAACTTACTTGCACCATATATTTCCTTATGTTATTCCGGAATCAAGCGAGATACCACATACCACTTTGGTCAAAGGTGCTAAAAGAGAAAAAAATTCCGTTAAAAGTTCCCAGTAATAACCTGCCAAACGGAGAAGCTACGAACCTTCATCGGTGTCGGGGGTCTAGGTCATGTCTTTACTGCCTCAATCTTTTGTATATCTACCCGGATGTCTTCACCTGAAATGATATGCCCAAGGAAAGCTACAAAGTTCAACCAGAATTAACATTTAGAGAATTTTGCATACAACTTCCCTTTTTGGAGGACTCTGAGCACAGTACGCAAATGATTTGCATGCTCCGCCTCTGAACGAGAATACACCAATATATCATCGATAAATACAATTACTAACAGATCTAAAAAGGGCTTGAACACACGGTTCATCAAATTCATGAATACTGTTGGGCATTGGTCAAACCGAACGACATAACACGAAACTTAAAGTTCTCATATCTGGTCTTGAATGCTATCTTCGGGATATCTTTCTCCTTAACCCTTACCTGATGGTATCCGGACCTCAAGTCTATCTTTGAAAAACACTAGGCACCTTCAACTGATATAATAAATCATCAATCCTCCGGAGCGGGTACTTATTCTTGATCGTCACCTTATTCAACTATCTATAATCAATACACATCCGTAAGGAACCATCTTTCTTCCTCACAAATAAAACAGGTGCTCCCCACGGTGATGTACTAGGCCTGATAAAGCCTTTTTCAAGCAAGTCCTTTAGTTTATCCTTCAACTCATTCAACTCTGCGGGGGCCATTCAATAGGGGGGAATAGATATTGGATGAGTGTCTGGTAGTAGGTCGATAGTAAACTCGATTTCTCGCTCTGGCAGAAGACCTGGAAGCTTATTCAATAAAAAAACATCGGGAAATTCATTAACCATACGGATAAATTGAACGGTTGGTAACTCGACTTTGACAATCTTTATCCGAACTAAGTGATAATCATAACCTTTTCTGATCATCCTTCTTGCCTTATGATAGGAAATAATCTACCTCTCAGCGATGCCGTATTACCTTTCTACTCCAAAAACAGGCTTTCCTGGAAATTAGAATCAAACCACCTTTGTTCTTCAATCAACGTTAGCATAACAAGAAGCCATCCAATCCATACCCATTATAACATCAAATTCGTCCCAACCAAACGCCACGTACCTTATCCTTATTTATTATCAAACTTATCACGGGCCATTAAGGGCACCTCTATATAAATACGTAACAATATTGGGACATAACTCGAAGAACTCATTCAATAAAAGGAGGTTTATATGGATACAAAAGGGATGACAAGGTCGTATACATGTCATACCCAAAACTATATACATGATACTGTCTACAAAACCCTTAAAAAACATAACCATAATATATACAAGTCGGGACGGGGCACCCTACGTCCCCATAAAACAACAACAACTTAACACATTCAGAACCCTGACTTGGTAATACTCCAAGAAGTGGTGGACTCACCGACCAAAAGTTGACATCTGGAGGAAGTCCACAGTAGAGGGTCCTTGCCTCGTCCTATATGAGAACCTCGATCAGATACACTTCGAAGCGGAACCTTCATATCCTTATTAGTTACCTTCCTCCTCTTGGCCCGACTACTATCCTCTTCCTCCGCGTATCCCATAACATACACAGACGAACCTTGATTGGCGGACTCCCAAGATTGTGGACTATCTGGAACCTCAAAAGAGCTGGTGTCCGCAAATACCCTGACATAGTTTTTAGCCTGAGGGGAACCCGGCTCTGCCAATCCGTGCACTACTCCCCTCATACCCTGATCAACGGGCAATGATAATGAAACTAAGGACCTTGGTGAGGTCGGAACTCCTCTCACCCCATCTGCTGGCGGAGTGGTCGAAACAGCTCGAACGGATGACTCACATGGATCCTCGGATGGATCATCCTCAATAGAACCGATGAGCTCTGATAGGTCTGACTCTATAGTGTAGTTTATATCTCTAACTAACACTTTCGTAGCCTTCTGACCCGTGCTAGTGGCTAGCGCCTGTCGTCTAGTAGTAACAGGCATCACTAAAAACATAAATAAGGTAAAGATTAGGAGTGGATACTTATGACTCAGTTCTATCGCACAATCTGGATTAGAAACAAAAGTAACCATCCTAACCATCTGATAGCCTCCTGTCCATAAGTGTGGTCCACAACACACCCATAAATAAGACTCTACTAGACACGGTATGTAGAAAATCCTACGAAAGAACCGCTTTGATACCAATACCACTTTGGTTACGACCCAAACCGATTGGCCGCGATGAGTGCCTGAGTCCTACATTTCAGACACCCTTAAGCATGCCACTAAGATATAAAAATAAATAATTTATGCTGAGTTACAAGAATAACATGCGCGAGGAAAACCTGTCCAAAGGATATATATACATATTCGTGCGGAAATATACTGGGGGGAGCCGGCAAGGCTACTATAGATAACTATATAGCCAAAACTAGAAGCCGACAAAGCCACATAACATCCAACTGTACATAACTATCTACAGACCTCTAATACAAATAGAACTATACAAAGACGGGGCCGAGCCACGTCCTACCCATATATATATATACACAAGCATTTCGTACCAAAATCAAAAGCAACTGTAGATCAAGTGGAGCACGTAAACTCTCGCTGATCAAGGATCCTAAGAAGGGGAACAGTCGACTTGCCTACCTGCACCTGTGGGCATGAAACGCAGGCCCCGGGAAATAGGGTGTCAGTATGAATAATGTACTGAGTATGTAAGGCATGAAAATAGGTACATAAAAGACATAGATGAAACATGGAATAAAGGAATCCATCCGTAAGTCTGCATAACTTGTAAGTTCTGAAATATTTATAATGTCATGCGCGTATATAAATGTCGTATCATGCATAGGTATAGGTGTACATAATATCATCAAGCCTCTTAGGGCATCCCATTAGATCGTCTAGGCTACTGTGGGCAACATCATCAACATATACCAACTGATCAGGTGGTGGTGCGTATGCAACGCTGTAACCTTTTCCCATATCCAAATACATATATGTACATATATACGTGTACATAATACCATCTGTACATGGGTTAGTGTAAATTAATGCAATGCATAAGAAATACGTTAATAGGATTTTCTCGGAATGCCATAAAAATCAATATACCCTCCGGATAAACTTTATCAAATACGTATTTTTCTGAGACCCATGAACCAATGATAGAATAATAAGACTTATGGGAGAATAAGAATAAAAACATCTCTAGCATTACTACGAATAGAGTAATTTATGGAAGTTGCGCATTTGCTCATTTGTTTGTGTCGTACAGATCATGCCAAAAAGAAAAAACGGATGGCCTCAACATACCTGGAGTAGGGAAAAATTCATATGATATTCTTGGAAAGGTTGCACCGTACTCTTTTAGAACCGCAAAATTTTTACGTTGTTAAGCTTCTAATAATTCTCGTTGGTTTTGGTTGATGAAATCTCGCTGCTACTGTTTTGTAGAAAGACTCACGAAATTGGTGACAATTGGAACAAAGTCACCTACTAATCTCTAATTCTACTGTTTTGTAGCAATACTCACGAAATTGGCAAAATCTACTGAAAGATTGAAGAATGAAGCTGAAGATTACCATAAAGGAGTGAATTATTTGCATGATAATGACATTAAAAGAGTCCCAGAGAAATACATCCTCCATATTTCAGAATGTCGAAATTATTATGCTGTAAATGGAAAGCCACAATTGGACTACTGATTGTATATTAGAGTTGAGGTGTCTTGATTGTAAGGCCCCGTAAAATTTTTACTCAAAATCCCGAAATCTCATAGTGCCAGGTTAGAAAGATGTGTTAGAAATTGCCTCCGTGAAAGTGTTATGGCGGAACCAGCAGGTTGAGGAAGCCACTTGGGAAGCCGAGGAAGAAATGAATAAGAATTACCCGCATTTGTTTGTATAGCCATGTAATTGCTCCTATGAATTTGGTTCCTAGGAACTCTGTATTCCTTGATTTGGTCTATGTAAAACGGTTCTGTTTTAGTTATATGTCGCCTATGGGGCCAAGGTTGGTGTCGCTATGAGTTATGTCATGTCCATGGGTTGTGTATATGCTGTTAGGATATGTTTTTGGGGCTCTCTGACAGGTGGATAGGCCTAGTTACAAAAGGAAATTCTAGAAAAATTTTTGGAAATTTAGGGAGTTAGCCAAATTTGGGACTGTTGATATATTTCATGATGTGCGAAAGGCTGAAGTTGCATAAGGATTGCTAATGAGTGAACATTGATCCTCATTCGAGGACGAATGATCTTAAGTGGGGAAGGATGTAAGGCCCGGTGAAATTTTAATCAAAAACCCAAAATCTCGTAAGCTCCCCACGGTTCGGACCTTTTGGATTGATCTATTCATTAAAAAGATAAGAAATAATATTTTTTAGAAAAGCGCGTTTCTGCGGTCCATTATGCGGGCGCATAACAGCTATGCGGACCGCATAGTTGCCGCAGAGTGAGGCATAATGTTGGTTAGTTTTGAGGTCAACTATGCGGCCAATTATGCGATCGCATAATCAATATGCGGGCCGCACGGTCATCGCATAATCTCCTTGGAATTTTGCGAGCGGCAGTTCTGCGGTACATTATGCGACCGCAGAACAGGTATGCGGACCGCTTTTTTGTCGCATACGCGAGCAAAATGTTCAAGTTTTGAGGGCCATTTTGCAGTCCCTTTTGCGGGCCACATATCAGTTATGCGAACGCAGATTGTGTCGGGGCTCCTATTTTTTAATTTTTTAAAACCCAACCCCATCTCATTAAGAACACCACCATTAGACCACTTTTATGCTTTACTGTATTTAGAGTTAGAGAAGGAGTTCTAGAGGGAGAAACTAATTCTCACCAAGTCACTACAATCCTTGCCCAAATCTTTGAAGATTTTCACGTAAAATTTGCTAGGCCTTCATCCTAAGAGGTAAGAAATGGTGCCCTAATCCTTAATTTCGAAATTCCCATTAAAATAAGTAATTAACAAGTGGGTTCATGGATATAAGGATTGACTATCTTGCATGCATGAATGATTAGGGTATGGGGAGATTGTGAGCTAAAAATATAACAAATGGGGTGTAGGATGATAAAAATCTCTCACAAAAAGGGTCCTAAAATCACAATGCTCACTTAGTGCTTGATAATATACTTAAATGAGCTAGAATCTTAATCATCTCTCTAATTTTTGGTTCAACTTGTAATTCTCATAAAATAGATCGAAGTTGCTTAGAGTTCGAGAATTTTGTAAGAATTTAAGGAAAGCTCTATTGAGGTACGTATGGCTAAAACTCCCTCTTCTTAGAAATTGAGCTCCTTTGGTGTCCATGCAAATGTGGTTAAGACCGAAATTTGATTGATGTATTGATTGTTATTTCATATGAATTGGTGTTGCAAATACATACGTGAAAGGTGTGTCTCAATGTGTTCAATATGCTATTCTTGGTAATTTAAGGATGTGTGACGAACGTGAACCATGTGTTTAAATGCCTAGACTTAAAGTCAAGCTTAAAATGAGATTGTATGCCAAACTATGTGAAATCATCTCTATGCTTACAACTTGAATTGCTCTTGTATGTGCCTATTATCCTAAATTGCAATGTTACGTTGAAAGTTGAAATGATGTGAAATGTGGGGAAAAAGAGCTCGAGTTAGGAAATGTGGCCTAGTGCCAAGTATGATGTGATAATTGTGGCCCCAAGTTCCTATAAATTGATATATGTGAAATAAAGATTGAAATGAGATGATTGATGAAAAAGGAACAATGTCTTGGTAAGACAGCCTAGCCGATTGGGCCGTGATCGGACGCCATGCCGCACATATGGTGGTATTGTGCTGATATTGAATCCGGAAAAAATGAGAATGAGATTGTGATTGAGATACATGTCTCAAATGAGGCAACCTAGCCAATCGGGTCGAGATCGGACTCCGCACAAGAAAGCAATGGTATTGTGAATGATGATGAACAATATTAAATGCCCAACCTAAAGCTATGGAAATTATGTGAAAGTTATATCATCCTTTTATTTGATGATGTGGTGATCATTTAAAGCTTTTGATTTATCCTTATGATTTCTTTGTTCTTGTAAGATAGTTCTTTATAATGAGATGGTGTTTAGTTATACATACTAGTACTATTCCATGGTACTAACGTCCCTTTTGTCGGGGGCGCTACATATTCGAATGGATGTAGGTGGCTCCATAGCAGACAATGTCGATCGTAGGTAGCGGAGCATCCTCCACTCAGCAACCTTGGTGAGCCCCTTTTCTTCTAGGGGTTATGCAGTATGTCTTCTGTTATAAATTTCCACTTTTTGAGGTATAGCCGGGCCTTGTTGCCGGCATTATCATAGCTGTCTTTTGCATCTTTAGAGGCTCTATAGACGTTTGTGTAGGTTATGTACGGGCGATGGATGGGTCAATGAACTGTGTTGTAATTTTAAACTCTTGTACTTCTAAACTATAATTGTATGAAACCTTGGAACTTAACTATGGTTTGAATGTGGTAATATGAAATGAACTAGCAATGCTATATGTACGATCTTTCCTAGTGTCTAAATAAATGAAAGCATGGTTTTCTTAGTCATAGTGAAATGGGTAGAAAGTGTTCAAAAGGCTTGATTAGATGGGTTTACTCGATTGAGCGCCGGTCGCGCCTCCCGAGGTTGGGCGTGACCTTGATTTTATTAAGGTATCTTGCCACCTTATCAAAGGTGACTAAGAGTCATCATTTTGAAAGTGGCTTGTTGCCATGTGGGGTGGGGTGGAAATTTTAGTCTTTATCCACTTATCAGGTAATTAGGTAATGTCCCGTTACCCGGTAATTAACCAATTACCCGCATAATTGGGAATTATCTCAAATTACTTAAAATTCTACTCATTTTTAATATACTTTATACATCATAATATCACGGTCATATGGTACCTTGTATGGTACTAGTCCATAGATATCGGGTATATTGCTCATACCGTATTTTACCCCAAATCGACAACCTTCAACGGCACTTATTTTCTTTAATTTGTGTACCCTTTATCCTCTACGGCACTTACTTATCGCTTGTTATAAATAGCATAAATATGCTAACCTCTAGATAATCTCATCCCCGAGTCTCTGTCAATTAACTGAAGATGAAACTTTATCGTACGAGAAACACGAGGTGTAACAACGGACCTCGTAATCCAAATCCGAACGCACACCTAAGTCCAAAATCATCATACGAAGCTGTTGAAATCATCCAAAACTCATTCCGGAGCCGTTTACACAAAAGTGAAATTCCGGTCAAGTTCTCAACGCTTAAGTGTTCAAAACTGGATTCCTACTCCCAATTCGACTCTGAATCATCCGGTAACTGAATTCAACCATGCACGGAAGTCGATACACATATTATGAAGTTGTTCAAGACCTTACGCCGCCAAGCGAAGCTTACATTCTCAAAATGACCGGCCGGGTCGTTACATCCTCCCCCTCTTAAACAAATGTTCGTCCTCGAACGTGCCAAGATTCGCCCCGAAGTCCTTAAATCATTGAGTGCACACTTCTAACATACACCTGCGGGTGATCCCACGCCACCCCAATCAACATAATCTTGACGACATCATCTCAACTGCAAATTAGCCTTTAATCCAACACCGATAAGCCTCAAAGCTAAAATTCTCACCTTCCATTCACTTCCACAAGACCCAATTCTAAATGCACATCTGGTATCAGTCTCAACTAGCTGCAAAACACACAACATAACACATCACACATAGGCCCACAATAACATTTCCAATCACGATACCTGCCTGAAATCAAATCCAGTACCGGCCATTAGCCTCATATCCAATAGAACTCTATTTCAAACCTCCATAACACTGATGATGATGCAAGAAGCACGAAGACCTCATAATCAAACACTCGAATCAACAAATCACAACTAACACCACCGGGCACATACCCCGCAAGCTAAAACTGAAGAAGCACATAACGAAAATGACTGAATATGGAAAGAGAAACACACAAGGGAACTGTCAAGAAAAGCCCGACAGAAACAATTTTCTATTAGTACTAACCTACAAAACAATATAACAAGAAAAGAATTAAAGCTGTGAACAAATCACAAGGATCTGGTCCTGATATAACTTCCACCGCGGTACATAGCCCGGTTCCAACACATCGAATCACATGAAATCACGAGTGTCTCGCCCTCAACTCTAAATCACAAGTAGGGTATACATCAAACAAGATGAAACCTCTCACTAGATAAATTTCGTCATAATTTACAACAAGTGTTGGCTCCCACACTGGTTGAGCAAAAAAACAAAAATCACAACTCGTAGCCAAAAAACACTCTGAAATCACATCAAGCCTAACGAAATGGACAACAGGAATTTACTACAAGTCCCATAACTCTCAACAATGACTAGAGGCAGACGATAGACATGGCTATCTCTCATAGACCCTCCCAACAGGGCAGCACATAAACAGAGTGCTAATCATGAAATACACCCATAAGTGGAGCAACAATTAGGGAAACTCACCCTGATAAGCAGAACTGTAATGAAATACGGATCGTTCTCCTCTATAACAAACCAAAAAAGCATACTTGAATGACATCATCTAGCATAGCTGCCTCAAGCCTACTATATGAAGCGCATCAACGGGCCAGGTCTCCCCCTCTTGGGCACCCTCTACTCGCCTGAATACCTCGCCGTGATGCATCTGTCCGATGTCTGGGACAATATCTCACCACGTGGCTAGTATCTCCACACTCAAAGCAACCTCGCTGCTGGCGTGGCTGTGGGAACTGTGCGGTACGGGTACTCCGAGACCCATGAACACCTGAATCACTATGCGAAGCCTGAAGCGCAACTTGAACTGGCTGACCCATGAAACCTCTACCATGTCACACCCTGCCACCAAAATAAGGACCAGCAGATCTCTCCGGTCTATGAGGCCTCCTCGCCTCCCTGTACTCTCTCTCCTAGTCTCGTCTTTCCTCTCGCTCTCGGTCCCACATGCCCTCTAACCAGCGAGCGATCCCTACCACATACTGAAACAAAACATCTAACTCTAACACCCGATCCATGCTGAGTTGAATATTATGCCTAAGCCCCTCAATAAATCTACGGACTCGCTCTATAACTGTAGCGACCAAGGCAGGTGAATGTTTGGCCAAATCATTGAATATGACAGCATATTCTAATACTGACATAGTGCCCTAGAGCAGCTACTCAAATTTCACGCACCATGCATCCCAAAGAGACTGAGGTACAAACTCTCTCAAAAACATCTCTGAAAACTGACCCCATGTAAATGAAGCTGCATCGGTTGGGCTACCCAACACATATACCCGCCATCACTGATAAGCTACTCCCTAAAGGTGGAATGTAGTAAAAGCAACCCCACTTGTCTCAACAATACCCATAGTACGGAGAATGCAGTGGCACTCCTCTATAAAACCCAGTGCGCTCTCTGAAGCCAAACCACTGAATGTAGGAGGGTCATAGTTCTTGAACCAAGCAAATCTAAATTGCCTTTTCTTAGATGTTGCTGCCCTCACCATGGGCAGAACTGGAACCACAAGCTGTGTCACCATGACACCAAGAACCTGACAAATTTGAACTTGCTGCTCTGGAGTGTGGGCGGCGGGAGTCTGAGTCCCTCCCCCAGTCTATGAAGTAGCTGGTGAAACCGGAATCAACCCCGCCTAAGCCAATGTACCAAACATTCTTAGGAACTGTGATAAAGTCTCCTGAAGTCCGGGGGTAACAACAGGCGCCTCTTGTACCTGTCCTATAACTAGAGCTACTGGCGGCTCCTCAACTGCTACTTTGGCAGGTGCGCTAGCTGCAGCACGTACTCCTTGTCGACCTCGGCCTCTGCCTCTGGCGACACCTGCTCCTGGAGTTGAGTCATCGCTTATTGCAGCTCGTGTCCTTACCATCTATGAGAGAATGAAGTGATAGGAATCCGAGATCACATAAGCTCTACAGAGTTGCTAGAAAACCTCTAAAATATAACTGTATCAAAATAAGAGTGAACAGTGATAAGAAGGTGACTCCGAAGCCTGCGAATGCTGCAACAGGTTTACCTTGAGTCTCCACAACAACGGTCCGCATAGCTACTAGCAATCCAATACGTGGATCTATACAAAAATGTACAGAAGTATAGTATCAGCACAACACAGCAATGCCCAGTAAGTATCAAGACTAACCTCGGTGGAGTAGTGATGAGGAACAGTCAAGACACGTACTGGTCTAATATACTGAACAAGTACAAGTATAGAAACAACAGAACATGATATCTACATAAAGACTACGCGATATGGCTAACAATACAGTAATTACAATGAGGAAAGAAAACAATAAATAACAGCAGAACACCATAATAAGAACACAAAAAAGTGAACGAAAATACAACCCAAATCCGAAATCACAAATACAGTAAAGACAAGTCATAACTCAGCAAGTACGGCGGTTTTCACATTAAGTCTTAGGAAACAAACTTCGATCAATTATTCAAATCCTTCAAGTGATAAAATATTTTAAAATATACTTCCATCAAATAAATATTTTTTAAAAATAGTTCTTTCAAAATAAATACCTTTCGAATATAATCTTTTAGAATAAATATCCTTCGAATATAAGTCACACTATGACACCTCATCTCATAATCATACATTGCGGGTCTCAATACCTAAACCCTAACACTTGGCATCCTGTTCCCCCATCACACCTCATAATCATATTGACAACTCACGTGCCAAATACAACCATTCTCATATGGAAGGGAAATGAACAACGGTGTACGTCTATACTCAGCAATATCAAGAAGCCTTTTATCCGATAAGGGTGCTTAACCACGTATATGCTTATGAAAATGTCCTAACTTAGTTCATACCAGCTAGTAAGCATAAGGAAAAGAACGGACAACACGTAGAATGTTTACATAGGGATAGGATCAATGAAACGCAACAGCTCAGAACACTGTGATAATAACAGGGGATCTCCTAAGATACAGTCTCGTAGTCCCAAACGTAAATGTGGAGGGGGGTCTACCGGAATACCATTCTGTAGTCCCAAAGTAAATGTGTAGAATAGGGGAATCTACCGGGATACCGTCCCATAGTCCCAAACGTAAATGTGCAGGGGGATCTACCGGAGTACCGTTCCATAGCCCCAAAGTAAATAGGCAGAACGGGGGGATCTACCGGGATACTGTCCCATAGTCCCAAAATAAATATGCAGCGCAACCAACAGAAAAAACAGTAACAACACGGTAGAAAGCTCGTACATCACCACAACAAGTACGATGGCAAAAATGACAATAGTACAAAGTACAGCGAGTAAATCAACTCTAGAGCTTTAAATTACAAAGAAACGGTAGAACCAGTTCACAAGGAATAACCACAGTAATGAATGCTAGGCATAAAGGGAACAATTCAATAAGGGAAAACTAATATGTAGCAACAATCCCACAATATACAAGTCAACAATAAGGAAGCCGACACGAGTCAAATAGATCCAAATAAAGGCAAGCTAACTAAGATATAGGTTATCTAAACTCCTTTTAAGGTTGAGAAATTTCGAAGAATATTCAACCATTCAAATTATGATAAGCAGTAGAACATAATCATAATTCCAATCAAGACTAAACAATTACAGGACGAGATAATAATAATTTCAATTAAAGATACACAGTTATGAAAAGATAGCATGACGATAGAAGAGGAAAAATCATTAATTAAATCAAATAAGAGTAAAATAGGAAATAAGAGTGAATCCTAAAGCAATTAATTCTAACTAATGCACGTAGAAGTGAAACCAGTAAATACTAACTCAAACGTATCACGAACAATTTCATACACAGTGAATATAGGAACCTAAGAACCCTAAAGGGAATCTTTCGACTAATAAGTCCGACCACGCACTCGTCACCTCGCGTACACGAACTACAATCACATAGAAGACTCAAATCCTAAGGGAAAATCCTCCACACGAGGTTAGACAAGATACTTACCTCAAAGAAGACAAACCGATACTCTAAAATGAACTTTTCGAGTGAAAAAGACCTCCAAACGGCTCAAATCTAACCAAAATAACTTCAAAGCACAAATAAAACTCATAAGGAACTATTTCGGATCATAAAGTCTTAATATTTAACATAATCCAAAAAATGGTCCACCCCTCGGAACCCGAAAGTTTTTACAAAAACAAAATACCCACTTCGATATGAGTTCAACCATACAAAATTTATCAAATTCTGATACCATTTGGTCCCTTAAATCATGATTTTTCATTTTTGAAAACTTTCTTCAAAAACCAACATTTTTTTCTCAACTCAAAGCCCAAATTAAATGGTAGAAATGAGGATAAAATCATGGAATAGATTAGATACTAGGTGAAGAAAACTTACCCAATCTATTTGTTTGAAAAACCTAGAAAGAAGCTCCCTAAATCGAAGTCCAAACATCAAAATATGAAGAAAATGGCTAAACCCTGGATTTAAATGATTCTTCCAGGACTTCCGCATATGCGGACAAGAAACCGCATCAGCGGGACTGTATTTGTGAGAAAGAGTCCGCATCTGCGAACTCAGCTAACCAGGCTAGGGACCGTATCTGCGGATATACAGCCGCATTTGCGGCACCGCAGAAGCAAAAGGGGAAATCGCAGCAACGAGATTTCCCAATTCGACTCTAAATCATCTGATAACTGAATTCTACCATACAGGCAAGTCGATACACATATTATGAAGCTGTTCAAGACCTTTCGCTGTCGAGCGGAGCTTAAATTCTTAAAACGACCGACCGGGTCGTTACAAAAGTCCTACTTGATCCTAGTTTGAATGAGCATGATTAGTAGGGTAGTACACTACGTGCAAGCCTATGGTGCATCTTTTGTGGCATATGAATGTTGTTTATGAGAGTGAGTGAATTCTTTCTATCTTGAGTTCCTATTTGTATTATTGTTTATTGTGTGTGGAACTAATCTCTTTTGTTGTGTGAGGGCGCTTGCTTCATAAAGGAAAGGTAATGTCATTGACCTCTACGATAGATTAATTGAGTGAGTTGTCAATAATGCATGGTACTTGTGAGCCAAATCTCGAGGTGAAGATATTACACTCGTATGCTTAGTCTATTTTAAAGATGCTCGGTGTGATGAGTTAGGAGAATTGTTTAGCAAAAAAGTCATGTCACCATAAATTGTAGTTTGATTGCTCGAGGACGAGCAATGATTTAAGTGTGGGGTATTGATATTTGGCTATAATTATATATTTTTAGTGCGTTACTTACCTTACACTTGGGCGCTTTCAGGCTAAACTATACTATATTTGTGCTTAATTAAGTTTATTTTAAGTGTAGGTACTTTGGAGATGAAATTGGGGGCGAACTAAAAAGATTAGGTGTATTTTATACACTACAAGAATGGTTCATGGTATTTTATTGATTGGAAATATTATACCAAGATAGTTAGACAATGATTGAAGACACAACGAAACAATTGTAAAGGGTGAAAAGAAAACAGGAACGAGAATAGGAAAGTTAGGCAGAGAAATCAAAATTTAGAACGAAGCGAAGAAGGAAGCGAGGCGAGCAAAACGCGAAACATCTCGCGACAGGCCGCGCCTAGCGAGCCCAAACACGCAGCACCATCTCGCCACAGTCATTAAACACCATTTTTAGGGAGTTTTTTTTTTACCGGAGACAAGAACATCACGTGGAATAACTTTTGGAGGAGAAAATCATCGAGTTCCTCATTCCTTCATCTTTTCTTTGTAATTTGTTTATGCAAGATACTTGGAAAATTATTACGGCGAATATGAGTGGCCAAGCACTTTAGTTTCTAAGATTGTGGTTGACATGATTATTAACGTTTATTAATTACATCTTCGTTA
The DNA here is from genome assembly GCF_001879085.1 of Nicotiana attenuata. Classification (NCBI taxonomy): domain Eukaryota; kingdom Viridiplantae; phylum Streptophyta; class Magnoliopsida; order Solanales; family Solanaceae; genus Nicotiana; species Nicotiana attenuata. Next base: position 14,187,338 of record NC_031989.1, read on the forward strand.
ATTTGGATTATCATCTACTAGTTGTTTCTTTAATTCTAGTTTTAACTTGTGAATTGTAGTAGTTACCAATTCACCCTACTATTTATGTTATGCTTGGGAAAGCTGTGTTTAGATTAGAGTAGAATTAAAGAGAGCTTGTTTCTGAACCCGTGGCTCGGGGAACGATTTTGTGGTTAGGATAGGAATATACCTAACAGTCTTGTTTAGTTGAATACTGTATTATATTCGTTCATGATAGAATCAATACCATAGGGATATAGCTTTTATATATTGTGGACATGCGGTAGTCTAGTGGGAACATGTTGTTCATATAAACGATCCGGTTAATTAGCAACCATAGATAATCTCGATTAACGAGTGTGATTATTGAACTTAATAGGATTGATAAACCAACCACAACCCTCGAATTTCCATCTCCTCTAAATTAAAGTCTCATCATACACAATTGTATTCTTAATAAATTAGTTGTTACTTGTTTAATTTTTGCAATAGTAGATTAATAGAAAAACATCACTCTTGATTATCTTGGACAATTAATTGATTTTAGTTTGCTTAGTTAACGTTCAATCTAAGTCTTTTTGGGTTCTACATCCAACTTTCAAGTTACTTTATTACCTGACGACCACGTATACTTGCGTGTCTGTTTGGTCCCAACATTTTTCGTTTGAAATATCAAGTTTTACTCAACCTCTACTTCTCTCTCTATTTTGGTTATGAGTTTTTCACTTGTTGAAAGCTGAGCTTTTGGTTTCCTAAATGGCTAACTTGAGCACTTATTTGGTTTGCTTCCCTTGAGGAGGTCAGTAAAATCTCAACCCTATCCTTCTTTGTTCTTTTAAATTACAAAGTGTGAATTGTTTTGTTACTAAATGATGTCGTTAATTATGTATTCATTGTTCACAATTATATGTGAATTCAAAATGACATATGGTTGCTAAATAGGTTCTGAGATCATGAATTTCCTTTGGTTATTGAAATTAGAGTTTTGTAACGATTCCAATGAACATGTGATGACCCATCTCTGTTGTTAAGTCTTAGAAACATCCTAATAACTCTAAAACTATCTTGATGTTTGTTTTTTTATTTATTTCCTTGATTTCATGTGAAATACTGTATTTTTTACCTTAAGTGTTATCTACATTTGTAGTAGCTCACCTGATAAACTAGACTTAAACAAATATGAATCTGTTTTAGTGACAAGGTGAGCCTATTATTTTTGTTTGAAGATGTTAGTTTATCCTCTCCTTTAGCATGCTTCTGTTAATATTGTGAACTTTCCACAAGTCATTGATTCTCTAATGAGCTCATGGTTGACTGATCACACTATATAAACATGATTTGAGCATACCGATCCCTGCATCATCTTTGTGTGCATTTTAAAGTGTATACCATGCTTGACTTAAGTTATAGGGGTTTGTGTAAGTTATTGTATCCTATTTGTCAAGCTAAGATGCTAAAACCAAGTTCCACTATGCCTGATATCCTATGGTTGACCTTCTTGGCAGAGTTCCCCAGTGTGATCACACCCCTACCCTCTTCTGAGGTCCATGCAATAACACTGTTAGCTTAATGATGATAACATTTTTGAAATAGTATGACTCTATGTTATATGTCTCATGTACATGTGACCCTGCTTCTATTTGATTCTTCAATACTTTCTGCTTGCCTTCCACAACCATGTATATGTATATATATTGTCCTTAGAACTTGAATGAGCCTATAGGAATGAACCAGACCTAGTTTATGAGCTTTGAATGAACCTTCCTTTGCCATTGTTTGAGTGTAACGTCATGCTTTTCTTTCCACATGGATTAGTGTAAAGTTGAAAACTCTTAGAAAGGTCATGTTCTGAACATTAGAGTAAGCAAGACTGTTAGCTTATGATTTTGGTGGAGGTTTAAGCTAATGTTATGAATCTCTAACCCTGTTAATATCCTTTAGGAATCCTAAATATGGTCCTTAGTTTGTAATTATGTTGACGTCCTTTAGAAGTTCTAATTCAGGCCTTTTAATTTGGAATCGTGTTAACCTTCTTGGATGTTCTTATTGAAGATATGAGTATGTGACCTTGTTAATATCTATTAGAAGTTCTAACTGTAGTTGTTAATCTACAAATCTGTTAAAACTAATTAGAAGTGATAATGGTAGTTGTTAAGGATACCTCTGTTAGTACTTTTTTAAGGAACTCAATTAATGTGGTACAGCAACACCTCTATTAATAGTATTAGATGTATCTAGAAGAGCTGTTAACTTGTATATATGTGTTAGAAGTTCAGACTTAAGCTACTAAAAGAATGTTTCCATGCCCATAACTTCATATGTTTAAGTCATGCACTTACTTCATTCTTGAGATATAGGATCTAAGTGTTTGAGTTCCTAACAAGGACCTGATAATGCCTTTGTCTCTATGTGTGAAGCTGGCTCTTTTAAGCATGACTAGTATACCATTTACATTAAATCATGTACTTTGTTAAAATGTGATAACATCAGGAGGATGGGTTGTCTTTCTATCCTATAAGTTTTTTGTATTACTGTTATGAAAAGTGGACACATACTTTTGTGGCATAGTGTCCCTGTGATATCGACATTCACATTGAAGTGCCTCATTGGTACTTAAACCTATAGAAAAGAATTAATGTGACTAGTTAGGGGTATTTGAGAGTAGATTTTAGTCCTTGGTTGATCTACGCTCCTTGGCACAAGCATTGCCCTGAACCTTGAGACCCTTGGGAATGAACGAAGCTCTACCCTTAGCCTTTAATCTACTGACCCATATTACTCCCTTAAGGTTTATTATTTAATGACAACAAAAGGTTTCAACGTAAATCACCTTGACACATGTGACCCCGACATTACTGCAATACCTATAGTTTAAATTATCATTGATTGCTACAATTTGTTTAGACCCTTACCGGTTCATTTCATGTATGATATCTATTTCTTTTCTTGAAGATGTATTATAATTGGGATTGCCGAGTTCCAAAAGAAACTCAGGCCCAAATCCTGTCTGGTGCATTCTGGGAAGTTTGAAGTCAGCCGCTATCTGTTTTCTGCTATTTGCTGGGCCTGCCTCTTTGAGGCCCAAAGCCAGAGTCCATCCTCTCCCTTTACTCCTCTACTCTTTTACTGTTTCACTGCCTTTGCTGCATTTTGTTGTCTTTGTCTCTCACATGTATACAACAATTATCATATTGGATGGAATGCTTTACTTTACCTCTTTAAAACATGCAGACAATCTAAGCAAGCCCTAAAAGATAAAGGATTAAAAGAAATGTTAGGCTTAGTAATAGATAGCCTTACTTCGCTAGTTTTATATAGTTCATATTAATCTTTACTAATGATATGATGAAATATTTGGGGAACAAAACAACTTTAGCAAAGGCGATAATCCTCTCTTTTCAAAGAAACCTGAAGTAGAATCTTAACTAGTCTTTTTAATTGTGCTTTTCCATAAAGTTGAACAAATGTTGTCGCCCGGTCTAAAGGGACGTCTAGAAATTTTCTTCAAAGAAATGAATCTTAAAACTAAGGTATATATTAACCTATTCCCTCACAGTACTTTGACTATAGTTATACAAATAGCTATAATAACTTAAAAATTTAACAATTTAATCCCATCACATATTTTTTTTATAGAATACAAACATTATGTTCAATACTTTAGAATCATATGTCTATGTAATATTATCTCAAAAAAAATTTCTAATCCTATGTCTATTAAACGCATACACCTCTCAAGCATTAAGTCTTTGCAAATTGATACATAATATGCCGCCACTTTAATACTAGTTTAAGCATGATACGAACAACTAACCCTTTAACCTAGTCTAAGTCCTATAGAGTTACCTCAGTTGGATTTTAAGGAGTACCTAATACCTTCCCCTTTGAAGAACAAGAATCCTTACCGGATATCTCACCTGGTAGCAGACCAATAAAGAACATGATTTTAGTAATTACACAGGTACCCTGGTATACCTTTATATAGTAGGTGGCGACTCTCTTTCACCAACAACAGAGAATCCACAAGTTGAATCTTGTCTTGACTAATGCAAAATAGGGTGCAACACACACCTACAAGGCCTCGCCACACCAAAAGAACCCAAAGAACCGATCATTTCTATTGCCATGCTGATACAAACCACTACCAAAATGGCATGTTTCTTCGAACCCATCTCGACTTGCCTTCAAGTTAACACCTCTCTTTTTCCCGTACACGGCGATCCTTGACCCAAAGCTCACTACAAGAGATCCTTGCATGATACCACATCGTCTTAATGCCCATAAACCACTGTATTCCCTTTTAAGAATCCAATAGTACCGCAATCGAGATATCCACTTCGAAGAGACCTTTTGTGAATGTGAAGATGTTTTCTTAACATCTCTGATATTCAAATGTAGAATCTGTAATGATACAGAAATTCCGCAAATCACGACACAATCCAATGCAAATCTCTGATTATTTAGAAAAATCCTTAACTACCGCTTATGAACCTGGAAAGCACAAGAACCTTCTCGAGAGTCATCCACTCTGCTCAAATCTCTAATGCACCGCCAATACGAGCCAAATGGCCTATGCTCCATTAACACAAAAACACCTAAAGTAGTAACCCACACTTTTCAACAACTGAGTGATCCTCTTCTCCTAGCACACCACATCCACACTAAATAACCAACCCGAACAACTGCAATATGTCCATATATCCATAAAGTGTAATACATCATGCATCACGAAATTTCCTTACTCGAGTCATCCTTGAAATAAACCTCTACATGTCACAACTAATCCTCCAATATGCCACTGACCGAAATTAATATAAAATATAACCATGCAATGTGATCGCCAGTAGAAGACTCCCTCACTTGGCTCGAAGCCATAGAATATAACATTTGATGGCCCCACAATACTCTTAATCCATAATTTCCATGATCCCGCACTGTAATCCAACTAAACCCCTCATAAGCTCATGTAGGTAAGATGGAACAAATCATTTTCCATGAACACATTCATCCTTGTGACAGTCGTGCAAACTTTCTCAAGCAATCGAAACTCATATTGCAACACATATAATCCACTGTAGAAAGAAACTCTCCACAAAAACATCATAAGAATCACACATTTGTAGACTACCTTGAAGACGATAACCCACGAGCTTAGTCTCAAATGGGCATCTCTCTGAGACCCCATCATGGACACCACCACTATGCAATCACTTAATCTTCCTGAGTCTAAACTCTTTAACAAGACATAAGAATCTACTTCAATCCACAAATGAACAACATGAAAGATTCCTCAACACGCTCACAACTCAAGATTGTACCATACATCGGGACAAAAATCAATCATCTATAGTCCTTTACGCCCCAAGCAAACCCCTCGCAACATATTCAAACCATCTAAGCACAACCCTCTATCACATAGAACTCGTCATATTTCTACCCAACCACTCACCGAGCCATCAATCCCACTCCTAGGGACACTACCAAACACATGGGTTCAAAAGCACATACTCACATAATCGAAACTAGTGAGACCAAGCTACAGTTAGAACCTGGCCTCATGTCCTCCAGACTGGCATATCTCCAAAACACAGAAAACACATCTCGCACCTCATCTATGGCAACATAAATCGTCGATGCACAGCTGATACCGAGCGCTCAATATAACACATGCGTGGATGGAAGGAATTCAAAGAGACACTGTTCCAACTGAATCAATGTAGCATGATATGGAAAGAAAGATGGGAAATTTTCCTACATGCCCTGTAGCCTCTTGAAGATAAGTATAGACGTGATCATATCGATCCTCAAGACTCTACTAGACACTTGCACATGACTAGTAGGACCTATGAACCTAGAGCTCTAATACCAACTTGTCATGACCCTAAATTCATCTAGTCGCGATGACACCTTACCCAAACTTCTAGGTAACCCGAATAACAATCAACAGAACTGCAAATGAGAATAATAAGAGTCACTGATTAAAATAACTAAACATGAATAAAAAAATTCAAAGGATTGATAGTACAAGTCATGAGCTACTAAGACATAAATTTACAAAGCTGGTATAAAATAAGTACGTCATTTTTTTGAAATATACATATAGAGGTTGCAAATCTAGAGCTACCAAGAACAAGTGGTAGCGATATCCAGGGATCAGGTACCTTTTCAATGCCAGCTTCTGCCATCCACAACAACTCAACTACCAGAATTTGCACGCAAGGTGCAAAAGTGTAGTATGAGTACAACCAACACCATGTACTCAACAACTATCATAACTAACCCCAGCGAGGTAATAGAAGTAAGAATTATAAATGATACTCACCAATCACCTATACAGGTTCATAAATTCCAACAAGTATAGGACAAAAATATGATCAAATCATGACGTCACAGATAAAACCACCTTGGTGCTCACATGTTTTCTTAGCGTATTATGCTTAGTCAAAAGTCCAGCATATAAAAGGGGGGGGGGGGCACATAAATTGGGTGATTAGTCAACGAAAATTTCAAGTAAAGGTGAAATGCAACACCCAAATATCAATCCGTTGCGGTGTGCAACCCAATCCAAATAGAAATTACAACACGACTCTCAGGACCACATCAAACTATTAGTAGTCGAACCAAACCAATGACCAGCTCTCCCAATGCTCACATCAACCATAGACCCGTCAGTTTCTCACAATCTGTGTGTACACCATCAAGAAGGCACTTGAGATGGCGACCCTATCACACCCCAAACCTCGGGGAGTGTGACCAGCGCACGACCGAGGGAACCCGGTCGAGCAAGCCTATCTAGACTTTCCTTCCCGACTCATTCTATACCCAAAGAATTAATGCATTACCAATTGTTAAACATGTGAGGGAGAGTTGTTATATAAACGCATAATCATTGCTAGTTAAATTCTTACTTAAAATACAACGTGCCATAGTTAAGTTCCCAAAAGTACATACAGTTGACAATCTAGTAGCGAAAAGTTTCAAAATACAACGTGATCCTATGACCACCCCGGAAACCATACATGCCCCATATAACTGTCTACAGAGCCTCTAAGGATACAAGAGACCAAAATGATGATGCCGGCAACAAGGCCCCGACCGTACCTCAAAATGTGACAATTTACACAAAAGAAGAACTACAAACCCCTGGGAGGAATGGGGGCTCACCAAGACAGCTGTGAAGAGAACAAGAGAGCAGCACTATCTGCGATTGGCAGTATCAGCAACGGAACCACCTACATCCATTCAAAGATGTAGCGCCCCCGGCAAAAGGGACGTTAGTACTGTCGAATAGTACTAGTATGTAAGGCAAACAAAATTCTTAATAGAATGAATAGTGAACAAATAGAAGACAATAATATCATCAACAAGCACATCACATGATTACAAGGAGGAACACCAAATAAGGTTCACATGATTCTGGTTAAGTCTTTCCATTCCTTTAGGTTAATGTTCTTTAGTGCCAAATACCGTATCTTAAAATATAATGCCACCGTGGGTTTTTACACGGAGTCCGGTCTCGGCCCGACCGGCTAAGTCATCGCAAGTGAGACATATCCATGTTCACAATAATATTCCGGAATCCAATATAAATGCCACCATGTTTACAGCATGGCGTCCGATCTCGGCCCGATCGGCTAAGCCATCTCACTTGGGACATAACTTCTTTTAATTACTCCTTAGTTCCCATTTCCTTCCATCTTTTTCCATCACATGGTACAACACCTCTTTTTATTTATCCGTTTCTTGGCACTTGGATACATCAATACAACACAAGTCTTTCCTTTATTAATTCGTTCATGTAACTCTATCATCCGTTTGATAAGGGCTATCATACAAGGCATGCACACATAAGAAAATAACGAAGACTTGAAGAACATGATCACCTTTTCAATTATCATGATATCAAAATAAACACATAGAACAATTACGAAAGTGCTTCACCCAATACATTAATGCAATTCATCAAGTATGATCAATTTGAAACTCAAGCCAACCATTTGGACACTAAGAATTCAACACTAAGAAGAAAATGGTTAGCCATACATACCTCAATGGAGCCTTTCCTTAATTCTTACAATAAATCCAAGAATTTCCTTGCAACTTTGATCTATTTTATGAGAATTACAAATTAAGCCAAGAATTAGAGACATGATTAAGATTCTAGCTCATTTGAGCATATTGTCAAGCACTAGGTGGGTATTGTGGTTTTTGGACCCCTTAGTGAGAGATTTTTTTGTCACCTTCTACCCCAATTGCCATCTTTTTAACTTACAACCTTCCCATACCCCATTGTCACTCATGCATGCAAGATAGATAATTCCCATACCCATGAACTCACCCTTGATTACTCATTTTTAGTTAAAATTTCGAAATTATAGATTAGGGCACAAGTTCTTACCTCTTAGGATGAAGACCTAGCCGATTTACTCGATAATATTCAAGGGCTTGGGCAAAGATCAAATGAGGACTTGATGAAGACCACCCTCTCTCTCTCTAGGACTTCCTCTCTCACTCGATTTTTAGGAAAAATCGAATAAAAGGGGTCTAGGGGGTGTTTTTAATGGAATGGGGTCGGGTTTTAAAAGTCAGAAAATAGGGGCCCCGACTAGATCTGCGATCGCATAACGGACTTGCGGCCCGGAAAAGGGACTGCAAAATGGTCCCCAAAATCTGATCAAACTGCCCGGGCATGCAACAAGAATGTGGTCCGCATACCTGTTCTGCGGTCACATAATGCACCGCAGAACTGCCCCTCGCAAAAATACCAAGGGGATTATGCGATGACTATGCGGCCCGCATAATGATTATGCGATCCCATAATTGGCCGCATATTGACCTCAAAATTGAACAACACACTGTCTGACTCTGCGACGACTATGCGGTCTGCATAGTCATTATGCGATCGCATAATGGACCGCAGAAACACACTTTTCTGGAAAAATATTATTCCTTAACTTCTCGATGCACTGATCAGTCCAAAGGGTCTGAACCGCGGCTCGCTCTAACTTGGCACTACGAGGTCTCGGGTTTTTAAGTAAAAATTTCACGGAGCCTTACAGACCCTAGGGTGATGTATCTATATCCACAAGCTGTACGATGTTGTCAAGTGCAATCATCCCGGAATTTTCACATGATCGATATCATAATCCACGTGTCATGGTCATAGGCTCAGTATCACGGATCTGTCTGGTGTGGTCGCATGCTATATCACAATTTGTGCGGCGTAGTCACTGGTAGAATATCACAATGCGCCTAGTGTGGTCATATTTACAATATTACAATTTGCCTTGTGTGGTCACATGCACAATATCACAATCTGCCCAATGTAGTCATAGGCTACTAGTCCAATCCATATCACACACAACACAGATATGCAAGAATACATGTACATAATCAAATAACATAAAATTTCATACTCCCTAACCGATATAAGTGACATGCTAAGGTATATGTATGTGGACGTGTGATTTCATTGCTCAAATCAGATAATAACATCACAAAATATCAACTATCAGGTTTAATCAGGAGATTAGCCTCTATGTATCCTTAAACTTGGAACAAATAGCTCACAATAGGGGTACAAATAAGATAAACATTACAATATGAAGCTTATCGATCAATTCAAGGCATATCATAGCCTAAGAAGTATCCCGAGTATGGATAATACCCTGATGTATGCACATGGGCTTATCCCCACACATGTGCGCCACTCATAGCATGTAGCTATCACAAATAACTCAGGCAACAAGTGCCTCAACAAGGTTTAGGAAAGATACTTACCTCAAGCAAGCAAAACCAATACTCTAGAAACTCCATCCCGCTTGAATCGACCTTAGAACATCTCGAAACTATCCAAATGAATCTCAAAAACATCAAATTATACCTAAGGAATCAAACCCATACGATAAAGGTCAAATTTCTAATCAAATACTCAAAGTCAACCAAAATGTCAACCCAGATGCGCACACTTAAATGTGACAAAACTCACAAATTCCGGTACCCATTCAGATGTGAGTTCAACCGTACTAAATTCACTTAAATCCGACTCCAAATCGATGTTCAAAACTCAATAATTTGCTTTAGAAAACTTTAGACAAAACCCCTAGTTCCTCTTTTAGATTCACCAATTAAATACCAAAATCAAAGATGGAATCATAAAAAATAATTAAATTCGAGTAGAAAATAATTATCTCAATTCATGCGATGAAAATCCCCTCCAAAATTGCCAAAATCCGAGCTTTATAACTCAAAATGAGATAAAATATGCCCAAGGTCCGAAATAGAGTACTTATATGCAATGCCACATGGTACCCTACACGATCGCGTCTATACCTGCGCGATCGCGATGAACATAATCACACTGCCACAAATTACACTATTCATCTGTGGCATTTCCCACACGAACGCGGTGACCACATGTGCCAGACCTTCGTGAATGCATTCACTTTAGTGCGAACACGATGACCAAAACCCCCAGCTCCCTCGCTAAGAGGTGATTGCGATCAACCTATGTGAACACGAAGAACAAACATCTCAACCCTTCACGAACGCGCTCTTACCCTCGCGAACGTGTTGAGTAAATAACAAGAAGCTCTCAAAATATTACGTGATCACGTCCTCACCTTCGCAATCATGAAGAAGACCTGAAGCTCCAGAATCAGTAGAAAACTTGTAATGCCAAATAGAGACGAATGGTTTGGAACCACCCAAAACTCACGGTGCCCCTCGGGACCTTGTCCAAACATACCAATAAGTCCCAAAACGTAACGCGGACCTACTCGGGGGCCTTAAACAACACATAACAACATCAAAACCATGAATCACACCTCAAATCAAGTTCAATGAACTATTTAAATTTCTAAATTCCAAACATACGCCGAACACGTCTAAACAACATGGAATCACCTTAAATGACATAACGAACCTATTATAACTCCTGGAATAACAATTCAAACTCGATAACATTGAAGTCAACTCCCGGTCAAACCTATAAACTTTTCAACCTTCAAATTGCCAACTTTCGCCATATAGTGCTGAAACTATAAAACATCCAAATGCAAATCCGGACATACCCCAAGTCCAAAATCACCATTCGGACCTAACATAATAATAAAAAGCTCTGATCCAACGTCAAATATACAAAAGTCAAACTCAATTAACTCTTTGTTCACATTGAAAATGGTAATTACAATTAGATTTTATTTTGCGGTTCTAAAAATACGTGATTTATTTTTATGCTAGTTGTTAGGCAATAGATGCTAAGTGTGAGACTAGAAAATAAGATAAAGGCTTGAAGATAGTGTGTCAAGCAAACTGAGTGACTGAGGTTCGGGGCCTCGAGCTAGGCTATACGGGACCTCGACATAGAGCTGAACGTTTGGCTGAGGACATCCGATGAAGGATTAACTGTTCTAAGAGCTTTGATGGGGACTCTTTATGATCAATGACGAGTAATAAATTAAGAACAATCAATGAAACACAATAAATACAAGTAATGTAATAAATACAAGCAATAAACGCAAAGGAGAATATGATTAAGTTAGAGAGAAGAGAATGTTGTTGTCCTTGTATTCAATATATTGTGTGTGCCAAAACTAACAAGGATCCCTTTATATAGGAGGGGGAATCCCAACACAGTACATGTGCATTTATTACAAAGATACACGGCTGGTACAACCATTCAATGCCACGGTACGGGCTTGTACTAGCCTAATAGACGTGGTTAGCTTCACCCACGTGCTTTGGGAACTTCCCGTTTTACCATCATAACCACCGATTTATACTACCTCGAGGTCGAACATTGAGAACCCTCGGGGTCGAACCTCGAACTGATCCTCGAGCCTTCTGGGGGCGATCTTACGAAGTGCCATAATAACCATAAAATCGGACTCCCTGATTTTTGCCGTTTACAGATAGTCCCCGCATTTTTTAGAATGAAAATGATAAGAGACGATCTTCAACTCTTGTTTCTTCGATACTACCATCATGACTTCAGCCCATCAGAGCATTAAATTCTATGACTCAATGACTGCGCAGGGGTCACTATCAATGCGACTATCGAGAAACCCGCGAACCGCTATTGGTTCGACCTTTTCGCTCCTCAAACGCTGCCCATATGGCTTCTATAAATACCTCAATCATTTTGTCATTCACACTTTTGCAACATCTTCAATTTTCTAGAGCTAAGTTCACCATCTTTTACATTCTTCTCCCTTCTGCGCTTGCTTCCTCACTTTCTTTGTCATAAACCTTTTTTATAGTCATGGCTAGAACCTCTAGAACGGTGCCTCAGAAAGTGGGCGCAACTTCTTCATCTCGCCCATCCAGGGGTAAACCAAAAGTACCCCCAACTGTCGAGCAACGTAATCCCGGCCAATTCGATACGGTCTATAATTTTTCCATCGAAAATCCCCCTCTACTCACCGGGCCGATGTGAGCACGTGTCTCGGTACATCAGCGTGGTGACCGATACACATAGAGTGAAGGAAGACTGCCGATAGGGGGAGGCAGTGTTAGTTGAGATCCTTAATCTTGAGGAAAGCATAGTAGACCATAAAGTTGGCTTCCTCAGCGTATCTACATACCCCTTTACTCTGGGTCCCGTAGATTCTTCGGATCTTTCTTCCCTATCGATAGATCCGGTGATTCTCGACTTTTGTCGTGAGTACCAGGTGACGCTCAGCCAAATATATCCTTCTAACTAGAGGATCATTTACATGCTCCGATATTTTTCCAACAAGGTCGGGGGTATGACCTTCACCCTTAATCATTTGGTAATATTATATAGCCCCCGTCTCTTTCGAGGATTGATCAAGCTTCATCCTCAATCTGCGAAGACGTTCTTTTCAAGCATCGATGAGGACAAGGACCGGGGGTGAATGAGCCAGTTTGTCAGAGTGAGGACCTCGGATATCATCCCGGCTAACAGGATGTCGTTCCCGGAGGAATGGAATGTGAAGCGTAAGTGCCCCTACCTCGAGCACGTTTTATTTCCCTTTCTTCCCCTTCTAAAAATGATCTTCTTTTGATAATGCAGCCACCGCCTGGTACCCTGGCACGGTTCAGAACCTATCGGGATGGATCAGACAGTTTGGTTCTGCTTTCCCTTATATCGAGCATTCCTGGCGTGACTTGGCCAGAACGCAGTGGCAGGCCAAGAACCACGGTATGCTTTTTACTACTATCTTTACCATGTTTCTTTATGAGTATCTTTTATGGTGGTAAGTTTGATGCATCACACTTGTGTAGGCCTCGGGGATGGAGTGTTGATGAGACATCTTCTGGTGGTGAGGAAGGGACCTCGAAACCCGTGAAGGGCAGGAAGAGGAAGAAGGAAGCGTCGTCCGGGTCTCCCAAATAAGAGAAATCTAATGTTCTCAGGCGTCGGACCGACGCCACCGTCTCAACTTCAGCTGCTGTGGCAAGTCCCTGTACCGAGGATGAAGATGATGATGATGATGGTCGCCCATAACAAAGGGCTAGACGGGGCGCGGATGCTCCATAAGTTGATGGGCGGAAGGCTGCCGAATCGAGGTTGGTCGATATGGGCCAAATTCGTGCCGAGGAGACCCTCGAGGAGGGTGCAGGAACAATCGCCAAGTTTCAAGTCGGACATGGTACAGTCTGTTCCAATGCAGCCGCTGCTGGTGATTCGGAGGGCCTAAACCTGAAGCTTCTCGGGGGTAAGATGAGACCCTTAGAGAAATTAATGCCCTGGGTGGCTTTAATTTGGGCCCTTCGTATTCACCGAGGGAAATCAGGGATGCACAAGACCCGTATACCGCAGGTGTGGGGGCCTCTCATGGAGGGGAAGATGTGCTCGGAGACCTCTTCGACGGTGTCGATGAGAACATTGATCCCGATGCTCCCGTCGCTCTCGAGGAGGCGGAGAGGCTTCAGCAGCAGGTGATATTCTTTGACATAACGTTTGCGCTTCAAACCTTTGCCTTTGACTTTCTAACTTCTCTGCTTTGTTGCAGGCTAAGAAAATTTATGACAATGCCTTTTCTAGGCTTCAAGATGAGCCTTCAAGCTGTGGGAAGGAGCTCGAGAAGCTCACCTCAGAGCTGAAAGATTCGAAGGCCTTCTCTGCCCGAAAGGGGGAGGATTTGAGCAGGCTTCATGTGAGTTTGGAGGGAGTGCGCCAGGAAAGGGCTGGCCTTGCTGAGCAGGTAGCATGACATCCATGAACTCATCTTTTATTCTTATAACTTGATGCTTACCGACTTGTTTTGACTTTGCAGATTGGGCAAAAGGATGCCCTGGTGAGGCAACTCCGGGAAGAGGCTGCAACCAAGGATGCAGAGATCCTCAAGCTGAAGGGGCAGAATGAGGCCGTGACCTTGGAGAGGGACCTTTTGCGAGCGGAGTTGGCATCGACCCAAGATCTTCTTCGAAGTGCTCAGAAGGAGGCTGCTGCACTATCCATGGCCAAGTTTGAGGGAAAAGAAAATGCATCTTCATACATGAAAGATTCCGCCACCGCAAATGAACGAGCTAGAGAGACATACGAGAAGGCCGAGCAGAAGCTGACTCGGGCCATTGTTTACGCTGGTTCGCAAGCAAGGAGGCAGGCTCTCGAGGAAGCAAGTGCCAAAGGCACTGATCTCTCATCTGAGATTGAAGAGGCCCGAACCTAGGAGGAAGAATCGGCATTTTCGGCCACTTCGGACGAGGATTCCAAAGGCGACTCGAGAGTAGTGAGGTGAAGAATAGACTCACGTTGTCTTCTCCTTTTTTTGTATATGAATTTCTCGGGGGTAAAAGGCTTTGTAAAGACATCCCTTGTAAATATATTTTCGGAAATGTCAAAAGACTCTTCTGCTTCAAATCTTTGATTTTTTTAGTATCAGCGCTTATGCGAAGTTAGCCTATGAATTTTGATATGGGATCTTCGGAGCCCATACTTGGAGTAATCAGGACCCCCGAGATAGGGCACCATCTCGAGACTAGGTTAATAGCTCTTTTTAGAGTTCAAGCTTATAGTACCGGGATCCTCGAGACCTCGAGACCTCGATGTCTCTCGGCCGTTGTATGACAGTGTCATTTATGTGATATGGCCGCGAAGAGACCGGGAGGGGGGGGGGGGGTTCCCACCAGTACACTTTTCCAAAAAGTGGCACTGACATGGTCAGAATTCATTGTCCTTTTGAATAGGTGAGTTCTGCCTCTGCTTCGCACCCGATCGGTGGTACACCGCCGGTGTCCGGTGGGTTAACCTCGAGGTGTTTTGTCTCGAGGAGGGACTTTATATTAGAGAGACCTCCCAATGTTCAGGGCCATCGAGAGCATGCATCGAGGTTTAACTCCTCAAAAGGGGAGGAACACTTCAAGGCAGTTAAAAAAAATTGCGGATGGGGAGAAAATGTGGTATTGCAGGTACCTTCCCCGGAAGAAAGCATTATGGCTAAGGTCGAGGGGTTTTTGAAAATATACACATACACCTTAACATTGGAACCTCTCGATAGGGTCGTGCTCGAGTTATTTAGAAGATATCAGGTTACCTGTGTTGGCCCAAGAACAGGTGAAGTTTGGTAGAATGACAAATGCACTCAGTCATGGACCGGGTCCATCTTGTGAAGCATAGTCATGCTCAACCTATACATGTGAGATGCACGTGAAGGAGATAAGTCCTACTGATCAAGAAGCAATATCTCCTAATCTGATCGAAAAGGTTGCATATTGGATAAGGGCATAAAGTCTCCTTATATGAAGAGAACACAATCCGGATAAAGATAGTGTTGGAGTTTGAGATCTTCAAGGACACAACTACGATAGAAGATCAGCAATTGAGTCTCAATCAAGCTCTGATTACTAACCTATGAAAAGACAGTGATTGTTCTCTTATACAAGTATTGCACATACGCAGAAGTTAAACTAAATTGAGAGCAAAAGAGCAAGGAGATTTTGCAAACAATTTTTGTGAGATTTGAGTGTGCACTCCTGAAGCTACTTGAACAAGATAGAAGAATCAGTTCCATTGTGTATTCTTTTTATTCTAGTTCAATTGTAGTAAGTGGTTTAAAATTGTACCTTTCAACTTTCATAGAAACAATTGTATTATGTACTTAGAGTGTTCAAGTTATAAGCTAACTTGAAGTTGTCGCAACAGTTGAGGATGTGTGCCACAATGAGATTAGAGTTTATCCTTAGGTTTACAAAGAGTTTTGTAAATGTTGTTTTGGCTAGTGATTTTAGTAGAAGTTTGGGAAAATCCTACTGAGTAGTAGGTCATGGTTTTTTCACCTTTTGAGCCAGGTTATTTCCACGTAAAAATATTTGTGTTCTTTATTTTATGCACTTATTATTCCGCAAACAGTAGTAGTTAGTACACCTAGAAGAACCAGGTTCTTCTAGAGAGAAAATTGGGTACCACACAAATCACCCCCCCTCTTGTGTGGTATTGACGTTTAGAACATCACCCTAGCACAGGTTCACCCGTCGTTTTGGAGGATAGTGCTGATGATAAGGTACTTTGCACATAAAGCTGGGCTCGAGTTCACCCTCAGCTATCTTATTAGATTGTACCGGCCCCTGCATTACCGAGTCCTAATTACCCTGCGACGTAGGTTATCCTTGAGGAGGTTAACACCTTAGGAAAAGATCAAGATGAGTGCACCACCTGGGAACTGGGAAGGGCAATCCACTGCTAGGCCTCCACTCTTCAATGGTCAGTACTACTCCTGTGGAAGAACAGGATGAGAGATCATATCATAGGAGAGGACTATGAACTCTGGGACATAGTCATTGATGGTCCTTTGGCAACTACAAAGTAGAATGAGGAAGGAGTGGATGTGCCAAAGACAAGAGCTGACTGCACTGCTGAAGATTTGAAGAAATGGGAGAAGAATTTCCAAGGTCAAGAAATGGCTTGTGTGTGGACTAGGTCCAGATGAGTATAGTAGAATTCAAAGTTATACCACTGCTAAGGAAATCTGGGACACTTTGCAAGTGGCTCATGAAGGAACACCTCAAGTGGAGAGGTCCAGAGGAACATTGCTGTATTCTCAATATGAGAATTTCACCATGAAGGAAAGAGAAACCATCCAAGAGATGCATACAAGATTCACCACACTGACAAATGAACTTAAGTCTCTTGGAAGGATTATCCTTGAAGAAGACAAAGTTGAGAAGATATTAACAAGGGTTCTGCCAGTCTCTTGGGAAAGCAAAATCACTGCTATTCAGGAATCAAAGAATATTGCTACCCTTAAGCTGGATGAACTAATTGGAAACCTTACTACCTATGAACAGAGAAGGCAGACCATGAAAATGGATGCACCCAAGAAGGAAAAAAGTCTGGCTCTTAGAATTGCTGAAGGTTCAGATCTGGAGGATGAGGAAATGGCTATGATCACAAGAGATTTCAAAAAGTACCTGATGAGAGGAAAGGGTTCTTCAAGAGGTACAACCTTCAACAAACCATGGGCTCCTGAGAAATAGACCAATGAGGGCTGCTACAAATGTGGTAAGACTGATCACATGATCAAGAATTGTCCTCAATGGGAAATTGAGTGGAAGAAGGAAAGGACTGAACGAAGGAACAGGAAGAAGGAACAGGTTCAACAAAAAACGAACAAAGGATCAACAAAGGCTATGGTTTCTGCCTGGGGAGAAACATCAAATGAGGACTCAGAAGATGAAGCTGGAGATGAACAAGCACTTATGGCCATCGGAGAATCAGATGATGAACAAGAGGTAAATATTCTTCATCTCAAAGACAAGATTAAATTCCTGTCTAAAGAAAGGTTGTCTGAGCTACTGCTAGACTTCATTGATGAGACTGAGATAATTAACAATGAGAAGGAAGAACTGTCTAGGGAATGTGTGATCCTAAAAGGCAAGTGCAAAAATCTAGAGTCTGGTGCTAATGAGAGTGAAAGTAAAAATGCTGAGTTGAAGAACCAGGTTCTTGAACTTGACACTAGTGTCCTAAAACTTAGGTCTGAGAACTTAAAACTGAAATCAGGAACAGGAATGAAGAAAGCTGATCACACACATCTCACCCTAGAAGAAAACTTAGGAAAAATGAAGGATGAGTTGTACAGGAAGGATGAGCACATAAGAGTATTAAAAGAAGATCTAGGGAAAGTAATACATGAACTAGATAGAACTTGCAAATGGAACAAGGCTTCCGATGCACTCTCCTGGCTACAAGAACATCACAGTAGCAACAAAAGAGGACTTGGCTATGGGACTCAAGCACCTAAGTGGGATCGTAAAAGCAAGTACCTCATTCTTCCTGAGAACAAAATCTGCACACACTGTGGCAAGACTGGCCATTACAAAAATGAATGTAATGCAAAAGAAAAGGCCAGTCAAAAGAACAAAGCTTTTGTTCAAGAAAAAGATAGGCTGCCTGGGTGGGCCAGAAGAAATCTGATTTATCCCTTTGCCTATAGAAAGGGACCTAAACTAGTTTGGGTTCCTAAGACTTACCCTTGATTCCTTTGCAGGTCCAAGTGAAGGGAAGTAGCCAAATATGGTACATGGATAGTGGCTTCACGAAACATATGACTGGAAGCAAGAACCAGTTCCTTTCACTTGAGGACTTAAAGGGAGGTAATGTCTCATTTGGAAATGGGAAGAAAGGTGAGATTATTGGGGTTGGAAAGGTAGGTAAGACAGACTCTCACTCCATTGAGAATGTCTACTTGATAGATGGCTTGAAATACAGCCTGATCAGTGTGTCACAACTGTGTGATAGAGGTAACCTTGTAGCATTCACCGCTACAAAATGCTTTGTGATTAACCTTACCACAGACAAGATTGTTTTGCACGGAAAAAGAGTTAACAATGTTTACATTGTAGATTTGTCTACTCTCTTAGAAAATGAACTAACCTGCCTAAGTGTGCTAGATAATGATCCCCTCCCGTGGCACAAAAAACTTGGTCATGCCAGTATGAATCAGCTAAACAAATTAGTCTCTAAGGACTTGGTGATAGGGATACCTAACATCAAGTTCAAGGAAGACAAAGTTTGTGAGGCCTGTGCAAGGGGGAAGCAGGTAAGATCATCCTTCGAAAGCAAGAAAATGGTAAGCACAACCAAGTCGTTGGAACTGGTCCATATGGATCTCTGTGGTCCAATAAGAACCATTAGCAGAGGTGGAAAGAAATATGTAATGGTATTTGTTGATGATTATTCCAGATTTACCTGAGTACTATTTCTAACATCTAAAGATGAAGCATTTGACATGTTTACTGCCTTTGTTAGAAAAACTCAGAAATAATTAGGACATCAACTTGCATCCATTAGGTCTAATCATGAAACTGAATTTGAAAATGCTAAGTTTGCTGAATTTTGCAATGAAAATGGTATAGATCATGACTTCTCTGCCCCTAGGACTCCTCGACAAAATGGAGTAGTTGAAAGAAAGAACAGAACTCTTGAAGGCATGGCTAGGACTATGCTTCTTTCTAGTAAGCTGCCCCATAGCTTCTGGGCAGAGACTGTAAACACTGAATGTTACATTATAATAGATGTATGACTAAAACTCTTGTAGAGAAGACTCCCTATGATTTACTTAAAGGGAGAAAACAAAATATATCCCATCTTAGGGCATTTGGATGTAAGTGCTTTGTGCACAATAATGGAAAAGACTCCCTAGGTAAGTTTGATCCCAGAAGTGATGAGGGAGTATTCTTGGGATATTCTTCACATAGCAAAGCATATAAAGTGTTCAATAAAAGAACTTTGTGTGTAGAAGAAAGTGTGCATGTAGTATTCGATGAAACTAACATTCTTTCTGACAAACAAGAACACGAAGATGAAGCCATTGGATTGGTAAAGGATTTGACTGAAGTCTCAGCACAAGTCAAAGTGGCACCAAAAGAAGGAACATGTGATGGAACAGGTTCTTCTATTCAGGGCAACCTAACAGGGGGAACTAATCAAAGAGGAACTGAAATAAATCCACTAAACAAACCTGTTCATGACCCTATTCCTCAGCAACAGAACATGGGAGAAACATCTAGTTTGAACCAGCTGCTTGTGAAACCTCACAAGTATCAAAGTTGTCATCCTATTGAGAACATTATCACTGATCCAATATCTGGAGTCAAAACTAGATCACAATTATAGAATCTGTGTGCTTTTGATGCCTTTTTATATCTTATTGAACCTAAAAATGTTGTTGAGGCTTTGTAGGATGCAGATTGGGTCAATGCAATACAGGATGAACTCAATCAGTTTGAGAGAAGCCAAGTTTGGCAACTAGTTCCAAGACCCAAGGATAGATCAGTTATTGGTACAAAATGGGTCTTTAGAAACAAACTTGATGAATATGGAACAGTTACAAGAAACAAGGCAAAACTGGTGGTCCAAGGCTACAGCAAATAGGAGGGCATAGATTATGATGAGACTTTTGCTCCAGTTGCAAGACTAGAGGCAATCAGGCTCCTCATAGCCTTTGCAGCACACATGGAATTCACTCTTCATCAGATGGATGTCAAAAGTGCCTTCCTGAATGGCTACCTAAAAGAAGAAGTGTTTGTGAAACAACCTCCAGGGTTTGAGAGCAAGGAATGTCCTCAGTATGTGTACAAGTTAGACAAGGCTCTCTATGGACTCACGCAAGCCCCAAGAGTATGGTATGAATGACTGTCCAAATTTCTGCTTGAACATGGTCACAAAAGAGGTAAAATTGATAGTACCTTATTCTTAAGGGAAAAAGGTAATGATCTCCTTGTGGTACAAATATATGTTGATGACATAATCTTTGGGGCCACCATTGATAAGCTAAGTAAGGACTTTGCAAAACAAATGGGGAGTGAGTTTGAAATGAGTATGATGGGCGAGCTTAACTTGTTCTTAGGCTTACTGATCAAACAAAGTCCTAATGGAACCATGATCCATCGGGAGAAGTATGCAAAAGAGCTAATCAAAAAGTTGAAAATGGAAGAATCAAAAGAAATAGACACACCCGTTGCAACTGCCACTAAATTAGACGTTGATGAACCTGGTTCAGCAGTTGATCAAAAGTTTTATAGGGGTATGATTGGTTCACTCTTGTATCTTACTGCCAGTAGACTTGACATTGTTTTCAGTGTAAGGCTTTGTGCTCGTTTTCAGGCCAATCCAAAAGAGTTTCACTTGACTGCTGTCAAGAGGATACTAAGATATTTGAAAGGCACCACTGATATGTGCCTTTGGTATCCCAAAGGTAGTAATTTTAATCTAGTAGGATATGTTGATGCTGATTATGCAGGTTTCCTAGTGGATAGGAAGAGCACCTCAGGTATGGCAAACTACCTTGGTTCATGTCTTTTGTCATGGGCTACTAAGAAGCAAAATTCAGTGGCCTTATCTATTGCTGAAGCTGAGTATGTTGCTGCTGCTTCTTGTTGTGCTCACTTGCTATGGATCAAACAGCAGCTGGTAGATTTTGGCATTAAAGTTGGTTGCATTCCTGTATTCTGTGATAACACTAGTGCTATAAGTATGACAAAGAACCCTATTCATCATAAGAGGATTAAGCACATAGATTTTAGGCACCACTTCTTAATAGATAACTATGAGAAAGGATTGATCTCCATAGAATTATGTGCTACTTATAAACAAATTGCTGACATCTTCACTAAAGCACCGAGTAGAGAAAACGTTGAGAGGAACAGGTTGGAATTAGGGAAGATTAAGATCACCTAATAGGTCCAGTTCAGAATGCACAATGAAAAAATAATTGGAAAAAAAATGAAAAAAAATGCCTAGGAATTCTGAACTTGTGTAAATATCTAGATTAATTCTTACTCAGTTTCATACTTTAATTAGTATACTCCTATGATGTGTTTATATGACTCACTGATCTTTTATAAAATTTTCTCTATTATGGCATTTGAGGCATGATCAAGAGAGTTCTAAATGAAGAACCTGGTTCATCAGTATGGGCTCATATGAAAGCTCAGGTATGTTTTCGATACTCTGCACAATTAGAAAGATTAACGTTTCAATCGTGAGCAGAAGTCCTATACTTGTCAAATCTCTAGAAAATTTTATCCGTTGGCATTGAACCAGTTCCGTCCATCTAGAACTCTAAACCGTAATTTTTGCCAAATATCTAGGGAAGCCAAATAGATCATTTAATTTCTGGAGTCTCAGTTTGATTAGGCTTCTATGTGACCTCTGAAAAAGCTGCCATTACTTATCAATTGTCTAATTTTCTTTAAATACACACCACTTCTCCAGTCTTCATCATAATATCAAAACCGCCAAATATTGTTCTTCACTCCTAATTGCCATCTTCTCCAAAATTCCAAAATTCTTTCAAGAAATCGACCATCATGTCTAACCCACAAGAAAATCCTGGAACTCCTCCACCACCATTTCACCCAAATTCATCCTCATCTACTCCCCCTAGTGTTTCTCCAAAACCTAGGCTTCGAAGGCAGAAAATGCTCGCTCGAAAAACTGTAGCATTTGGGGCTTTGAGGAAGGTTTTAAATGAAAGGTTGAAAGCAAGCTAAATGAAGCAATGCAAAACTCAAAATTCAGACTCCAGCTCTAAATCAGAAGCATATCAATCAGCTACTGAGGGGGAAGTACAAGGGTCTTCTAACTCTGAGAAGACTCAAGAATCCCCTACTGAGGTAAGTTCTTCTGTGAGTGAAAACTTAGAGACTACGTTTGTTCTGGTTGGTCCTATTAGGGATGTTGAAGTACCTGAGAGACGCAGGAGTGGAGGTAAAAAGAATTTTGAAAAAGAAAAGGAGAGAGAGGGTGCATGTGGTGAAGAGAGTGGAAATGGGATGGGAGCAGTTCTTGCTATATGTGGGGTTACACAAGAAAGATTAGAAGAGAGTGCCATGAAATCGGGGGGAAGTGTTTCTGGGGAAGCTGCTGAGGGGCTGGTTCATCTGAGCAAGCAAAGAGATGAACCTGTTTCATCTAATGAAGAAACCTTGGCTGATCTACTGAAAAAGGTTGGAGCAAGCTATGATCCAAAGAAACGCAGAGCTCCCACAACAAAAACCCCAACTGGTCTCAAGCCTTCCAAGAAAAGAAAAGCTTCATCCCCAACACCTACTGCCTCTCCAGTACCTAGGGGTAGAGCCACAAGAAGCAGGGTAAAACAGAGTGAAGCTGATCTACAAAAAGCCTTAGAAGAAAGCATGAAAAAGAAATTGGAGAAGGGAAAGGGAAATATTGCAGAATCCTCTGAGGTTGTAGAGGAAGAGGAGATGGAACTGGTCCATCAAGAAAGGGGTACAACAGAAGTGGTTCCTACACCCAAGCTTAAAAGGCTCAAGACGTCCTCCAAGAAGTCTTCTTCTGCACCTGTGTCTGCTAAACCCTCATTAGCCAAGAGGACAGGATCTGCAGTGAAAGCTAAACAAACAAAAGTTTCAAATGATGAAGAGTGGAGTGGAGAAGAGGAAGAAGAAAATGAATCTGACAAGGAACAGGACAAGTTTTCCATCTTTGGCAGAAGGACGATTTTAAAAGGTAGATTGTTGAGGGACTTGGTGGAACCAGGGATGATGAGATTGGTAGACTCTTTAGCTGCTCAGGGTTAGAAGGACATGTTCTTCAGATGGATGGCAGGCTAGGCAGAAATGAGCTCATTGAGTTTATGGCTAATGCTGCTGTTAAGGATGGAGTTGTTAGTCGCCTGGTGAAGGGAGTCCCAGTGAAGTTTGATGCATAGAAATTGGGAGAGATTCTGGACATACCCTCTGAAGGGTTTGGTGAGTATACTAGGTAAAGGTGGCCATGCCTGGATTCCCTCCCTACTGCCCTTGAAATCACCAAGGGGTTTTGTGATTCAGAGGATGTGAATGAAGCCAGGGCTGTGCAGAAAAGTGAGATGAGGCCTGAGCACAAGGTTGTGTTTGAGTTTGTCAACAAGTGCTTATTGCCTAGACATGAGAGAAGGCACACTGCTAACTACATGGACCTGGTTCTTATGGAGTTCCTGGAGAGAGGAAAGCAAATCAACTAGCCTGCCCTTATTGTCAAATTGCTAGACAGGGTCATAAATGGCTCCAAGGCTCATGCTACTCCATATGGCTTCTTATTGACCACAGTTCTGGATAGGCTAAATGTGCCTCTGAAGAAATGGGAAATGGCCTCGAGCAAGGAACACTTTGGCATCAAAACTCTTCTTGCTCGTGACTATCCAGTCAATGCCATCCCAGTTGAACCTGGTTCATCTCTGAAGACACCCATCAACAGCAAAGTCAGGACTTTGGTTCAGGAATGTGCTGCTAAGGATTCTGAATTTGCTAGACTCAAGGCTCATGTAGTTGAAGTGGAAATTGAGAGGAATGGTCTTAGAATTGAGCTTTCCAAAGAAAAGGAGAAGAATGATGGAATTCTTCAGAACATGCTGAATCTTCTCCAAACCCAACCCTCTAGTTCCTCCAAGCCTTTGGACTCCTAGCCTTTGTATCCTGAACTTGTCTAGTACCCCTAGTGACCCAGATTAGGGATTTTTCTATTTTTTGCTCATGGTTGAATGTTTTCTTTGTTTTTGTGGATTGTAGGTGGTAACATATCTCTATCAATGACAACTGCTATTTTCTCTTGTTCAATGCTTAATTCTGACCTTGGTAGTTTAAATATGTTTATTGATTACTGATGATTGCACCATGATTGCACTTGCAGTTGTCCCAATGGCCATGAGTATTTATTAAATATGGGATTCACATTGTGTATGCAACTTTTCGATGATGCCAAAAGGTGGAAGAGATATTGTGCTTTACATATTCTGAAATAAGTGATGTTTATAACCTAATTAACCTGGTCCTTGATGATAAGTGAATTCTCAAAATTTAGTGTTCATGGTTAAGTTGAGTTCTTACAGGTTTCGAATCAGTAAAAAGCACAGAGTTTGTCATCATCAAAAAGGGGGAATTTGTTGGCCTAGTAACATGTGAAGTTTTGAAGAATGACAAATGAACTCAGTCATGGACCAGGTCCATCTTGTGAATCATAGTCATGCTCAACCTATACATGTGAGATGTACGTGAAGGAGATAAGTCCTACAGATCAAGCAGCAATATCTCCTGATCTGATCGAAAAGGTTGCATCTTGGATAAGGGAGAAAGTCTCCTTATATGAAGAGAACACAATCCGGATAAAGATAGTGTTGGAGTTTGAGATCTTCAAGGACTCAACTACGATAGAAGATCAGCAATTGAATCCCAATCAAACTCTGATTACTAACCTATTAAAAGATAGTTATTGTTCTCTTTTACAAGTATTGCACATACGCAGAAGTTAAACTAAATTGAGAGCAAAAGAGCAAGGCGATTTTGCAAGCAATTTATGAAAGATTTGAGTGTGCACTCCTGAAGATACTTGAACAAGATAGAAGAATCAGTTCCATTGTGTATTCTTTTTATTCTAGTTCAATTGTAGTAGGTGGTTTAAAATTGTACCTTTCAGCTTTCATAGAAGCAATTATATTAGGTACTTAGAGTGTTCAAGTTATAAGCTAACTTGAAGTTGTCGCAACAGTTGAGGTTGTGTGCCACAACGGGATTAGAGTTCATCCTTAGGTTTACAATGAGTTTTGTAAATGTTGTTTTGGCTCAGTGATTTTAGTGGATGTTTGGGAATATCCTACTGAGTAGTAGGTCGTGATTTTTTCACCTTTTGAGCTAGGTGTTTTCCAAGTAAAAATATATGTGTTCTTTATTTTATGCACTTATTATTCCGCAAACAGTAGTAGTTAGTACACCCAGAAGAACCAGGTTCTTCTAGAACGAAAATTGGGTACCACACAAATCACCCCCCCCCCCTCTTGTATGGTATTGACGTTTAGAACATCACCCTAGCAATGGTTCACCCGTCGTTTTGGAGGATAGTGCTGATGATAAGGTACTTTGCAGATAAAGCTGGGCTCGAGTTCACCCTCAGCTATCTTATTAGATTGTACCGGCCCCTGCATTACCGAGTCCTGATTACCCTGCGACGTAGATCCACCCAGCACTTTGCTACTAGTAATGAAGAAGATCGGGACCGAGGATGGATGAGTCGATTCGTCCGAGTGCGGACTGTCGATATTATCCTCGTAGAGTTCTTACCATTTCCTAAGAAATGGAATTTCACACGTAAGTGGTACACTCGTGTTATTATTATTTTTGTCCGTGGTAGAGGCGGGCTCCGTAAAGACGTTTTCCTTTTCTTTTCTTCAGCAATCCCGTGGCTGCCATGCGAGGATCCCGACCTCGCAGATTGGTCTTAGAAACATGCAGCATGCTCAACTTACGATGAGCGTATGTGGTGAGACATGTCCTAGGGTAGATGGGACGCAAAACATCACGGTACGTGCTGTGTGGCGTGTTTTCTTAGAAAGGTACTTTCTTTTGTGTGTACTAACTCCGTCACCGCAGGCATTGGAGAATTGTCTAAGATGAGACCGTGCCCCCTCCGGGAGGAGGAAGGATCATCGTCTTCGAGGCCGAGGACTGATAACAAACGGAAGGAGTTCTCGAAGGATGAGGGTGTTCATAGCGAGGCAAACCCTGTTCGGAGGCTCAAAGAAGATGTATCAGCTGGGCCTACGGCATCTGAGGCTTCTAGCCTTGGAATAATGGTTCCTCCTTTGCCGCTGTCTTGCTTTCCCGTCGAAGGTACTTCTAGGGATAAAGATTTTATGCCGCCTTCCTCTTCTTCCGCCGAAGGTACTTCGAGGGAAATTCGAGGCCATGGGCTGCCAAAATCGAGCGGGATATCGAGCGACCGTATTCCCATCGGGAGTGGTTCTACTGGGGCCGATGAGACCAGACCAGTAGATGTGCACTCAACCTTTGGTGAGGCTCAGTGGCTCTGTTCGGCGGTGATTTTTGGTCGACTGTATTGGCTTATCAGCTTTGCGCTTTCATTTTCTTATGGAGCTGCTTTTTCATAGGCTTTTGACAAGCTCATGTATGAGTTGCTCTGCCGTGAAGCCAGGTGTGAGAAGCCTTGGACGAGGAGAAATCCCTCAGGCTTCATTGTGATAAAAGGGCAAAGGAGTTGGTATACTTACGGTACGAGCCGAGTCGAAGCCGAAACTATGAAAGCTACCTCGAAAGACAAGTAACCTTTGTTTCGACGGGATGCACGTTTCTTCTCCTTTCCTCGGAGATTAACATTTCGATACTTAAGTTTCAGAGGAAGATGGAAAACCTGGAATGCCTTTGGGGTGAAGTTGGTCAGGCCAAGCATAAGTGTACTAAGCTAAAGGCTCAGGCAGATGCCCATGTTGTGGCCAAGTAGAATGCTTTGGCCAAGGCTTCTACCCTCGAGATGCAACTCTGGAATGCTCGTGAAAAAAGCTCGGTCCAAACGAGCATTATTGCAAGGCTCGAGTCCGAGCTTTTGAAGATGAAGGCCGAGGTTGTGGACACCTGAGCTCAAGTCGAAGAGATTCGAGTTAAGGCTGACAAGAAAGTGGCCGTCTATTTAAAAGATGATGCTGATGCTCGGGCTGAGTTGAGACGGTATTCCGTTCGAGAGAGCAGAAGCAATGAGTATGCCCAGTACAAATCTCGGAGGGAAACTCTCGAATAGATCCACGCTAGGGGCTTCCATCTCTCGGAAGAGATAGCGTAGGCCAAAGAGGATGAATACGATGCCAAGTTCCTCGTATCCGATGCCGAAGAAAATGGAGAAGAGGCCGATGGGGCTACAGTCCCTGAGGGAAAATAGACTAGGCTTTTTTTTCTTTTTGATTCTTTGTACAGTGTTCTTAAAGAACTTTGTAAATAAAGCTTTTGTATATACGTTTAAAATGAAGCCTTTTGGTTTCATCTTTCATGCATTTCCCTTTGCTTGTGTGCGTCTCATTTTGTTTTGAATTCATACGTCTGTCGAATGGCATTGGACACCGCAGGCATTGGAGAATTTTCTGACATGAGACCGTGCCCCCTCGGGGAAGAGGAAGGATCGTCGTCTTCAAGGCCGAGGACTGATAACAAATGAAAGGAGTTCTCAAAGGATAAGGGGGTTCATAGCAAGGAAAGCCCTGTTCGGAGGCTCAAAGAAGATGTATCAGCTGGGCCTACGGCATCTGAGGCTTCTAGCCTTGGAATAATGGTTCCTCCTTTGCCGTTGTCTTGCTTTCCCGTAGAAGGTACTTCGAGGGATAAAGATTTTATGTCGCCTTCCTCTTCATCCGCCGAAGTTACATCGAGGGAAATTCAAGGCCATGGGCTGCCAAAATCGAGCGGGGTATCGAGCGACCGTATTTCCATCGAGAGTGGTTCTACTGGGTCCGATGACACCAGGCCAGTAGATGTGCGCTCAACCTTTGATGAGGCTCAGCGGCTCTGTTCTGCGGCGAGCTTTGGTCGACTGTATTGGCTTATCAACTTTGCACTTTGATTTTCTTATTGAGCTCCTTTTTCATAGGCTTTTGACAAGCTCTGAGTTGCTCCGCCGTGAAGCCAGGTGCGAGAAGCCTTGGACGAGGATAAATCCCTCAGGCTTCTTTGTGATAAAAGGGCAAGGAGTTGGTATACCTTCAGTACGAGGCGAGTCAAAGTCGGAACTATGAAAGCTACCTCGAAAGATAGGTAACCTTTGTTCCGAGGGGATGCACGTTTCTATTCCTTTCCGCGGAGATTAACATTTTGATACTTCAGTTGCAGAGGAAGATGGAAAACCTGGAACGCCATTGGGGAGAAGTTGGTTAGGCCAATCATTAGTGTACTGAGCTATAGGTTCAGGCAGATGCCCAAGTTGCGGCAAAGAAGAATGTTTTGGCCAAGGCTTCTGCCCTCGAGATGCAACTCCAAAATGCTTGTGAAAAAAGCTCGGTCCAAACAAGAATGATTGCAAGGCTCGAGTCCGAGCTTTTGAAGATGAAGGCCGAGGTTCTGGACACCCGAGCTGAAGCTAAAGAGATTCGAGTTAAGGCTGACAAGAAAGTGGCCGTCTATTTAAAAGATGCTGCTGATGCTCGGGGTGAGTTGAGAGGGGTTTCTGATCGCGAGAGCAGAAGCAATGAGTATGCCCTGTGCAAATCTCAGAGGGAAACTCTCGAACAGATCCACGCTATGGGCTTCCATCTCTCGGAAGAGATAGCCCAGGGCGAAGCTGATGAATACGACGCCAAGTTCCTCGTATTCGATGCCAAAGATAATGAAGAGGAGGCCGATAGGGCTGTAGTCCCCGAGGGGAAAATAGACTAGGCTTTTTTCATTTTGATTCTCTATACAGTGTTCTTAGAGAACTTTGTAAATGGAGCTTTTGTATATACGTATAAAAGGAAGACTTTTGGTTTCATCTTTCATGCATTTCCCTTCGCTTGTGTACGTCTCATTTTGTTTTGAATTCATACGTCTGTCGATGTTTGGCCAGGTGAACTGGACTCGAGGTAAAAACCCTTAGGTTTGTAAATCGGCCCTGAGGCTTGTTGGGCTCGCTCGTAGGCTCTTACGCATTTACCCTTAGGCGTTTTTTAGTTAACTGTTTCGGGCTCAGTCATCGAGCCGGATTTCAACTCGAGCTCATTGACCCTTAATTTTTTGAATTTTAAGCTGGCTCTTAGGCTCTTACGCGTTGGGTCGGTACGGCCTCTAATACAGGCTGGCGACAGTTGCTCTTACGCGTTGGGTCGGTACGACCGTTAATTTAAGCTGGCGATAGTGGCTCTTACGCGCAGGGTCGGTGCGACCTTCTGATTTAAGCTGGCGACAGTGGCTTTTACGCGTAGGGTCGGTAGGACCTCTAGTATAGGATGTATTTTTCCCTCGTGGAAGTTTTTGCATTCGTCCGACTCTTTGACGGTTCGATAAGAACCTCGATTGCGAGCCGTTATGCGACGATGGGCGAGCACCTCGCGAGGTTTTTCTAGATGGCTGAAATGTTTCGAAGCTTTTTTATTGTTTGGAGCTGATGTGATTGAAGCTCTTTTGCTTATGCCGAGGGTAGCCTGGTTAACCGATTCTTTTCGAAGTATTTTCAAAGTAATTTGTGTTAGTATTTTGGCGACAGTCGGGCATGCTCGAGTTGCGTTAGTTTGGCTGGTATAGCCTTGTGACTGTAGTCATTGTATTTGCCTGTAGCCTCCCCGAGTGAAGTAGCTTCGGCGTCTATATCGAGGGTATGCCTTTTTAGGGGTATTACATGTTTGAATATATAGCCTTAAATTTTAAGATCGGGTTTACGCCCTTTGCAAGGTCTTATAAATTTGAACATGCCTTACTTGAGGTCTTACAGATAGGTTACTTGGTACAAGTATAATTCATGCCTAGCTTGAGGTCTTACAGATTTTGCATTGCCTTATGGAGTTCTTACACTGTTGATAACGCCTCGTGGAGGTCATATATTTTCTAAAATTTCCACGCGGAGGGCTTTTGGGCTCAAGGTCGCCCGCATGGGGTCTTATGGCCTCGGATTCTTGATACCTTGATGGGGTGACCGTTGGCGACAGTCCCCGAGATGTCGAGAGTTTTTGGCTCTGGAGTCGTTCCTTGTATATTTTGATGTTGCCTAATTGAGGGCTTACCAGCTTGAAGTTCACAACTCGGAGGTCTTACGGCTTCGAGTTTTTGATGTCAGTCCTCGAGTGTTCGGGAAATTTCTTCCTCTGGAGTTGTTTCTTGAAAAATGGCGGATTTCTTTGAAGCACAAAGTGTTTTGATGGAAAAATATTCCTTGATTACTTGGAACAAGTATACATGTTTTCATCGTCAAGGGTTCAATTATTCTGTGCGGACACGGTTCGTTCGACCGTTTGGCCCGATACATCATTTTCCTATAGAGACCCTTTATGGCTCATCTTGACTTCTTCGAGGGGGTGATCTCTTGGGGGAGGGGGGGTGCCCCCAAGTATTCGAGGTTGATTGAAGAGAAGCCTTGAATACTTGTTAAGTTCTCCTTAGGTGGCATATATATGTTGCCTCGTTAAAAACCTTGCCACTAAAACCCGTCTTGGGATAAAATTCGGTCGAAGGAAAAGAGTGCAATGTATGCTTTAAAACCTAAGGTCTTCCAGCTGGGGAATGCTTCGATCGTTCTGACTGGACTCCAGCACATAGGTTAATATAAAATAAAAAAGGAAGACGGTTATACCTTAGTAGTGATGGCGCTTCGAGCCTTGTTACTCCTCGAATGTTTGCTCTGAGGACATGGCACGGTCCTTTTGCTAATCGACTCGGGTACAGCCGAAAATGCAGCTCGTGATTACTACTTTGCTGCTTGCTCATCCTTTGGCTCCTTCGATGTTGAAGGTGTGGATGCCGGTGCCATGTCGTACACCGCAAATATCTCTCTCGCTTCATGCTGCTCCCCGTATAAAGTTTTTATTCCGTTCATTGGTGGAAACTTCATAATTTGATGAAGGGTTGATGGTACGGCTCTCATGCAGTGTATCCATGGCCTTCCGAGTAGGGCATTGTATCTCATGTCTCCTTCGATGACATGAAACTTGGAATTTTAGGTTGTGCCGGCCACGTTGATCGGGAGGGTGATCTCCCCTTTTGCCTTCTCGCTCGCCATGTTGAATTTGTTGAGGACTCAAGAAGCGGGCACGATTTGGTCCAGTTGTCCATGCCGCTCCACCACCCTCGACCTGATAATGCTGGCCCAGCTACCTGAATCCACAAATACACGTTTAATTTGAAATGTTTTCACAAGAAAAGAGATTACCAGTGCGTCGTTATGAGGCTGAGATAGGGTCTCGATGTCGTCGTCGCTGAATGTGAGAGCGTCCTCGGGTATGTAACCTCAAGTTCGCTTTTCCCTGGTGATGGATAGTTTTGTTCGTTTGACAATAGGTTCCTGTAGGATGTCGACTCCCCCAACAATCATGTGGATGACATGTTGTGGTTCTTCTGTTTCATTTTTCCTGTTCGTCTCTCTTTCCCGAAATTGATTTTTGGCTTGGTCGTTAAGGAACTCTCGGAGGTGCCCTTTGATAATTAGTTGGGCTACTTTTTCTCAGAGTTGTCTGCAATCTTTAGTTCTATAACTATGTGTGCCGTGAAACTCGCACACCAGGTTGGGGTTCCTTTGTGACGGATCTGATTGTACGGGTTTTTGCCACCGGGTTTCTCTAATTTTACCGATGGCAGAGACGATGTCTGAAACATAAATGTTGAAGTGGCATTCAGACAATCCGGGTGCGTCCGTCGGTCGTGTATATCTATCGAATCCGACTCTGCCCACGGGTCCTCGAGGATTCTGACCTTGGTCTGTCCTTCGATCATTTTGGGGTATGTTACGCCTTGGGGCGTTTTTTCAATCTTCAGTGTACGGTTGATACCTTTCTTTGTTTGGCCTTGGTTCCTTTTCCAAGAGCCTGCTAAGATATATTAAGCCTGAGGGTGCTCCTAGTTGGTCGTTCTCAACCCTAATCTTCGACTGATATTGGTTACGAACATTCACCTAGCCACGGCGGGATATTCTATCATGTTCTGCTTTAGTTGCTATGAAGCTACTGAGCTTCGTTCGTTCAAACCTTGGGTGAAGGCCAGCACTGCCCAGTCATCAGAGACTGGTGGTAATTCCATTCGCTCCATTTAGAAGCGAGATGCAAACTCCCGCAACATCTCGTTTTCTCTTTGTTTAATCTTGAAGACGTCGGATTTTCTCATAGCAACCTTAATGGCCCTGGCATGTGCCTTTACAAAAGAGTCTGCCAGCATGGCATATGAATCTATTGAATTCAGGGCTAGGTTTTGATACCACATCATAGCCCTTTTTGAAAGTGTTTCTCCGAATTTCTTCAATAGGACAGATTCAATCTCGTCGTCCTTCAGGTCATTCCCCTTTACAGCACAAGTGTTGGGATCCGAGGTTCCGTTGTACTTCGGGACATCGGGCATTCTGAATTTCTTCGGAATGGGCTTTGGAGCAGCATTTGACGGGAAAGGATTTTGCACAAATTTCTTTCAATCTATACCCTTTAGGATCGGGGGTGCGCCCGGGATCTGATCGACCCTTGAATTGTAGGTCTCCAACTTTTTGTCATTGGCTTCTACCTTCTTTTCGCCCGATTCGATCCTCTATGGGAGGTCCTCTAGCATCTTTATGATAGCGGGATCGCCTGCTGACTCGTTGTTGCTTGATCTTTCTGGTACTTGTTCGGCTCGAGGAGCCACTTCCGGTGCTGCTGTGCTCGGAGTTTTTTGGTGGCTCTGTAGTTGAGCAATCGCCAGCTGTTGTGCCCGCAACATCTTAAAAATGACATGAAGGCTAAACTCTCGTTCCTCCCGAGCTGGGGTTTTCTGAGCTTTTTGTTGGTTTTCTTGGCGTATACTCCTGTCAGTATGGGAGCTTATATCGACGTGTTGGGTGTTGCGCGAGACCACGTCCACGGGAATTGGTTCTGTTGCGTCCTCAGGGTTTCGTGGTGGTACACCGATGCCTGGAATAGCTACACAATTCTCTCCATGGTCCTTAGGACCGTTGTTCCCATTTGCATTCACTAAGTTTGACATTTTGAGCTGAAATCAAAGATTCTTGGGAAAGAAAAAGTGTGAAAGATAATTTGCATTATTTAGTAACCAGCACGAAAACAATCACTATTATTTTTAGCCCACGTGGTGGGCGCCAAACTGTTTACCTTGAAAATGGTAATTACAAAATACATTTGATTTTTTGGTTCAAAAAATAGGTGATTCATTTTTATGTTAGTTGTTAGGCAGTAGATGCTAAGTGTGAGACTAGAAAATAAGATAAAGGCATAATGATAGTGTGTCAAGCAAACTGAGTGACTGAGATTTGGGGCCTCGAGCTAGACTATAGGAGACCTCGAGGTCGAGCTGAATGTTAGGCTGAGGACAGCCGATGAAGGATTAACTGTTCTAAGAGCTTTGATGGGGACACTTTATGATCAATGACGAGTAATAAATGAAGAACAATCAATGAAACACAATATATGTTTGTAATGTAATAATTACAAGCAATAAACTCAAAGGAGAATATGTTTAAGTTAGAGAGCAGAGAATGTTCTTGTTCTTGTATTCAATATATTGTGTGTGCAAAAAATTACAAGGATCTCCTTTATATAGGAGGGGGAATCCCAACACAGTACATCTGTATTTATTACAAAGATACGCGGCTGGTACAGCCATTCAATACCACGGTACGCGCTTGTACTAGCGTAATAGACTTGGTCAGCTTCAACCACGTGCTTTGGGAACTTCCCGTTTTACCATCATAACCACCGATTTGTACTGCCTCGAGGTCGAACATTGAGAACCCTCAGGGTTGAACCTCGAGCTGAGCCTCGAGCCTTCTGGGGGCGGTCTTAAGAAGTGCCATAACGATAAAATCGGACTCCTCGATTTTAGCCGTGTACACTCTTTCAACTTTAAGCTTCCTACTTGAGAATTATTATTCCAAATCAATCCCAAACCACTCAAAAACCAAAAGCGATGATATACGCAAGTTAAAATGCAACAAGTGAAGCTACACATGACCTCAAACCACCAAAATGAATGCAAATTCCCAAAACAACGGGTCGGGTTATTACATTAAAATAAGTTTCAAGAGTACAACACCGTTTGGGATACATAAACAGTAAAAAACAAAAGGGTGACTCAGAGGGCTACGAACGAAGCAACAAGGATACCTTGAAGTCTCCAACCAGCTCTAGTACGTCTCCTAATGATCACCTCAATCCAAAGTACCTGTATCTGCACAAAGAATGTGCAGAAGCGTAATATGAGTACACAACAATCACTATTCAAGAAGTATCAAGACTAACCTCGATTGAGTAGTGACGAGTTTCCACTCATGACACTTACTAGTCAAATAACCTGTGCAGAATATCAAACGAATAATGACAACAAAATGCATAATGGAAACAAATATCAAGAACATCGAAGAGCATGTAACAACAAATCAATGTAGAATAATTTGTTTTTGCCAATAAAATAGCAATGGGAGTGGGGCATGTAATAGCATGTCAAAAATAAACCAACAACTCATAAAAAACAAGATGAAAACAATTTAGAAGCAAGTTTGTGATTAAAATATCAACCCCAGTTACAACACATGAGCAACATTAATGGAACACCCCGATATATCTCATAACATCACCAACAAGCTACCCTTATGTCGCTACATGCATTTATTCAATGGAATGCCTCTTTTATGTTGCCACATGCACATAACAAAGCCACCCTTATGTCGCCAATGCATATAATCAATGGAATGCCTCTTTTATGTCGCCGCATGCACATAACAAAGCCACCCTTATCTTTCTGTATTACAATCACAATGAAATGCCGTCCTTTTGTCACCGCATGCAAATCTTGCCACCCTTATACTCCACACAACAATAATCAACCTATATAACATGCCCACATGTTCCGCAATACCACTAAATAACAAACACCCAAAGTCACATCAAGATATAGCATATGGATCAAAAACAAGGTGGTTAATAACATGATAATAACATAAGAGTATGGGGATATTCAATAGTAAAGCATGTTTCATATAGCAAACAACCCTAATTCAAGGCATATTAAAATCCTAAGGCTAATCCTGTCATAAACCACACATACGCCATGTACACACTCGTCACCTCATGTACACGTTGTTTCTTGTAACACAAATGCGTAAATTAGACCAAATCCTAAGGGGTAATTCCCCCATGTAAGGTTAAGAAAGATACTTATCTCTATTAGGCCAAACCAATACTCTAAAAATGCTTTTCCTTTACAATCCACCTCTATTCGACTCAAATCTAGCAAAAAAAGACTAAATAATATCAAACAATGCAAAAGAAATTACTTTCAATTAATAAAGTTGCAATCTTAACCAATTCCCAAAAAGTCAAAAAAGTCAACCCCGGATGCACCTGGTCAATCCCGAGTCGAGGGGTAGATCCCGACTACTGATGTTGGGCATATTTCTATATGTTGTAATGTTACTTTACCTACGTTTTAACCGCATTTTGGTGCTACTAGTGTTAAAAATTCCCAACATGTGTTAATTATTGATTTTATGACTAGTTAAGTTGATGATTTAGGATGTTTGGACTCCAATAATATAAAGAAAAGATGCTCCAGTTATTGGGAGGAGAGGGTGGATGTGTCGCATCCAACATTAGAGAAAAGACTGATCAGAGCACCCTTAGCGGTAAAGTCTTATGAAGGCGTCCACCTTAGCATCTACACCTGGGCGCAACAAAGGTGAAGAAATAAAGGGTGGACGCGAAGCATCCACCCCAGCATCCGATGCTGAGAAGTTCAAGTTGAGGCGGACGTGAAGCATCCAACTCAGTATCAATACCTAAAGCTTATTCGGAAAAGGAAAACTTTGGTCCATGATTTTTTTACAAAATATATAAGCCAAAAATGCCTCTTTTAGGTCATCTAACACACGTGGAAGTAGAGAAAAGCCATCACAAAGTTTCGAAACCATAGAATTCGTCTTGATTTCTTACTTGGGAATTCATTGAGCTTGCTACCATGACAATGCATGGCTAAACTTGTTTATTCCGGTATTATGATTTTACATTAATTTTAATATTTGAATATTGATTTGACAAGTTAATTTATCATATTGGGTTGTTTATTCATATATTAAGTTTAATTATTTTACTGCCTAGCTAACAATACAATACTATATATTAATCTTGAGTTGAACTTGAAAAGGGTAATTCTTTATTGCAATTGGATTGAATAGAGCACGATCTTGAACGTAGTCCCTGGAGAATTGATTTGCGAGTACAGATAGAAATATACGTATTTGTCATACTTATCCAATTGTGCATGAAATTGTTAATGTGTTCTTTTTATCTCTAATCTCATAGGAATATAGGATTTAGAATAAAATGAATAGGCAAGTAGAAGTTATCGAATTTGTAGGAGTATTGTTGTCCTTGCAAGTTAATAACCCAGATAAAATAATAAATCAAGTTGATTGAAGAATTCAAGAGGATTTTTATTAACCATGACACTGGAATATTATTTCTCATTGACGTAAGATCTTCGTGTTAAGTATGCTAGTTAGTTAGTTCTTCTTTTAACGACAATTCTAATTAGTAGAATTAATTAAACAAAAGCCACGTTGAAATTGATATTGACTCGATATATTTGAATTCGCTTGATTTAGATAATAAATAATCAGAGGTCCTCGTGAGAATGATACTGTACTCACTCTTTATTACTTAGTTGACCGCGTATGCTTGCGTGTGCGATTTAGGGCAGCAAGTTTTTGGTGCCATTGCCGGGAACTTAGAAATTAATTGTTTTACTAGATTAAGCTTTTACTACTCATTGAGTTAAGTTTTAATCGTCTTTTGGGTTGGGTGTTTGATCTCAGGTACTTTTCTTGAATGTGACGGGTTAGAAGCCATGATAGACTACAAGATTTTGACTCTGAACCTGAGAGAGCATTTCAGAGAATGTTGAGAGAAGCTCAGGAAGCGAATAATCGACAATCATTCATTTAACCTCCTATTGAAATGGCGTATGAATACACATTGCCGATACAAGAGGAGGTTGTTCCCAACATTGCTAATCTCACCTCCAGTATCTCTAACTCTAGATCACTGGGCATTTTGAGCTTAATCAGAGCATGATCCAGCTACTTCATGCTATTGGACAGTTCATAGGACTACCACATGAGGACCCCTAAGAACATATTCTGAATTTTCTAGAGATTAGTGATACCTATATCACTAACGGGGTAACATCTGATTATGTCAGGCTCACATAGTTCCCCTTTTCTCTGTTGGGAGAGGCCAAAAGATGGTTGAAATCGGAGCCAGCTAACACTAAATTCTTGGCTAGGTTCATTCCTTCTGGTAAAACTGCAAAGATAAGAAGTGAGATAGTTGCATTCAAACAGAGAGAAATTGAATCACTTTACGAAGCCTGGGAGGGATTCAAGGGGCTACTAAGAGAGTGCCCACACCATAACAAACTAATGAGGTACTGGCTCACACTTTTATTAAAGGTCTTTCCCCTGAAACAAAAATAGTGGTAGGCGCAGTAGCTGGTGGCCAAATATTGGAAAAGAGCTTTGTTGAGATTTATTCGCTGCTGAACAAGCTTTCCAAAAGCAAACCAGATTGGCAAGGGGAAGCAGTTAGACACACAACCGTTACAGCTGTCGGGGTACTTAAATTAGATGTTGTATCAACACTATCTGCACCGGTAGCATCTTTAGCAAATCAAATTAGAAAGATGAATGTGGCTCGGAACCAACAACAGTTCCAACCAATGCAACAGGTTCAACCAGTTCAACAAGTACATGTGTTATGTGAAGTCTACGGCAAGGGCAATACCAGTGATACATGTCCAGTGAATCTAGAGTCAGTTTACTTTGTGGGGATTGCTAATAGAGGCCAAGCTAATCAGAATCAGTATGATAATAATTATATCCAAATTAGAGGAGACACCCAAACTTCTCTTAGGTGGAAACCAAGGTGCTCAATATTAGTACATGCCCAAAGCTCCTCAACAACAATAGAATTAGTATAGACCACCACAGGTTGAGCAACCTTCCAACTCGACGATTCACATCGAAGAGATGCTGAAAAAATTGGTGATTGACCATGAGTCCCAAGTAGAAGCCCACTCAGAAGCTATTCAAAATTTGGAGCAACAAATTGGGCAACTTTCGAGTTCCCAAAATACTCGATTAGCTGGAGCATTACCTAGCGACACTGAGGCTAATCCTAAGGCCCATATTAATGTTCTGTCCCTGAGGAATAGGAGAGAGTTAGTAGAAGTCCCATCAAAGAAGAGAAAGCAAGTGACATTTATTAAAAATCAGGCCACCACAGAAACCGAATCAGAAACTGCAACGATGTCGGAGAAGCCAATCAAAGAGGCTAAGGCAAAGAATCCACAACCAATAGTTGCGAAGCAACCACCTCCATTCCCTCAGACATTGCAGAAAGTGAATGATAATACAACATACAAGAAATTCCTTGATATTTTGAAATAGCGGCAGATTAACATCCCATTGGTGGACATTTTGCAAGAAGTGCCAAAGTATGCAATGTACATCAAGGAAATTATGGAAAACAAGCGCAAGCTGACTAAGTTTGAAACTGTAGCACCCACTAAAGAGTGTAGTTCCAGAATTCAGAATAAGTTGCCGCCTAATTTGAAAGACACATGAAGCTTCACAATTTAAATTTCTTTTAGTAAACTTGTAGTTAGGAGAGCATTGTATGATCCTAGGGCAAGAATAAACTTGCTGTCGTTGTTTGTGTTTTGACAGCTAGGGTTAGGAGATCCTCGACCAACTACGGTGGTATTACGATTGTCAAATAGATCCTTAGCTAACTCTGAGGGAATCATTGAATATTTGTTGGTCCAAGTGGTCACATGCATATTCCCAGCTGATTTAGTCATCCTGGATTATGAGTCTGATCAGGAAGTCCCATTTATTTTAGGACGGCCATTTCTAGCAACGAGCCATGAAATTATTGATGTGTGTGAAGGACAAATGACCATGAGACTGGGTGACAAGGTAGAGGTCTTCAATGTATACCGAGTACTTAAATTGCCAACAGACAATGAACATTTTGGCCATGATCACAGTTTTGGATGATGAATTGGCAGGAACAACACCATACTTGGTGTCTCAAGATCCTCAGGGAAAAGCTTTAATGACGAAAAAGAAGAGGAGGATGAGATGGTGGAGGAAATTGAACAAGTTTTGAACATGACATGCCAGTATGTCAACGGGTTGAAATGATTTGAGGAAATCGACAAGACATTGACATTGACACCACCTAAGCCATCTATTGAAGAGGCTCCATAATTGGAGCTCAAGCCTTCACCTTCTCATATGCGATATGCTTGCTTAGGTGTTTCGGAATCCTTACATGTGATCATCTCATCTTCATTATCACATGTGCAAGAGGACAAGTTAATGCAGGTTCTGAGGGAACACAAAGGGGCCATTGGTTTGACTATTACCGATATCAAGGGAATTAGTCCATCATTTTGCAGGCATAAAACATTCCTGGAGGATGGACACAAACCTAGTGTGGAGCAGTAGAGACGATTAAATCCTATTATAAAGGAGGTAGTAAAAAATAAGATTATCAAGTGGCTGGTGCTTGGATCATAATTCGTATTTCTAACAACAATTAAGTGAGTTATGTGCAGTGCATGCCAAAAAAGGGAGGCACGACAGTTTTGGCAAACGAGCAAAATGAGTTGAAACCTACTAGAACGATGACAGACTAGAGGGTACGCATTTATTACAGGAAACTCAACAAAAGTTATGCACAAGGACCACTTCCCTCTCCCTTTCATTGATCAGATGTTGGATAGGCTAGCCGAGCGTGAATGTTATTGCTTTCTTGATGGTTACTCCGGTTACTACAAGATAGTGATAACACTATAGGATCAGGAAAATACTATATTTACTTGTCGCTATAACACCTTCGCCTTTAATAGGATGTCCTTCGGGTTATGCACTGCACATACGACTTTTAATAGGTGTAGGATGGCCATCTTCACTGACGTGGTGGTGAAATTTGTGGAGGTGTTCATGGTTGATTTTCAGTATTCGGGTCATCCTATGATAATTATTGTAAGAAAATGGAGTTGTGCTTGCACGCTGTGAGGAAACTACCCTGGTGCATAATTGGGAGAAGTGTCATTTTATGGTTCAAGAGGGTATTGTATTGGGACATCGAGAGTCCAAGCAAGGAATTGAAGTCGACAAGGCTAAGGTGGAGGCAGTTGAAAAACTACCACCACCCATCTCTGTTAAGGGCATCAGCAGCATCTTGGGACATATAGGTCTTAATAGATGTTTCATTAAAGATTTTTCAAAAGTTTCTAATCCCTTATGCATGTTGCTAGAAAAGGATGCCACATTAAAGTTTGATGATCCTTGTCTGAAGGCATTCAAGGAGCTGAAATTGAAGTTAGTGTCTGCGCCAATCATTGCCGCACCTGAGTGGAGTCAGCCAATTGAGTTGATGTGCGATGCGAGTGAAGTAGCAATTGGGGTTGTGCTTGGACAGAGGAAGAACAAAGCATTTCACTCAATCTATTACGCTAGCAAGACCCTAACTGATGCACAACTCAACTACACCATGATAGAGAAAGAATTGTTGGCAGTTGTATATGCATTTGACAAGTTTCTTTCCTACTTAGTAGGAGCGTATGTGATCGTATACACAAATAATGCGGCAATTGGGTATTTAATCTCAAAAAGTGATGCTAAGTCGAGACTAATTAGATGGGTACAGAGAATAAGGTGGCTTACCACTTGTGAAGGCTAGAAAATCATGAGCATGTGGAGCAATGGGGGTGATTAAGGAGACTTTCCTATATGAGAAACTCTTTGCAATCACACATGATCTGCCACCATGATATTGGGATTATGTAAATTTCATAGTGAGTGTAGTACTTCCTCCAGAAATGCCAATTGAAGGGAGGAAACGATTTCTGCATGACGTAAATAATTATTTCTAGGATGAGTCATTCTTGTATCGGCAATGTGCCGACCACCTGATGAGAATATATATTCCAGAGAAGGAGGTGGTGCAGATTTTGTATTGTTGTCACTCCTCACGTTATTGGGGACATCATGGTGGTGATAGAACGACCGCAAAAGTTCTGCAGTTATGGTTCTATCGGCCGAATCTGTTGCACATTCGTTTGTGAGGAAGTGTGATCGATGTAAGAGAACTAGAACAATCACTAGAAAAAATGAGATGCCACTTACGAACATTCTTGAGGTGGAGATTTTTTATTTTTGGGGGATCGATTTTATGGGACCATTTCCAATGTTTATAGGTAACAAATACATCTTGTTAGTAGTGGACTACATGTATTAAGTGGGTGGTGTGATGACCCAATAGGTCATCACTTGTTTTTGAAATAAACTCCGTGTTCCGAGGCCTTAAAACCTCCTTTTTTGTCTCACCTCGATTTGCGTGCACAGTCCGGATGTGTATCGGAAAAGCCATTATGTAAAAATCCATGAAAAATGATGAATTTTGCTTTTAAAATGAATTTAGGTTGACTTCGGTCAACATTTTGGGTAAACAGACCCGAACACGGGATTTGACGGTCCAGGAGGGTCGTAGGAAAAAATGCGACTTGGGCGTATGCCCGGATCGAATTCCGAGGTCCCAAGCCCGAGAAATGAATTTTTGAAGAAAATTGTTTAACTGAAATTTCTAGAGTTTTTGGAAATCTGAATGTAATTGAATGTGATGGTATCGGGCTCGAATTTTGGTTCCGGAGCCCGGTACAGGTCTTATATGTCATTTAAGTTGAGCCTGTAAAATTTTGTAAGAAACGGACTTGGAAAACGTGAATCGGACCTTCGTTTGTAAAAAGTTGAACTTAAGAGTTCATGAGATTTTTCTTTGATTTTGATGCTAAACTCATAGTTATTGATGTTATTTTGTTGATTTGATCGCACAAGAAAGTCCGTATGATGTTTTTGGACCTGCATGCATGTTTGGTTTAGAGCCCCGAGGGCTCGGGTGAGTTTTAGATGGGTCAAAGAGTGAAATTTGGAATTAGGAATTTGCTGGTATGTTGCAGGTCTGTAGGCTTGCTCGCAAATGCGAGCTCACAAATGCGAAATAGTATCGCAAATACGAAAGTCGACATGGGCTGCCTTGGTCGCAAATGCAACGTATATATCGCAAATGCGAAGGTGACCGGAATTGAACATGGTCGCAAATGCGACAACATCTTCGCATTTGCGAAGTGAACAGATTCTGAGGGGTTCACAATTGCGACATCAGAGACCAGTTAATTGAAACTTAGACGCATTTTCAGCCATTTTTACAACCTTTTAAAAACCTAAACACCTTTGTGCGATTTTTCAAAGACAACTACTCTTCCAAATCAATTTTAAGTCCTTTCTATCTCATTTCTTTCAATCTATCCATCTTTTTACGTGATTTTAACTCAAAATCAAGGGGTTTAATTGGGGAAATTGGGTGTTTTGGGTAGAACTTAGGATTTTCGAATTTTGGGGATTTGGAGCTCGATTTGAGGTCCGATTTCAAAACAAATTATATCTTTGAGTTCATGGCTGAATGGGTAATCAGGTTTTGGTTCGAACCTCGGGTTTTAACCATGTGGGTGTACGGCCTCGGAAAAATTTGCTAAGTAACCTAGGATCTCGTGGTGCCACGTAGGTTTATTATAATATTTTTATGTGCTATTAACATGGTTTACATCAATTGGATTTGGTGAATATGTGTATAAGTCTATGTTAAGTAATTTGGGGTCCAAGGAAAGGCCTAAGTCTAAGAAAAATTGGAAAAAAAGTTCACAATAGGCTAAAATTCCAAATGAGCTTGCACTAGCCCATACTTTGAACGAGCATATCTAAATATGTATAAGGTTTTATGTGA
The DNA here is from genome assembly GCF_001879085.1 of Nicotiana attenuata. NCBI lineage: Eukaryota > Viridiplantae > Streptophyta > Magnoliopsida > Solanales > Solanaceae > Nicotiana > Nicotiana attenuata. The sequence continues at coordinate 14,230,588 of NC_031989.1, forward strand.
TGAACAACCTATCAACTGAAAGGTCTTCGAGTCTAGTTTCAAACGCTTCAAACCGTTCGTCATTTGGACATTCCTATACTAAATCTAGAGAGGGGTGAGAGGATTTTAGAGAGAGAAAGAGGAACCTAGCCTCCTAATCATCAATCTTGCACAAACCCTCAAAAATCAAGCATGCTAATCTCTAGCTCAATATCTTTCGGGTATGTCCTACTTCTAATATTTCATATATGAGATTATGAGATCAAAAAAATATATCGCGGGGATAGAAATAGGCCATGCATGTGACACTAAGCTATAGTAGGTGGGATTAATGAAATATTTTGGGTAGTTCTTGATGAAATTGGATAAAGGAAGAAGGAATTTCCATTGTAGAACCTTGTAGTCTACTTCACTTGTTAGGTGTTTGATGAAATTCCTAAGAGGGTTACACCATCAGTAATCTTTCTAATTATTAATCGATTTCCGCTATTTCCTTATAGATTGTTATTGCTAGAGGTGTTGGTGTATTCTAAAAATTTGAGGGAAAGCTCTTTGAGGTATGTATGGCTAACGTTGACCTTTGTAAAATCACCTTGTTTGGTGTACGAATATTTGGTATGTGATATCTACGTGGATTATGTGTGAAATTCTGTGATTGGTATGATTAAAGTGTTCGTGGTTATGTCTCCCGATATAATAGTGTAAGTAATTGGCAATAAACCAAATGTGTGATTGTGAAAGTGTTATGTGGTAAGAGCTGAGCAACAAATGATGGAAGGAAATCATAAACGATACAATTGGAACAACTGTGGTAATAACATATATGGCTTGTCGTGGGCAATTATCGTTGTGACATAAAATGCATATGAGTTATTGAATATGATGGAAATGGTATTGATGGTTATGGAAATTCTTTGTGAATTGTTGTTGTTATTCCTTGAGAATTGTTGTTGTAGTTCTTGAGAATTGTTGTTGTTGTTCTTTGTGAATTGTTGTTGTTATTCCTTGAGAATTGTTGTTGTAGTTCTTGAGAATTGTTGTTGTTGTTCTTTGTGAATTGTTGTTGTTGTTGTGTTGTTTGTGAATTGCGATTGTTCGGTGGGATCGGGTTGCGCGCCGCAATAAGAAGTAATAAGGTGTGGGTTGTGGTGATAAGGGTGGCCGAGGTAACAAGGGTAGAAAGTGATCGAAATCACTATTGAAATGAAAATATGAGAAAGTTGTGAAATCATTGATGTGAAAATGTTGAAGGGGAAATGGAGAGATTGTAAACTTGCTTGGCTTGGTTGTTTCCTTTCATGTGTATTTGATTGTGGATTCCATTACTACTTGTTGCTTGTGTATGGTTTGAGTTTGCTTAGGGCAATGTTTGTTTATACATACCAGTACAATTCAAATGTACTGACGTCCCTTTTGCCGGGGGCGCTACATTCGTGTTATGATTGTAGGTGGATCCATAGCACGTACTCCAGTCCACCGACCGTAGCTCCCCTTCACTTTTTGTTAGCTGTATTGGTGAGCCCCTTTCCTTTCGGGGCCCTGCGTGGCTCATGCCGCTTTTATTCCGGAGTCATGTTTTGGGTATTTGTGTAAGGTATAGCCGGAGCCTTGTTATCGACAAGTATTGTATTATCCTTTGTATCCTTAGAGGCTCCGTAGACAGTAAATGTGGGTTACGAACTTATGTATTTTGTATTTTGGGCGATGTAAGTTGTAAACCTCATTAAGTAACCATGTATGTCATGTATGTTTTGCAAAAAGGTGTTTTAATTATAAATGGCTAATTCCTTGATTAATGAGCAATGAAAATACGGGGTAACACGTGGGATAGGAAAGGCACCCAGGTCCGCTTGACTGGGGCTACCCGGTCGGGCGCCGGTCATGTCCCTCGGTTTGGTATCAGAGCCTAAGGTTTTAAAGTGTCCTAGGATGTCTCGGAGCCGTATCTAGTAGAGTCCTTCTTATCGGTGTGTTGTCGACCATATCTATAAGTTGGAGGCTATTCGGACATTTAGGAATTTCACCCTTCTTTGATACTCCAATCGTGCGATAAAACTCAAGTTAGGGAGCTGATTTCCTCTCTAAGTCATTTTCTCAAGATTGGTAACCTTGATACCATAATTCCCGAATTTGAAGCATGTAAGGAGGGATTGATCCCACCATTGAGTCCGAGTGGATTGACCAAGGACTTGTTAGGAGAATGTATTGAGCTGTGGATGGATTGGTAAAACTTATCGCTAAGAGGGGAGTGTCCTTGTCCCTATTGATGTCTTTGCACCACCAGATCATGTAGTATATCAGTATGTTACCTACGTACGTTAGGGATGTGGAGTCGAGGGGTATCGATTAAGCTATTGCCCTATCAACCTAACGTCATTAAGTGAGTCAAATGAAAATTTCTACTCATTGTATATGTACATCCATATTGAAGAGTTCCCATAAACATGGTCTTAACAAGATGTTGAATAACAAAACATTGCGTGTATCGACTCTTTGAACGAGACGCACTATTCGTGAATCCACTCTATTATGAATTCTCTTATTTACATTCTTGTGGAATTAAGTTCTATAATTGCGTCCTTGAATGGAGTTATAACTCTAGGATTAATGCTTCCCACTTTCTTTTCCTAAATTCTTAACGAGGGACTATACCTGATTAATTTCTTATAGAATATTTTATTGAAATGGATAACATCTGCCCACTTGTGCCTATGCATGCACCGTCGTAAAGTTTACCTATATGGTGTCGAGTTCCATGTAAAGCATCCCAGTGTTGCAATCCTTCACGAGTCACTCTATTACTCAGTTGTGTATGTGGCTTATATGTTTTGAACAGTCAATCTACTCTCTTGCGAATATCATCATGAAAGCTTCTCATTGCCTAGTAACATAAGAGCATACTTTAACACCTATCACATGAGTGCATGTCAATCTAAATGGTCACCATGTGCATAAAGTCTCTCTGAAAATTGGGATCCTCACATCCCCGTCATAGGAAAATATTGTGTTGCCATAACTTTCATGTCCACTTGGGACTTCCCGCAGTAAATAGCTCACTTTGTCCTAGTATTGTGGTTGCTCGTGGCATGGTCGTATATTGCAGTTGGGAGTTAATATAGCAGAAGCATGTCCAACTCATAACAAATGTTTACTTTCTCTTTACACCTCCATAACATGTGTTCATTGTGTTCTTTAGTTAGTGAATCCATTGCACCAGTTTCCCCACACTTGTTCGATAACCATGAGAGAACATATCCTTCCATGAGTCATTGTAAGACTTCCTTTCTCGTAAGGACCCCTACTAGGCTCTCTGTCAAGACCAAGCACACCTTCGGGGTTATTATAGCACAACGTCTGTTTCTCTTGTTTTTATGTAATTCATTAGCATCTGGGTAGTTCTCAAGTCAAAATCCATGAAGAACTCATTATGAACATTTGCAAACCCTCCATGGTTATTCTATACTATCACATTGGGTTTCCATATCACTTCAAGTTCATCAAGGGTTGATAGCATGTCGCAATTGCTGAGATCGAATGATCTCCTTTCAATAATAGATTATCTACAAATGCACTAGTCCAACGATCTGCTTATCAGTCTAACTCTCTCCTTTAGGTTTTGGGTTGACCAAGGAGAAATACACCTAGTAACACATTCATATGTCAAAGCCTTTCTCTCAGTCAAGTCTTATAGCATCTCCTAATGTGGCTTGCAATAGCTGGTTGTGTAGAAGTGTGTTGTAGTGCTTCATTGTGAAGTAGAGTTGCTAAACATAATTGGATTATTTTGAATTCTAGAGCTATACATCACGTGACTTCATACCGAGATCTTCTTTCAAAAAATGTAGCATCTCGTAATCGCTTTATATTACCACCCTTCCTAGTGGATACAATGTAAAGGTTACTTCCATAAGGATCTTTCACTTTCTTTTCATTTGTCTTGCATGGTGTGTTGTTTACCCGTAATCTTCAATGCGATATTATCTCAATGTCTTGACTAGTTATCCAACTATGTGATTCGATTAAATTCACCTCATTTTTATACTCTACAAGTACCCTTTTCTAAAAGGACATGAAAGTGGGTAAATCCCCCTTTACTATAGACCTCTAATGTCTTTGACTTAGTTTAAGCTTGTTGATTCCAAATGGTGCTCATTAGTTTCGCTACACTAATATCTATTTCATCTGATAACTCTCATTGTAAAATTCATTTACATTTCATGGCATCAAAGAGGGAGTCTTGTAGCATTAAGGAAGGGGACATATTCCTTTTGTTAGAATAAATAAATATTGTTGGTATTCTTTGTAGATGTTCTTCTAACAACCATTTACCTGCTCTGCTTATCCATGTGACTAGATAACCCAGGTTACTTTTCCTCGATAAATGCATTAAGACGTCTCATTCTTTCGAACTTATCCATGTGGGCACTTTGAGGTCTTGTTTCATACCAACTCGTAATGGTTTTAAGTACTTTCTCACCATTGTTATCGATCTTCTAGGGCTACGTGGGCTTGTCTCGTGGGTTCCAAAATTAATTATTTCCCCTAAGTTCAAGCTTATATTGCCATGGTTTCAAATCAAAGTGCGTCCCCTTTTTCCAAAGTCTTAAATGGGTCAGATTGGATGGGTTACGTGGACTTCTTCTCACTCGACTTCTAGAATAATTGACTATATCATTTTCATGTGAGGGGAGTTTTGCTACCCTTGCTATTACACCTCCTTGGGTGAATAGGAATGTCATTTGTTTTTCTCCCCGGAGCATCATGTTAACCATTAGAATGCCTCTAACCAGTACATGATTTCTTCCCAACATTTAGATGTCCGAGCTATGTGGTTTTACTCGTGAAAGGGGTGAGATAAGATGACTTCAGATTTGTGCACATATCATGAGCATATTGATTTGGAAGACAAGTTGTCATACCTTTAGCTCTCTCATATAGGGTCAATTGTCAGGGAGGGTTATGTTGTTTGAGTTATAATAATCTCATAAGTGTTTTAACTTCATTTTCATCGTCATGGGCTTACGGCATAGATTCCTTGTGTCAGTTAACATCAGGAGTGTAATTCCACTTCATGTATTTTGAATCCCATATCGCATTCAAGGTACCAGAGCATGAATTGATTTTCCCTTCACCCTAGGAAACGACTGGGTCATGTACTTGAATATTCCCCCTTAATGGTTCCTATTGCCAATGTACTACTTACCCCTATGTCTCATTTGCGTAATAATTGACGTCGTCACAGTGATTAACCATGTCACCCTTGTTAGTTGTAACTTTCGTGTCCCTTAGCATATAACCTCAGAAAGTACTCTACTCAGTGCATTAATGGATTCCTGAATAACTCCAGCCCGATCTAGAACTCTGTTGTTCCTCATTGTATTAGATCCATTGGGTATTGTAAGTTCAGACGAGTCAAAAGATGAATCTTCACAGTGTGATCACATATATATTTGATAGGTAATTTTATGGTTAGTTTATGATAGCACATATTAGAGTAATTGTTGAAGGTCATCAAGGGTTTAGTGTGAGTGTTCGCCTAGAGATATAGAGTTTGGAGGGTGAGCAGGCTATTCTCAGTATTTTCCCCTGAAGATGTTATGTGAGTTGGTAATAAAGGTTGCATAAGTGTATTCCACATTAGGCCGAACTAGGAGTATGAAGTGTCGCCATAGTTGTTCGCCATATATTTTGTGGATTCACATGTCTATGTCTAAGAAAGTAGGTGGAGATCAATTGTGAATCATTCCGGTGGAAATTATTGAAAGTGAAGTTAGTGGATAGTTAGCTTATGCGACATATCTACTTGTTATCCTTGTTAAGTAAGTTTAGGGGTTGAAATTGATCCCTGAATGTGTTCTAGTAAATTCTGTAGATATAACAGGCCATTGAAAACCGAGAGTGTTGTGGAAATAAAATATTTTCTCTTGATTGCATAGCAGTTGGTTTTGATTTGATAGGTACCTCCTAGGCGATATGATTTAAAAATGTGCAGTCCATGCCCAGGTATCATCGTGCTAAAGTAGTGTTTGTAATGCTGAGGTTCTTGTCATTGATATATACATTATGGTGCTTTTTTGAGTTGTGGATGTGTTTTTAGGATGGTTTTGGTGGTTCTCTGGCAGGTGGATAGGCCTAGTTACATAGGAGACCCTGCCAAAATTTCTGAAAATTTTAGGAGTTAGTAAAAATTTAGGGTCTTGAGGTAGGTGACAAAAGAGATTTATTATATTAAGCATTTAAGTCGGACTCTACTCCTCATTCGAGGACGAATGATCCTAAGGGGGGAGAATGTAAGGCCCCAGAAAATTTCGCTAAGTAACCTAGGATCTCGTGGTGCCACGTAGGTTTATTATAATATTTTTATGTGCTATTAACATAGTGTACATCAATTGGATTTGGTGAATATGTGTATATGTCTTATGGTAAGTAATTTGGGGTCCAAGTAAAGGCCTAAGTCTAAGAAAAATTGGAAAAAAAGTTCACAATAGGCTAAAATTCCAAATGAGCTTGCACTAGTCCATACTTTGAATGAGCATATCTAAATATGTATAATGTTTTATGTGATGAACAACCTATCAAATGAAATGTCTTCGAGTCTAGTTTCCAACGCTTCAAACTTTTCGTCATTTGGACATTCCTACACAAAGTTATGATCAAATTACCTAAGGCTGGATTTGCGACCAATTTGCGATCGCAAATCAACCATGCGGACCACATATGCGCCGTATAGTGAAGCAGTGTCGGGCAAAACATTATGCTGTCGCATGTTGATTATGCTGTAGCATAATCAATTATGCTGTCGATTATGCTATCGCATTTTGATTATGCTGCAAGAATGCTGCCCACATTTCGATTATGCTATAGCATAATTGCACCACATTTTTGACTTCGGGGGTCATTTTAAGAAATTTTCATATCCGAACCCACTTTGATAAATAAGCTTTGGGGCTTCATTTGGGACTATTTTTACACTAAATCTAGAGAGAGGTGAGAGCATTTTAGAGAGAGAAAGAGGAACCTAGCCTCCTAATCATCAATCTTGCACAAACCCTCAAGAATCAAGCATGCTAATCTCTAGCTCACTATCTTCCGGGTATGCCTACTTCTAATATTTCATACATGAGATTATGCGTTCAAAAAAATATATTGTGGGGATAGAAATAGGCCATGCATGTGACACTAAGCTATAGTAGGTGGGATTAATGAACTATTTTGGGTAGTTCTTGATGAAATTGGATAAAGGAAGAAGGAATTTCCATTGTAGAACCTTGTAGTCTACTTCACTTGTTAGGTGTTTGATAAAATTCTTAAGAGGGTTACACCATGGGTAATCTTTCTAATTATTAATCGATTTCCGCTATTTCCTTATAGATTGTTATTGCTAGAGGTGTTGGTGTATTCTAAAAATTTGAGGGAAAGCTCTTTGAGGTATGTATAGCTAACTTTGACCTTTGTAAAATCACCTTGTTTGGTGTACAAATATTTGGTATGTGATATCTACGTGGATTATGTGTGAAATTCTGTGATTGGTATGATTTGAGTGTTCGTGGTTAAGTCTCCCGATATAATGGTGTAAGTAATTGGCAATAAACCACTATTGTGGTGATAAGGGTGGCCGAGGTAATAAGGGTGGAAAGTGATCGAAATCACTATTGTAATGAAAATATGAGAAAGTTGTGAAATCATTGATGCAAAAATGTTGAAGGGGAAATGGAGAGATTGTAAACTTGCTTGGCTTGGTTGTTTCCTTTCATGTGTATTTGATTGTGGATTCCATTACAACTTGCTACTTGTGTATGGTTTGAGTTTGCGTAGGGCAAAGTTTGTTCATACATACCAGTACAATTCAAATGTACTGACGTCCCTTCTTCTGGGGGCGCTACATTCGTGTTATGATTGTAGGTGGATCCATAGCAGGTACTCCAGTCCACCGACCGTAGCTCCCCTTCACTTTCCGTCAGCTGTATTGGTGAGCCCCTTTCCTCCCGGGGCCCTGCGTAGCTCATGCCGCTTTTATTCCGGAGTCATGTTTTGGGTATTTGTGTAAGGTGTAGCCGGAGCCTTGTTACCGGCAAGTATTTTATTATCCTTTGTATCCTTAGAGGCTCCGTAGACAGTAAATGTGGGTTACGAACTTATGTAAATATGTATTTTGTATGTTGGGCAATGTAAGTTGTAAACCTCATTAAGTAACCATGTATGTCATGTATGTTTTGTAAAAAGGTGTTTTAATTATAAATGTCTAATTCCTTGATTAATGAGCAATGAAAATATGGGGTAACACGTGGGATAGGAAAGGCACCTAGGTCCGTTTGACTGGGGCTACCCGGTCGGGCGCCGGTCATGTCCCTCGGTTTGGGGCGTGACAGTGGGCCCGGGGTCGATTTTTTTACTTTTTGGGAAAAGCTTTATAAAACCTATTTTCATGCATTTGAATTGATTCATTTAGCATTTATTGATATAGTTAAGTAACTTGTGGCTAGATACAAGCGAATTGGTGGTGGAATCAAGAGGTAACGCGGTAGTTGTGGCTTCAATTGTGTTCGTGGCATCGAGGTAAGTGTTTGGTCTAACCATAGCTTTAGGGATTAGGAGTTGTGTCCTATTTTCTATGTGTTAATTGTTGACTACGACGTATAGGCATGGTGACGAGTATCTATACGTTGGTGTCAAGCATGCCCATGAGTCTTATGCTATGATTAATATGACTCCGTTTTGTATTGTTCATGCCTTATGTGATATTTCTATTGTTGAACAAGGCTTGTGGAAGTAATTTTGGTAATTGAAGAGCGTTGGATCATGTTGTGAAATAATTTGTGTCATTATTGTTGGCAATTGGACATTATAGAGCATTGGTTCAAGTTGTGAATTGAGTTGTGAAGTAAATGTGAAAAAGAGAAGAGGATTATGATATTGTCTCCCTTGCCGGGATGTTGTTGCTTTTAATGTTGTCTCCATTGCTAGGATGTTGTTGCTTTTGATATTGTTTCCCTCGTCGGGATATGATTTTTGTACTATTCTTCCTTTGCCGAGATTTTATTGTGATTTTATTTATTTCCTTGCCCTTATTGCTTGTGATTGTTGTTCGGGTGAGTGAGAGTGTTAAAGCACGAAGGGTGATGCCGTGCATTGTATTGGTGAGAGAGTGTTAAAGCATGAAGGGTGATGTCGTGCATGATATTTGTGAGGGAGTGTTAATGCACGTAGGGTGATGTCGTACCGCACGATGTACCATTCCGTGCCTTTATATGAGTGATAATGCACGAAGGATCATTCCGTGCCAAGATTATGTAAGGTAAAAGCACGAAGGGTGATACCGTGCCATTTATATCGATGTTATGGTGAGGACGAGAGTAAAAGCACGAAGGGTGATGCCATGCACTTGTCTTTGATTTCCTGATTTTTACTGATAATTGAGATATGGTGTTCTTTACATTTAACTTTTGGTTTCTGTTGTTACTTGTTGTTCCTCGCAGCATGTTTCCCCCTTCCTATCTTTAATTGTAAATTTTGCCTTTATTTTCCACAGTACAATATTTAACTGCACAAGTTTATTTGGTAGTCTAGTCCTAGCCTCGTCACTACCTCGCCGAGGTTAGGCTAGGCACTTACCAGCACATGGGGTCGGTTGTGCTGATACTACACTATACACTCTTTTGTGCAGATCCCGGTGATGTAGCTTTCGGACCGCAGTGAGGTTGCTGCTTCCAGTTCATCAGGCGACCCGAGGTAGACCTACAGGCATCCGCAGACCTTGGCATCATCTTTTCATTCTGTTTCTTTCATGTATTCCAGAGACAGTGTTGTATTAATCTTTCAGACCTTTATTTGTAGTATTCCTAGACAGTCTGTGAAATTGTGACACCAGTTCTGGGTAGTTTATGTTATGAATTGGTATTGGTAGCATTATTAAAATATTACATTTCAGTCTTCTGCTTATTAAATTCCGCTGTTTATATGATGTTGGTTCCTTATTGTTAAAGCATTAAAAGTGGGAAAAAGGTAAATGATACAATTGGTTGGCTTGCCTAGCTTTCACTAGTAGGCGCCATCACGACTCTTGAGGGTGGGAAATCCGGGTCGTGACAAGTTAGTATTAGAGCTCTAGGTTACTTAGGTCTCACAATTCACGGACAAGCTTAGTAGAGTCTGAGGGATCGGTACAGAGACGTCTCTATTTATCCCCAGAGGCTACATAGTTAGGAAAAACTTCACATCTATTATTTCCTATCGTGTAGTTTGGTTTCTCAATGCTAATTGAATTTCTCCTCTGTTATTTCACAGATGGAGAGAACACGCGCTCCTCATCCACTGATCAGCAGCCCGAGCCCCCAGCAGCAGCTCCCACGAGGGGCAGAGGGGAAGGCTGAGGCCATGCTAGAGGCCGAGGCAGGGGTAGAGCTAAGCCCAGAGCAGCGGCACCAGCGGCGCAGCCTTAGGTTGAGTTTGATGATGAGGTTCCGGCCCAGGAAGTTCCGAACGGCGCAGCTCAGGTCCCAGAGGGGTTCATTGCTACCCCAGTTCTGCACGATGCTCTGGTCCGTCTAGTGGGGCTTATGGAGAGTGCCACCCGGGCAGGCTTGCTTCCTACACCACCAGCCGTCTCTCAGGCTGGAGGAGGGGCCCAGACTCCTGCTACCCACACTCCGGAGCAGATGGCTCCCCAGTTTCACACTCCAGCAGCTCAGCCAGTTGGAGCAGTTCAGTCGGGTGTGGTAGCTCAGAACGCTGATGAAGCAGCTGTGTCTGCTGATGCCTTGTGGAGATTGGACAAGTTCACCAAGCTCTTCACTACCACTTTCAACGATGTATCTTCTGAGGATCCCCAGGATTATTTAGACATCTTTCATGAGGTTCTCACGAACATGGGGATAGTGGAGACCAATGGGGCTGACATTGCTGTTTTTCGCTTATCTGGATCCGCCAAGACTTGGTGGAGAAATTATTGTTTGGCTAGACCAGCTGGGTCACCAGCTTTGACTTAGTATCAGTTTTCTCAGCTATTTCTGGAGAGGTTTCCTCCTATCACTCAGAGGGAGAGCTATCAGTTTGAGCATCTCCAGCAGGGTTCTATGACCGTTACTCAGTACGAGACCAGGTTTATTGATTTGGCCCATCATGCTCTTCTTATACATCCCACTGAGAGAGAGAGTGAGTGGGGAGGTTCATTGAGGGACTCATTCCGCCTATTCGACTTCAGATGGCCAAGGATACGGGCAGCGAGCCTTCCTTTCAGGATGCAGCCAATGTGGCCAGGAGGGTTGAGATGGTTTTGTCACAGAGGGGTGGTCAAGGATCTGACAAGAGGCCTCGTCATTCAAGAAGATTCAGTGGTGCTTCATCATTCAGGCAGATTCAGTGGTGCCTCGTTTGGAGGCAGGGATTCTTTTGGTAGAGGCCGTCCTCGCAGGCCTTTATAGTCAGCACTTCAAGTATCTCATGGTGCTTCAGGTTGTTGTGGTTCTCATATGCAGTATTCTGATCAGCAGCCCTACAGTGCACCACCAGCTCCTATAAGTGCACCGCCGCTCCAGAGTTTTCGGGGTAGTCATTCAGGTCGTCAGGGTCAGCAGTCTCAGCAGCCGAGAGCTTATTATACTTGTGGCGATACAGGTCATATTGCTAGATTTTGCCCTCGAGGATCGTGCAACTCTCAGCATCAGGGTTCCCGTGCCATGGTTCAGGCACTGAGTGTTCCACAGCCCGCTCAGGAAGCTAGGGGTGGAGGTAGAGGAGCTAGAGGGGGAGGTAGAGGTATTAGAGTTAGAGGCCACGCCACTAGAGGTGGAGGCCAGCCAGCAGCAGGCCATCCCAGAGATGTAGTTCAGAGTGGTGGGGCCCAGCCCCGATGTTATGCTCTTCCAGCCAGGCCTGAGGCTGAGGCTTCTCATGCAGTTATCACAGGTACTGTTATGGTTTGTAGTAGAGATGCTTCAGTTCTATTTGATCCAGGATCTAAATACTCCTATGTGTCATATTATTTTGCACCGTATCGGGTCATGCCTAGTGATTCCTTGAGTGCTCTTGTATATGTGTCTACACCGGTGGGTGATTGTATTGTGGTAGATCGTGTCCATCGTTCATGTATAGTTGTGATTGGGGGTCTTGAGACTCGGGTAGATTTGTTACTTTTGGATATTGTTGATTTTGATGTCATATTGGGGATGGACTAGTTATCACCTTACCATGCTATCTTGGACTGTCATGCCAAGACTGTAACCTTAGCCTTACCGGGTTTACCTCGTCTTTAGTGGAGAGGGACTCCTGGTTATTCTACCCGTCGTGTTATCTCATATATGAAGGCTCGGCGTATGATCGAGAAGGGGTGTTTGGCATATTTAGCATATGTTCATGATTCCAGCGCTGAGGTTCCTTCTATGGATTTTGTGCATGTTGTTCGTGTGTTCCCTAAGGTTTTCCCTTTAGACCTGCCGGGTATGCCACCCGACAGGGATATTGACTTCTACATTGATTTGGCTCTGGGCACTCAGCCTATTTCTATTCCGTCGTGTCGTATGGCCCCGCCTGAGTTGAAAGAACTGAAGGAGCAGTTGCAAGACTTGTTTGATAAGGGCTTTATTAAGCCTAGTGTCTTGCCTTGGGCTGCGCCGGTGTTGTTTGTTAAGAAGAAGTACGGATTGATGAGAATGTGTATAGATTACCGGCAATTGAACAAGGTCACCATCAAGAATAAGTACCCATTGCCGAGGATTGATGATTTGTTTTTCCAGCTTCAGGGCGCCCAAGTGTTGTCTAAGATCGACTTGAGGTCTGGCTACCATCAGTTGAGGATTAGGGCATCCGATGATCCTAAGACAGCTTTCCGCACTCGGTACGAGCATTATGACTTCTTGGTGATGTCATTCGGACTGACGAATGCCCCAGCAACTTTCACGGATCTGATGAACTGAGTGTTCAAGCCTTACTTGGATTCGTTCGTGATAGTCTTCATTGATAATGTTTTGATCTATTCCCATAGCCGGGAGAAGCACGAGTAGCATCTTCGAGTCGTTCTTCAGACTCTGAGGGATAGTCACTTGTATGCTATGTTTTCAAAGTGCGAGTTCTAGTTAAGTTCAGTTGCATTCTTGGGTTACGTTGTTTAGCAGAGGGTATTCAGGTGGACCAAAAGAAGATAGAGGCATTCAAGAACTGGCCCCGGCCCACATCAGCAATAGAGATTCAGAGTTTCTTTGTTTTGGCAAGCTATTACCGTCGGTTTGTGGAGGGGTTTTCATATATTGCAGCCCCGATGACCAGGTTGACCCAGAAGGGTACCCAGTTCAGGTGGTCGGACGAATGTGAGGCGAGCTTTCAGAAGCTTAAGACAGCTTTGACTACGGCGCTAGTATTGGTTTTGCCCACAGGTTCAGAGCCATATACAGTTTATTGTGACGCATCTCGTATTGAACGTGGTGCGGTGCTGATGCAGAATGGTAAGGTCATTGCATATGCTTCCCGACAGTTGAAGAATCATAAGAAGAACTATCCAGTCCATGATTTGGAGTTAGCAGCCATTGTTCACGCGTTGAAGATTTGGAGGCATTATTTGTATGGCGTGTCATGTGAGGTGTTCACGAATCACAAGAGTATGCAGTATTTGTTCAAGCAGAAGGAAGTAAATTTGAGGCAGAGGAGGTGGTTGGAGCTATTGAAAGACAATGATATAACTATCTTATATCATCTGGGGAAGGCCAATGTGGTGGTCGATGCTTTAAGTAGAAAGTCAGCCAGTATGGGCAGTCTTGCGTATATTCCGGTCGGTGAGAGATCGCTTGCTTTGGATAAGCTTTGGCCAATCAGTTCGTGAGGTTGGATGTCTCTGAGCCCAGCCGTGTGTTAGCTTGCACAGTCGCTTGTTCTTCATTATTGGAGCGCATTTGAGGAGTTTTGAGGATGCAGGGTCGTATTTATGTGCCTAATATGGATTGACTTTGAGAGTTAATTCTAGAGGAGGCCCATAGTTCCCGGTACTCTATTCATCCAGGCGCCGCTAAGATGTATCAGGATTTGCGGCAGCATTATTGGTGGAGTAGGATGAAGAAGGATATTGTTGCGTGTGTGGCTCGGCGTTTGAATTGTCAGCAGGTAAAGTACGAGACCTGGTGGTTTGTTCCAGAAGATTGAGATTTCTGAGTGGAAGTGGGAGCGTATCATTATGGACTTTGTTGTTGGACTCCCACGGACTCAGATGAAGTTCGACGCAGTATGGGTTATTGTGATAGGCTGACCATGTCAGCGCATTTCATTCATGTGGCGGTTTCTTATTCTTCTGAGAGGTTAGCTGAGATCTATATCCGGGAGATTGTTCGTCTTCATGGTGTGCCCGTGTCTATCATTTTTGATCGAGGTACGAAGTTTACATCGCAATTATGGAGAGCATTTCAGCGTGAGTTGGGCACACGGGTCGAGTTGAGCACAACATTTCATCCTCAAACGGACGGGCAGTCCGAGCGTACTATTCAGATTTTGGAGGATATGCTCCGAGCTTGTGTTATTGACTTTGGAGGCTCGTGGGATCAGTTTTTTCCTTTAGCGGAGTTAGCCTACAACAACAGTTACCAGTCGAGCATTCAGATGGCTTCTTTTGAGGCTTTATATGGTAAGCGGTGTCGGTTGCCAGTTGTTGGGCACGGATCTAGTACAGGATGCCTTGGGCAAGGTCAGGATCATTCAGGATAGGCTCCTACAACTCAGTCCAGGCAAAAGAGTTATGCCGACCGTAAGGTTCGTGATGTGGCATTCATGGTCAGCGAGTGAATGTTGCTTCGGGTGTCGCCTACGAAGGGCGTGATGAGATTTGGATAGAAGGGCAAGCTTAGCCTAGGTTCAATGGCCCGTTTGAGATTCTTGATCGAGTGGGGGAGATGGCTTACAGACTTGCGTTGCCGTTGAGATGTTACACACATGTTTATTTGGTAGTCCGGTCCTAGCCTCGTCACTACCTCGCCGAGGTTAGGCTAGGCACTTACCAACACATGGGGTCGGTTGTGCTGATACTACACTCTACACTCTTTTGTACAGAAATCTCGGTGTTGTAGCTTTCGGACCGCAGTGAGGTTGCTGCTTCCAGTTCATCAGGCGACTCGAGGTAGTCCAGCAGGCGTCCGCGGACCTTGGTGTCTCCTTCTATCTTTTCATTCTGTTTCTTACATGAATTCCAGAGACAGCATTGTATTAATCTTTTAGACCTTTATTTGTAGTATTCCTAGACAGTCTGTGAAATTGTGACACTAGTTCTTGGTAGTTTATGTTATGAATTGGTATAGGTATCATCATTAAAATATTACATTTCATTCTTCCGCTTATTAAATTCCGTTGTTTATATGATGTTGGTTCCTTATTGTTAAAGGATTAAAAGTGGGAAAAAGGTAAATAATACAATTGGTTGGCTTGCCTAGCTTTCACTAGTAGGCTCCATCACGACTCCCGAGGTTGGGAAATCCGGGTAGTGACAGGTGGAGGCCATTTCTTTACTGACTAATGATGCGAAAATGGTAGCTAATTTTGTCCAGAAGAATATTTTTACAAATTATGAAGGTACACATTTTTGCAATAGACTTTTGAATAACCTTCTAGCTAAATACGGGGTCAAGCATAAAGTTGCCATCGGATATCACCCTTAGACGAGTGGGCAAGCAGAGGTATCAAACAGATAAATAAAGCAAATTTGGGAGAAACGGTCGGTGCAAATAAGAAAGACTGGGCTGCAAGGTTGGATGACGCTCTATGGGCGTATAGGACTGAATATAAGACACCTATAGGTACCTTTCCTTACAAGTTGATCTACGGCAAAGCATGTCACCTCCCAGTTGAGCTATAGCAGGAAGTCTTTTGGGCTGTCAAAAGGCTCAATATGGATATGGAGTTGGCGGGTAAGAAGAGATTGCTCCAACTCAATGAGCTAGTTAAATTCATGCTAAATGCATATGAGAATGCGAAGCTTTATAAGGAAATTATCAAAAGGTGGCATGAAAAGCACATCAAGCATCGCCATTTCGAGCCGCATCAGTTGGTATTGCTATTTAATTCTAGGTTGAAGTTGCTTCCTGGAAAATTAAAGTCGAGATGGTCTGGAACTTTTGAAATAGTGCATGTGACAGCATACGAGGCATAGAGTTAAGAGTTCATGGTCAATGGACAAAGAGTCAAGAGTTATTAGGGTGGTGACGTGGATCATCACAAGTCCTACATTGCATGGAAGGATGCTTGAGGATTGGTATAATCATGTTGAGACGTTAAATCAAGAGCTTTTTGGAGGCAACCTAAGCGTTTTATATTTTCTTTCATAGTTTACAAACTTTTCCCTTTTGTTTCTGTACTTTTTATTTTCTAGGAGTTCCATAATTTTGTTTTATCTTGCAGGAATTAATTTTTGTTGTATTTATTCAAAAAAACACTCCGGGCATGGTAAAATAGTGTGGAGGCGTAGCATGCCCCTCAGCACTAGAAATTAAGGGCGAAAGTGTTCGAGGCAATGAAGTCTGCCCAAAGCGCCAACCAGTGCATCCGCGTAAAGTGAGGGGAAACATTTTGGGATGCATCGTGTCCCCTTTGGCGCATACAGGTAAGTGTTTTAAGCACTTGAAATGCCCCAGTTCCCCCATTCTCCTTTTCTTCTAAACCTAAATACCACCCATACTGCAACTCTCCCCTCCCTCGCACCATCATTGCCTTCGACTCCAACACAACTAGGTATGTTTTTCTTCTCTTATTCCTCTCCTCTATCTTTTTTCTCTCATTGGTTGTGGCATTCCTACCCGAATTACCCTAGGGTAGTTTTAATCAATTTGAATCCCACGTATGAAACTAAGAGGAGAAGTTGAATCTTTCATGAAGCTATTTCTTGGATTATTTGTTGGTTTTTGATGTTGAGAGATGATAAACTATAACTCCCTTTATCTTGTTACTTTCAGGAGGGTGGTTGATGTGCTCAATTATTATGAACGTTTGACAAAAACTAGTGCACTCTACATGTTCGATGAATTGTCTGAGTGATAAATGTAGGCGACGACGAAGTCTGAGTAATCGAGTGACACTAGTACTTGCGATTGAGTGGGTAAGGGGTTGTTTGAGTGATTTTGGACTGCCTCATTAGAGTGTTGGAGCTACGGGTGCTCGCCACTCTTTTAACTCTCGTTTTGAGGCATCTAATATTTGTTAGGCTTCTGTGTGACCAACTTCCGGGCTTGATTAAATGCAATTAAGTTGCTTAACTGCTTGTATTGTGAAGTACATTGTTCTTGCAATTGCATTATGTGTTGTCTATGCATATTGGTATATCTTAAGACTAAGTGTGGGGTTACACGTGAAGAACTGAGTAAGTTGTTGTTGTATGTTTGAGCAACACTCGTATCAGTCTTCGTTGTGCATAATGATGTATATAAGTGCATTGCTCACTAATGTACTACTAGATAATTGATTCATGCTGAAAGCCATGGGCTATGTTTGAATGAAGTACTGAATGGCATAAGTGTGCGGATGATTTGAAGTGCACACTTTTGCATAGCCACTTTATATCTGAAACCTCAATGTTTTAAGAACTAATTATTGACTTCTTTGTTTTGTAGGTACATAGGTTCATAATGGCGGTAACGAAAAAAGCGTCCAAGCAACAAGAAAGAGATAATTCCAAGCAACCACCCAAAAAGCCTACTAGAAAGGAAATGAGTGCTTCAAACACACTGAATAAACGGAAGTGAACTGAGAAAGCAAAGGCACATCCGACTTGGCAATTTCTTGATGAGTCGGAGCACAAAAATGAGGAAGCATTCTGACGAGGAATGAATAAAGGGGTACCACAAAAATATCACAATGACCGCCGACAAGGGGATAGAGTTCGGAGAACCTGAGCCGAAGCAAACATAATCCACAAAGCAGGTTTATCCAAAAGATAAAGGGAAGGAGAATTCTACTTCAAAATCTGAGTCCGAGCCTGATTTGGACTATGAGCTCACAAATGTCAACATGAGCGACGAGGATAAGGGTGAACTAGTTGACCGAGTTGCTTGGGAGAAGTTTGTTAGTGAAAAAGCATTTCTGGCTTATGAGAAAATACTTGATTCGACGAAATACATTCCAAAAAAACAAATCAACATTGGAGCACTAATGAAAAATTACCAGACCTTCTAAAATCAATCCGAGAGGTGCAACAACGGGGACCTATCTTGAAGAGCCACGACAAAGCCAACCTATTGTCAGTGAGCTTTATGCGAATTGGCATCATTCGCGGGGCAACATTTAGAGAGTATAAGGGTCGATATCAATGTCTCAGTTGAGGCTCTGAACGGGTTATTAGGGGTGCCACACATACTAATGGACAAGTATGACTCCATCTGTAAAGAGCCTGATTTCTCACATGTTAAGTATGCCCTATGCCCTACCATAGGATTTCATGAGCACATTAGCACGTGTAGTGCTGAATTTTTTATGCGATCGCCTGATGTTGTATATACACATACCTTCAAAATAGTGTATATGCATCATCATTTGATTTATAAGCATACACAAATATTTTTTTGTTATAATTTATCATAATTTTTAAAGACTTTAACCCAATTTATTACTGCATTTTATTATATATAAATATCCAATAATTATCCTCCAAATTATTTTATGATTATTAATAATCTAAACTTATCATTTATACCAACATGAGGTTTTAAATATTTTCAATGCATTTTTTATAATTACATTTGCATTTTTAGGGTTAATTGCATATTTTTGTAATAATAGCCCATAGTAATGTATAACTACATTATGTAGGCAGAAAATGACTTTAATACTTTTATA
The DNA here is from genome assembly GCF_001879085.1 of Nicotiana attenuata. Taxonomy (NCBI): domain Eukaryota; kingdom Viridiplantae; phylum Streptophyta; class Magnoliopsida; order Solanales; family Solanaceae; genus Nicotiana; species Nicotiana attenuata. Next base: position 14,249,359 of record NC_031989.1, read on the forward strand.
TTATTAAGTAATTATTTTCAATAATTTTAATGCACAAATGATATTTTTGTTATTTATTAATTACTTGTATAAATTATTTATTTATTAAACATTGGGTATTTAAAAACTAGCCTAAATTCTACCTATTTTCAGACCAACACCCAGCCCAATCATCTAATACACTAGCCCAAAATACCCCAGCCCAATCAACTAAAACTACCCGACCTAAAAAACCCTTTTAAATCGTGATCGTTGGTCTCTGAGATCAACAACCCATATTACTCCTACCCTTTTAATTATACCCAAACCCCCTAACCCTAAATCATTCTCACCCGTCCACCGCCCTTGAATCCTCTTGTCTCTCATCTCTCAAACCCTAGTCGTCTTCCCCAAATCACTCTCATAATCCCACCTGACATGGGATTCCATGGGTGTTTCTTGCCATATATGATATCTCTCCGGCACTGGGTCCTTCCCTATACTTATTGCCTAAACATGGCAAGCAGATCTTATAATAATCGAACCAAAAGTAATTCAAATTCTTGACCTTTGCAATGTTCTGTCTATGTTCATTCTTATTCTATTATGGGTATGGATCTTTGTGTATCTCATTTGATTCTTACTTACCCTAAATTTAGGGTTTCAGATATCTCTTAAATCGAACCAAAACTGTTTTTTGATTTTAGACGATATTTCTGTCTATATTCATCTTACTCTATGCAACACTTGATTTTTTTATTGTTTGAATCTGTCAATTTGTGTACTTTCCCCAAAATTAGGGTTTTGAAAATTCTCTCTTTTCCTTACTGATTTCAATTGCATGTGTTTTTCTTTCCTTTCTAGTATTTGACTAATAATTTCCCTTGTTCGGGTGTTCGATTTCTACTACTATATAAGCCCATCCCCATTCCCTTTTGAAATAGACAGGAATCGTTAAGAAACTCACTGAAAATTGAACTTACTACTCTTTTTTCTCTCATACTCTTGTTCAATATTCTGATTCCTGGCCGGCTGAAAGCTAAGGCCAGAAATTCGGGGTTCTTGCTGCTTTAGACTTTTCTCTTTCTTGTTTTTCGCTTAACTGGTGAGTTACTGAGCCCTTTGCAATTTCGTTCCTATGTAACTATAACATGCATATGTTTTCACTTCTGAAGTTCATAGCTTAATTTGTTTTCTGGGATGCTCTCATACGCAATAATGACTGTCTTACTTCAATTTTGGGCCTTTCTAATCTGAATTCCATTTGGTTTGTTGTTTGAGACATGCTTAGACTTAAGTTAATTACGTTTCCTTTATGTCTTCCTAGCCTATGTGTTGCTGATGTTTAGAACCTTTGCACTTTAGCCATCCCTTTAGTGCTTAAATTGGCCATTAACCCTGTTACTTGAACATGCTTTTATATCCCTTCTTAGGGATTAGTTGATTAAAAATGAATGTATTCATTAAGTACCTAGCATAAGTTTGTCTCTGAACTTGCTATGATGATATGCAACATATTTGGTCCTGTATACTTCTACCATTTATTCCCAGTATCTGCCTTTATTTGTTCCCATTCTGTTAAGTTCTGTTGCCGACTGATATGATCCTTTCTTGTGAAACTTAATATAATCTGAATCTTTTTCTTACTATGAGTCTGTGTACATTAATCTTGCAAACCTGTCTTGTTAATATATTCATTATGTGTTGAACTTGTTTTTCTGAAACTTTGTTAAGTCTCTTTTTAAAACCTAAGCATGTTCTATTACCTGTTGTATGGGCAGAACTTGAATCTGTTTGAGGGTGTTTGGATTGGCATATAAAAAGTAGCTTTTAAGCTAAAAGACAAAAATAATAAGTTGGTAATACCCAACTTTTGGCTTTTGGCTTATTTTTGTACTTTTTATGCCTAAAAGTAAGTGCTTTTAAGCACTTTTTATCATTGCCAATCACCATACAAACTTAGAAAGTACTTAAAAGCCAATAAGCACTTAAAATAAGCCAATCCAAACGCCCTCCTTGTGTTCCTCAGTGTTATACCTTAACTAGTCTATACCCTTACTGCTTGGTCTCTTTGAGTTCTTATTTTAGCCGGCTAAAAGCCAAGGCTACTTAGGTTCTATCGTTTGACCTCCCTAGTGTGAGCATTGCTCGGGGTTCAATGCTGACCCTTGTGAACTCTGACACACTAGGACTTGGTCCCTAGTCATTCTCTGAATTACTTCTGTCAGCTTCCCTAGTGTGAGCACTATCCTAGGTTCTTGAAGCCCTTGGGAACTCTGACACACTAGGGTCTTGGTTTTATATGCTCAACTTTGTTTCCTACCTACTAGGTGAATCAATGGGTTTCTGGCTGCCTTATGTCAATGGAGATTTAATTTCTAAGCTGTTGTGAACTATGGGAATGAAGGCATGGCCTGGCTAGTTGTATCTTTGGGCCTACTGTAGGCTCACTATAGTTCTTTATTTCTGTAATTTATGCCATTGATTTGGGTTTGTAATAACAACTAGGGTATTAGTCAATTGAGAAAAGGGGGCTTATCCTAATGTTTGCATAAAAATGGGTAGAGATCCTGCCTATAGGTGCTCTACTTTGCTCAAATGTGTTATTATGTGTCACTATGCGTTGGATATCCTGCCTATAGGTTGTCCACTTTGCTCAATTGTGTTCTGCTTTTACCTGTTAGAAACCATGCGTATAGGATATTAAATGACTAATATCTCAATGTGCACATGCATTAGGCTGTGTAGGATTCTGTTAATTTACATGCTGCCTAATCTTTAATTTAGATACCACGCCTATAAGATCTACAATAAGTCTCAATCATGACTATTGAAGACCTGCCTATAGGATCTAAAATCAGTCTCAATCATGACTATAGAAAATATGCCTATAGGGTCTAAAAGTCAGTCTTCGTTATTATCGTGCTCGTTTCTTTCAAGTGCTAATTTTCAACACTGTGCTAATTATCATTATTAGGAATGCCTATAGGACTCGACTAAGCAGTTCTGAACATATTCCTGTGATTACCATTGTTAGTTACTGCGTGAATCACCTAGATATCATGCCTATAGGATTAGTCTCTTATATGTATAATCAGTAGGCAATTGCATAGTCTTTTAGAAATCTTATTATGAAACTGGCTTCTATATACGAAACTGTTTGCCCATTAAAATCCATAATCACATAAAGATCATGCCTATAAGATTCAATAATGTTAATTAGTCTAAAATCTGCAACTGTCAAATGCTCGTTGTGTTTGCGTGCATTCGTTGTCAAAGTTTGGAGGCTAACTTGAGCCCTTAACTGCATTTATTTGAAGTCCAACTTGTCTTTGCATGTCGACTAGTTTTTTATTTTAAGCAGCATAAGTTGAAGTCTAGAACTACTTAAATAGATGTCCAAAGCCCCCTGGACCATAGGCATGGCACGGGTAGTGCACGCATAAGGCACAATTTAGAATCAATTAGTGCGCTTTCGGTAACAACTTAAAGATACTAATCGGTAGTAGGAGATGATAGTCTGTGCTCGCTAAATAATATGAGCAACACCCAATCTTGAGGGAGTTACGAAGTATTATTTATGTTGTCGGGGTGATCCTTTAGGATAAAAAATTTAGGACCCCCCACCTTGTCTTTCAATCAATTAATTGTGTTTAATAATGAACTTCACAAATTCCTATTTTCTTGTCTTTGATCACATAGACTAATTCATATAATTGAGTACAGTCGGGGACCCACAGTTGTGGACCTCGAAGAGTGCCTAACACCTCCTCTTCGAGGTAATTTCGAGCCCTTACCCGATCATTGGTGACGCAAACTAGTCAAACAGAGTTATCTGCAAAATAGGTGCCCTAACGCACCTCAAATCCGTTAGGTGGCGACACTTCTCTTTTAGCACCGTTCCTTAAAAGAGTTGTCACGTGTCGAAACCCGATTTCGCGAGAAAAAGGGGCGCGACAGCATGGCGACTCCACTAGGGATTTTTAGGCTCGTACCATAAGTGAACTTGGTTTATATGAATTAGTCTTCTCTGATAAGCGTGCCTTTATTTCCTTTTTTGTTACAAGAATATCCCACTCCTGTTTCCTTTTTATTTGCTACATGTACACCCTTTTCCCCGCTTTCTCTTTATTTGAACTCACATGCAAATCTCTGCTTAATTTGGTAATAACATGCGCTTTCCTTTAGACATTTTTTAGAATTGCTACATCATGTCTCTCCCCGCCCTCAATCCCTTATCTACTTTACCCCAATTTCCACATTGCGCGAACTAACTTCTTCCTTGTTTTTCCTTCTTCATATTTACGTTTCATTCATACTGCATTTACTGTTTCAACATGCAAAACACTTGAACAACATGTTGTTTTATCTTTGCATAAAGCATGCTCCACATCATATTCCACTCGCACATAATTAATACCATAGCGGAACTTGATGCTCTTCCTAAATCACCCTTTAAATTTGGAAATTCTGTGGTAAAACTAGTCGATCAGCGGTGCAGTCGACGGTTCCGTGCCTTTCCCTCTTAAGTTGTCCGCTTAAAGGTACCGGTCTTGACTCTTCTAGAAACCCCCACTCTGATATTAACTGTGCATGCATCATGTCCAAACCTAGTATGAGTTAGAACGCAGTCTGCATAATAACTCGCTAAGACAAGCGTTGTCCAAAGTCTGTCGGGATTTCCATAATCCCAATGGACACAATCACAATCTGTGCATTATTTGGAGAAAACATGCCAATAGGTTGATCGTTATCCTGTAAATTGCCAAATCCGAAGATATAATCACTGAGGAAATTGTCAGAGAGGTGGAAACGTTTTAGAGTAAGCCTAAATCAAATTTGGAGAAACCAAGAGAGTCAATTTGGGAGATTCTGAAACAGCCGAAGAAACTCGCATAAGCATTCCACCATCAGAGAAAGAAAAGTACACCTGTTTCCTCAAAGAATATGAAGATATCTTTGCATGGTCTTATGATGATATGAACGGTTTGAGACATCTATAGTGGCTCACAAACTACCTACCGGCCCGATGTGTTCGCCTCTAAAGCAGAAACTCAGGAAGTTCATGCCTGATATGAGATTGAAAATCAAAGAGGAAGTCACAAAGCAGATCAAAGCTAAGGTTCTCAGAGTGGTCGGGACTGCATCAGGTATGTCCAAAAGTGCCCCACCAGTGTCAAATACATGCAGACATGATACGGGTCCCACCAAATGAACACAATGCAAGAAGTGCACCTTGGCCTTTCCTCGCTTGGAGAATAGATGTCATCGGTTTGATCGAGCCCGCTGCTTCAGACGGGCATAGGTTCATCATACCGGCCATAGACTACTTCACAATATTGGTTGAGGCTGCATCTTACAAGGTTATAACCAAGAAAGTCGTCGCAAATTTTGCCAGGGATCATATTGTTTGCCGATTTTGGGTTCCAGAATCCATCATCACCGACAATGGTGCCAACCTCAACAGTGACTTAATGAAAGCTATAAACCTTCAAGATCAAGCATAAGAATTCCACAGCATACAGACCTCAAATAAATTGAGCCGTGGAAATGGCAAACAAGTTCATTAAGAAAATTCTAAGGAAAGTGGTAGACAACCACAAGCAATGGCATAAGAAATTACCAACTGCCTTAATTGGATATCATACTATAGTCGCACGTCAACCAGAGCAACTCCCTACATGCTGGTTTATTGTACTGAAGTCATTCCCGCCGAGGTCGAAATTCCTTCTTTTAGAATTATACAAGAAGGAGTACTCAGTGATGCAGAATGGATACAAAGTCGTTATGAACAATTAGCTCTTATTGACAGGAAAAGAATGAATACGGTATGCCACGGTCAACTATGTCAAAATAGAATGTCCAGAGCGTTCAACAAAAGGGTCAGACCCAGACAGTTCGCACCGGGGCAGCTGGTGCTGAAGCGAATCTTTCCAAATCAGGATGAAGCCAAAGGGAAATTTTCACCTAACTCGCAAGGGCCCTACATGGTACACATATTACTAAAAAGAGGAGCACTCATACTTGTAGAATTGGACGGAGAAATTTGGCCAAAACCTATCAATTCAGACGCAGTCATGAGATACTATGTTTAGGATCGTTTGCATTTCTTTATATGATGTAATTGAACTACGCTTGACCTAATTCCCATTTAATAGGGGATACGTAGGTAGCCCTGTGGGTTCGGTCACATCTTAATAATATTATCATTTTCCCCACAGTCAGAAACTGGAGCAGAATTTTGAGGAGGACCCTCAAAATTCCGGAGCAAATCCAGCCAACTTCGTCATATACAGAACGGTCAAATAATCACTTATTTAATTGGGGCAGAATTTTGAGAAGGTCCCTCAAAATTCTAGTGTAAAGAAGTCGTAGTGTCTCTAAAGAGTCGCAGTCAGTGGTATTTAATCGATATGGTAAACTACTATTTTTTAAAATAATAATGTTTATCAAATGCATGCACACTTTTTGAAAACATTATTTCTATGACATCACATGTTACCTAGGGTAACTCAAATAGGATCCCCAGAGCCAAGCAAAGCAAAGCAAACAGGCGAAGGCACGAACCAACCTTCCCCTCAAAACTCACAATTTTTCTTTGGATACAGGCACCATGAACATGATAGGAGTATTCGCAAGTGTGCACGTATCAAAGTCACTATCTTTATAACGACAAGGCTTCCAAACGCAAATATGCCTCCAGATAAGAAAATGCTCTGCTACCATTCATTGCATCGAGACTAAGCATTCTCTCCTTTTTTTGCATGAGGCTAAGCCCTGCCTCCCATTTTACATAAGGCTAAGCATTACATTCTCCTCCACGAGACTAAGCCATGTCTCCTCTTATTGCACGAGGTGAAGCCTTGCCTCCTTAACTGCATAAGGCTAAGCACTACCTCTCTTTTCATCGAGACTAAGCATTGTCTCCATTTTGCATGTGGCTAAACCCTGCCTTCTTAACTTAACGGCATAAGGCTAAGCAATGCCTTTCCATTGCATGAGACTAAGCCTTGTCTCCATTTTGCATGAGGCTAAGCCTTGCCTCCATAACTGCATAAGGCTAAGCAATGCCTTTCCTTTCATCGAGACTAAGAATTGTCGCCATTTTTCATAAGGCTAAGCCCTGACTCCTTAACTGCATAAGGCTAAGAACTGCCTTTCCATTGCATGAGACTAAGCCTTGTCTCCTCTTCTTGCATGAGACTAAGCCATGACTCCTTAACTGCATAAGGCTAAGCAGTGCCTTTCCATTGCATGAGACTAAGCCTTGTCTCCTCTTTTTGCATGAGGCTAAGCCCTGCCTCCTTTATTGCATAAGGCTAAGCAATGCCTTCCCTTGCATTGACACTAAGCATTGTCTCCAATTTGCATAAGGCTAAGCCATGCCTCCTTAACTGCATAAGGCTAAGCACTACCTTTCCATTGCATGAGACTAAGCCTTGTCTCCATTTTACATGAGGCTAAACCCTGACTCCTTAACTACATTAGGCTAAGCACTACCTTTCCTTGCATCGAGACTAAGCATTGTCTCCATTTTGCATGAGGCTAAGCCCTACCTCCTTAACTGCATAAGGCTAAGAACTTCCTTTCCATTGCATAAGACTAAGCCTTGTCTCCTCTTCCTATATAAGGCTAAGCATTGCCTCCCTAAATTGCATATGGCTAAGCACTGCCTTTACATTGTATGAGACTAAGCCTTGTCTCCTCTTCTTTCATGAGGCTAAGCCCTGCCTTCTTAACTGCATAAGGCTAAGCTCTGCCTCTGCATTGCATAAGACTAAGCCCTGTTTCCTCTTCTTTCATGAGGCTAAGCCCTGCCTCCGCAATTGCATAAGACTAAGCATTGCCTTTCATTGCATGAGACTAAGCACTGTCTCCCTTTCTTGCATGAGGCTAAGCGTTGCCTCCCCAAGTGCATAAGGCTAAGCTCTGCCTTTCCCTACCTAATACCGGATGCTACGCTACTTGAAATCAAGCGCTATTTTGCCTTCGTGGGGCTAAGCTCTGTCACAATCTTATGCAAGACTAAGCTCTGTCTTGTTTCGCTTATATGACCCATCATCATGTCTTTGCATTTTATGGGGTGAAACATCACCATATTATCCAAAGGCGTCATAGTCCAATGGCATCATCCTCATAGCCTGAATTTGTTCTCATTCTCTTATGTTCTGTTGCCAACTGATATAATCCTTTCTTGTGACATTTAAGATAATCTGAACCTTTTTCTTACTATGAGTTTGTGTACATTAATCTTGCAAACCCGTCTTGTTAATATATGCATTATATGTTGAACTTGTTTTTCTGAAACTTTTTGAAGTCTATTTTTAAAACCTAAGCATATTCTATGGGCTCAACTTTAATCTGTTTGTGTCCCTCGGTGTTGTCCCTTAACTATTTTATTCCCTTACTGCTTGGTCTCTTTGAGTTCTTATTCTTAGCCGGCTGAAAGCCAAGGCAACCGAGGTTTTATCCTTTGACCTTCGTAGTGTGAGCACTACTCGGGGTTCAATTGAGATCCTTGTGAACTCTGACATACTAGGACTTGGTCCCTAGTCATTCTCTAAATTACTTTTGTCAGCCTCCCTTGTGTGAGCAGTACCCTAGGTACTTGAAGCCATTGGGAACTCTAACACACTGGGACTTGGTCCCTAGTCATTCTATGAATTATTTATGTCAGCCTCCCTAGTGTGCAACTGCCCTGGGTTCTTGAAGCCATTGGGAACTTTGACACACTAGGGTCTTGGTTCTATATGCTCAACTCCGTTTCCTACCTACTACTGGGTGAATCAATTGGTTTCTGGCTGCCTTATGTCAATCAACATATAATTTCTGGGCTGTTGTGAACCATGGGAATGAAGGCCTGGCCTGGCTGGGTGTATCTTTTGGGCCTGCTGTAGGCTCACTATAGTTCTTTATTTTTGTAATTTATGCCATTCACTTGGGTCTGTAATAATGTTGTAATAACAACTGGGGTATTAGTGAATTGAGAAAAGGGGGCTTATCTTAATGCTTGCATAAAAATGAGTAGAGATTCTACCTATAGGTGCTCTACTTTGCTCGAATGTGTTATTATGTGTCACTGTGTGTTAGAAATCCTTCCTATAGGTTCTCCATATTGCTCAAATGTGTTCTGCTTTTACATGTTAGAAACCATGCATATAGGATATTAAATGACTAATATCTCAATGTGCACATGCATTAAGTTATGTAGGATTCTGTTAATTTACATGCTGCCTAATGTGTAATTTAGATACCATGCCTATAAGATCTAAAATCAGTCTCAATCATGACTATAGAAATCGTGCCTATAAGATCTAAAATCAGTCTCAATCAAGAGTTTAGAAATCCTGCCTATAGGGTCTAAAAATTAGTCTTCGTTATTATCCTGCTCGTTTCATTCAAGTGCTAATTTTCAACAGTGTGGTAATTATCATTATAATGAACCATGCCTATGGGACTCGACTAAGCAGTTCTGAACATATTCATGTGATTACCACTATTAGTTACTGCATGAATCACCTAGATATCATGCATATAGGCTTATTCTCTTATATGCTTAATCAGTAGGCAACTGCGTAGTCTTTTAGAAATCATATTAAGAAATTGGCTTCTATATTCGAAATTGTCTGCCCATTAGAATCCAGAATCACATAGAGATCAAGCCTATAGAATTCAATAACCTTAATTAGTCTAAAATCTACAACTGTCAAATGTTCAATGTGTTTGCGTGGATTCATTGTCAAAGTGTGGAGGCTAACTTGAGCCCTTAACTGCTTTTATTTGAAGTCCAACATGTTTTGCATGTCGACTAGTTTTGTCATTTTGTGCAGCCTAAGTTGAAGTCTAGAACTACCTAAATAGAGGTCCAAAGACTCCTGGACCATAGGCATGGCACGGAAAGTGCATGAATAAGGCACGATGTAGAATCAACTAGTGCGATTTAGGTAACAACTTAACGATAGTATTCTAGTAGCAGGAGATGATAGTCTAAGCTCGCTGAATAATATGAGTAACACCCCATCTTGAGGGTGTTATGAAGTGTTATATATGTTGCAGGGGTGATCCTTTAGGCTAAACAATTTAGGACACCCCACCTTGTCTTTCAATCAGTTATTTGTGTTTAATAAAGAACTTCCCAAATTCCTGTTTTCTTATCTTTGATCACATAGACTAATTCAAATAATTGAGTTTGGTCGGGACCCACAGTAATGGACCTTCAAGAGTGCCTAACACCTTCTCTTCGAGGTAATTCCGAGCCCTTACCTGATCTTTGGTGGCGTAAACTAGTCAAACAGAGTTATCTACAAAATTGGTGCCCTAATGCACCTCAAATCTGTTAGGGGGCGACTCTTCTCTTATAACACTCTTCCTTAAAAGAGTGGTCATGTGTCGAAGCCCGATTTCGCAAGATAAAGGGGCGTGACAGTCGTGAAAACACAAAACACATGTCCCTCGATACCGAGCTCTACTGTTGTATGCTTTACTGGAGGGGATCCCGCTCAACTTAGGAGCCATCATGCACGACCAAATGTAGCGCACGAACATAAACTACAAGTGGAGGTTGTTCTATGCAAATACCTTATCGGCTTACTTGACGGAGATGGGTGTAGTATGGGAAAAGTAGAAGGATGTCCTCAAGTCTAAAGCTCCAGGACCATACGATGTTACTTTTGTACGGGAGCCAAACAAGGGGAGGACTTCTAAGCTCACTATTCAGCAGTTATTTGAGAAGATGCGAGCTAAAATGCAAGACAACAGGGCTGACTTAATCGCTACTCGTGCGGAGTTGAGTGCCACTGGAGGTGAGTTGATTCAGCCTCGTGCAGATCTAAGCCGAGTCTAGAATTAGCAAGCTACGATGATGAGGGAGGTATCACTGCTCCTCTGTGCTTTGGTCCGACGTACATATATAGATTTTTCATGGTTTCTTGCACCATCCACTACCGGATCATCCACTTCTGCTCCTCCTATAGTCATTGGGTCTACATCATCCATACCCACTGCTTCTGATGCACCTCCACAGACCACGGAGGAACCTTCCACTTCGACTTGAGGGAGTTTTTTATCACCCTACTCTACTTTATTTGTGTGCATTGGGGACAGCGGATGACTCTAAGTGTGGGTTGGGGGTTATTCCTTTTTTGTGGATGAATGTACTTAACTATGACAATCTTTGTTGCCTTTGATACTTTTGGGGCTGTAATATTCCCTAACATAATGTTCTGAAATAGTTAGTAAATTTCGTCTATGAGGGAGTTTCTTATCACCCTACTCTACTTTATTTGTGTGCATTGGGGACAACGCATGACTCTAAGTGTGGGGTGGGGGTTATTCCTTTTTTTTTTGTGGATGAATGTACTTAACTATGACAATCTTTGTTTCCTTTGATACGTTTGGGACTGTAATATTCACTAGTATAATGGCCTGTAATTGTTAGTAAACTCGTCTATGAGTAGTAACTCTCAGCCTCTGGTTGTTTGTATATATAGTGAGTAGTCGTATAATAAGTGGTAGTTTCAACTTATTCAAGAAAATACAAAATGGTGGACTTTTCCCTACGACGGACTACCTCGATAGTTCTCTCGAGGGATTTAGGGTCCTTGAAAAAATACAAAAATATTTTCGTTTTTGATTCTTGGAATTAGTGTTAGTATTAGGAAATCGATAGAAAAATAAATAAAAACCACAAAAATATTTTATTTTTCTTATTTGCATTAAGTAGTAGCTTAAGTTTAATCTATTAGGAAATAATCCCACTTGGTTTTTTCTTTGACCTTCGGTTCTTTTCCCAAGGATGAATTTTGAACCGGGTATTATTTTTTAGGGTACTGTAGGATATAAAGACTCACACTGAATTCGACACATTTAGTAACTTTTTGGATACCAACAGAGTTAGGCCCGGGCATGTGAATTATAGCTTACTCCATGAGTTTTCGAGAACTACTTGTGCTTTGAAAAGTAGAATAGCTTCTTTGTGACACTTAGGCTCATTTTCTTGCCTCTTGTGCTAACTGTTGAGCCTTGTGTATTAAAATTGACGCTTAACTCTGTACTGGCTTCATTGAGAGTTGGAATGTAGCCATCCTAATTGAATGATGTGCTTTTGTGTGGTGAGATTTTTTGTGTAGTACATTTGTGTCTAGAACTTGCCCTACATGTGAGTTGAAGCAAAATCATATGTGTTACTCGGTTTGAAATATGATTTTAGGCCTTCTTTGATCCTCTTTGAATTTTAATGCTACCACAAATAAAATCATTCCTAGTTAGCCATGTTGAGCTTGTAAACCTTTTGCTTGGCACCCACATTACGAGCACATACCCTGTTTTATTCTGAATCGATATTATTTTGATCTTTTTACCTCTTAAAACACTTAACTTGTAAAATAAGAGCTAGAAAGAGTAAGGATAGAACTTGGAACCAATGAAAGGAAGAAAACCCCACTTGTGTTGTAAGAAATACACCACTAGCAGAAATTCTAGAAAAAGAAATTAGCAAAAGCAATAATACATCTTGTCCTAGCCAGTGAGAGTGAGTCAAAATAGTGCTTAAAGAAAAATAAAATATTTTGGGGGTGATGTTTTCTTTTGGGGGTGATGTTGTTAGTGATGTTTGAAGTTGGGTTGAAAAAAAGTTGCGCTTAAAGTTATTACTTGACGTGTTAAAGTATTTAGGAGGGTTAACCACAATATATATATATATATATAACACGTTAAAACCACAATAAAGTCCTAATTGAATTTAGACTGAGCAGGCCTACATTAGTAGAGATTTACATAACGGGCAAGCCTATTGTACCGATTGTGTGCATGAACTTCTTTGAGAGAGTGAGTGATTTCTTCCATTTATTGAAGTCCTTAAATATGTTAAAATTTTATTCGAGTGTATGGACTATCTTATCTCTCTTTGATTTGTTTTGAGGGCACATGTTTTATGATGGATAGGTGACTTTATTAAGCTCTTCACTCATAGTGAGTAAGTTAGCCTGAAAGTAGTTACACCAGGGATCAGTTTTTGAGATTGAGATGTCCCGAGTTTGCTATTTCATTATTTTGAACTGTTCTGTATTTTTCTTGGAATGTTTTGAACATAGGAAGATAAGTAAAGAATGTATATGCAAAGGGTTAATTGTTAGTATCAACCAAAGTCATTGGTGCTTGAGCTTAATTGAGAAGTTGTGGTTTGATAGTTATGAGCTTAATTTTGTTCGGTCTAATATAGGTTGATTTTACTTTGCTCAAGGACGAACAAAGGTTTAAGTGTTGGATGGTGATGTTGGGCATATTTCTATATGTTTAATGTTATTTTACCCATATTTTAATCACTTTTTGGTGCTATTGGTGTTAAAAATGCCCAACATGTGTTAATCAATTATTGTATGACTAATTAAGTCGTATGTGGTGATTTAGAATATCTGGAGTACAAAAATATGAAGATAAAATGCTCCAGCCCACCTTCAAAATTGAGACTAATGGATCGCAAATGCAAAGACTGACCAGCCCATGAAATGTCGCAAATGCAATCTCCCCTGCCCAGGTCCCCTCTCAAAATTGCGAGGTATTGTGAAGCCTGCCATTCCAAGCCCACCTTCGCAATTGTGATAGGTACCTCGCAAATGCGAATTGGTTCTTGAATTTGCGAAACTTGTATCACCATCAAACTAGCAACACCGAAACAAGTCCAAAATATATCGAAAAATATCTGAAACTACAAGAGCCCCCGGGCTCCACACAAAATATCAAAACAAGTCTAAAAAAACCATATGAACTTGATCGCCAACTCAAAAATCAAAAATATCTTCCGAAACCATGAATTGAACACCAAAACGCATCAAGTTCACAATGAAATTCTAGAACTTCTAAAATCACAACTAAGCATTAGGTTCCTGCAAACCAGCTCGGAATGACACCAAACTTTGCACATAAGTCCAAATGACAAAACGGACCTATTCCAAACATCGGTATTCGATGTCCACAGTGTTAATCCAAGGTCAAACTCAAGAAAATTCTAAACTTTTAAATTGCCAAATTGCAATCAAAAGCCAAATGATCCAAGGAACCTTCAAATTAAATTTCGGGCATACGCGTAAGTCCAAAATCACACACGAACCTATTGGGACCATCAAAATAATGTTCCGAGCAAGATTTTCACAAAAGTCAAGTTAATCCAACACTTCCAACAAAAACTTCAAAACTAAAAACTAAGTGTTTCAAATCAACCCAAAATCTCCCTGAAACCAAACCAACCATCTCCGCAAGTCATGTAATAACAATTACACATACGAGAAGCTTTAAAAGAGGAAACAGGGCTCAAATACACAAAACGACCTGCCGGGTCGTGACAAAATGACAAAAAAGAACTATGATTCTGAAAAATGTGCACATATTCAAATAGAATGCCAAGTACTAAGGAGAAAATCATCTAGAAGATATCTAGAGAATAAAAATCCTCGAGATGCTGGAGTGACGAAGATGTATCAAAGAACGATCATGACGAAGTTGCAAACATCTGTTTCGTGGCTCAAGGTGAACAAGTGAGGTAAAACCCTATCATTGTGATAATGTAATGAGCTTAGGATATTCTAGATCTTACTTTAGAAGATTTGCAGAATGTCCTTGATGAACTCAAGAATATTAAAGGGAAAAGAAAGACAGGGAGGTAAAACTTGAAGTTTGTAAAATTGAAAAAGATCTTCCTTATGACGAAGTGCTTCATGAGTTACAGTTGTAGCTAAATGGATTACATAAATTAACTAGTCATAGTTCAGTCAAGTCCATCTAGCTGAGTCAATTATCCAAGTTAACCACTAATAAGCCTGCAAGTGATAAACCTACTAAATTGTCGACTTCTGAGTCAATCAGTGAAGAACAATACGCTCTCTCGTGCCACTATTCCGGCAAGTCTGGTCATATGTACTCTAGACGCAAATTCTTATATGTTAATCAAAACAATATGAGTCTAGAGACCCAAAATTGGAAGTAACTCCTTCAAATCTAACCAAAAAGGACCCAAGAAAATTTGAGCATCTAAAAGAAAGTAAAAATTCTCTTTTGCAAGAACAGCACAAGAAGAGTTACAAACGAAAATAGGATCTTGATAGTGCGTATTTCAGACACATGCCATGTGACAATATATTGTTCTAATCCATCATAAAGACAATAGGAGGAACAATTAGATTAGGTGACATCTCAAAAGGAAGAGTCACCGGTATAAGAACTATTCCATACAATGTCTCATGTGATATCACCGAAGTATATCTTGTAGATAGACTCACCCACAACCTGGTGAGTATTAGTCAGCTAATGAGTTAAGGTACGAGGTAAAGTTTAAAAGAACTAACTGCATCATTAAAGATAGAGCATGTAGAACTATATTACCAGGTAGTAGAGATTTTAATATTTATGTGCTAGACTGCGTTGAGTATCTTGGTAACTATATATTCTTAGCAAAATTCTAAACCTTTAAATAGACAATTTTCAGCAAGGAGAGCCAATTAATCCTAGGAACCTCCGAATTGAATTCTGGGTATACGCCTTAGTCCAAAATCACCATACAAACCCACTAGGGCCATTAAAACAACGTTGTGAGGTCGTTTTTCACAAAAAGTCAAACTTAGTCAATACTTCGAGCTTAAACATCCAAACTAGGAACCAAGTGTTCTGTCACGACCCAAACCGAAGGGCCGCGACGGGCACCCGGTGCCTTGCTCAACCGAGTACCAACGTAACATATCTTTCTTATCATACTATCATGGGTAAATGAGCTAGAAAACCCTTTATGAGATAACAAGAATAAAACATAAGGGAATACTTAACGTATGATGACCCAACATGATATACAAACTTATACATGTGACATACGGGCCTATAAGGCTGACATGACCATTTGTAAACTCAAAACATAGGTCGACAAGGCCATACAAGCATCCATACACCTGACATCTGTCTACAAGCCTCTAAGAGTACATAAAATCATAAAGGTCGGGACAGGGCCCCGCCATACCAATCAATACATATCTAAAGCATACTGACCAAATAGGCAACTCCGGAGCAAGTGGAGTACACCAACACCTTCGCTGAGCTGATAGCCTATTAGGAGGAATGTCAACCTGTCTATCGGGACCTGCGGGCATGAAACGCAGAGTCCCCAGGCAAAAGGGATGTCAGTACGAATAAAGTACCGAGTATGTAAGGCAGGAATGCATAAATAAGAACAGTAATGTAAAGAGAGATAGAGGAGATACAACCTATAACATCTGAGTGCCTCTGGTGGCTACTGACATGAAATGCATAATACATATATATACATAAACTTTTAAAAACATACGCCTCTGTGGGCATCATCATCATCATATCATACCCGGCCTCAAAGAGGACTCGGTAAAAATCATACCCGGCCTCAAAGAGGACTCGGTAAAAACGTACCCGGCCACGTGGAGCTCGGTAAACCCAACTGATCAGTGGTTGCACAATAGGTGCCATACCCGGCCGACTATAGCGCGGCTCGGTAGAGTAAAATAGATACATATATAATGCATGTTGGACTCATGGAGTCACGTTCTAAACCTTTTGGAGTGACATAAGGTCATTGCACCATCGATTAACATTATGGACATCATACCATCAATATGAACTTCACTAGGACTCAAGGATCATATATGCTTTCTTGGAATAACTTTGTAAGGAAAGAATAACATGGACAACCTTAGTTGCTAGGAGTAGATTCATTATGAAATAGCGTATCGTTTACGTTCGTTTCACTATAGATCATGCCAAAAGAATGAAGGAAGAGCCTTAACATACCTTGTATATTCTTCCCAACCTCAAGCTATGCAATTTCACGGCTCCTTAGTCTA
>NC_031989.1:14266598-14266890 GCF_001879085.1 Nicotiana attenuata
TGTATAGTTAATTAAGTTTGATTTGGTATTCTTGACCATTTATGTGCCATGTGTGTGAACTTGATATTTCATCCTTATTTGTGGATCGGGCCGATTGCCTCGGTATGAATAGATGCATCTATAGGCGCGCCGTCGACCCTCGGCAAGTGCACAGTTTATTTATGTTGGATCGGGTCGTCGCCTCGGTATTATGTGCGCATGTTAATTGTGGAAAAGCCAATACATGCTTTATTTTGCCATTATCTCATATATATATATATATATATATATATATATATATATATATATATAT
>NC_031989.1:14266939-14314284 GCF_001879085.1 Nicotiana attenuata
TTGGGGGGAGGAGTTGCAGGGGTTCAATTAGGTTTTCTTGGTCTGAAATACAGGTGAAATAACTCAGTTTGTATTCCCTTAAAAGACCCCTCTTGGCCGACTTTGGGGCTTTTAATTAAGTCCTCTCATTTTGGCAAGTAGGTGATGCACCTACTTGTCACCTACCAGTCTGCGCTGTCTCGCGAAAATGCAAATATCTCTCTACTCCAATATCGTATCGACGAACAGTTTAATGCGTTGGAAACTAAACTCGTAGATCTTCAATTTGATATGTAGACCATCCATTGATTCCAAGTATATTGGGAGAAAAGTGCATCTACATTTGACCTAAATTTCAGCATATTATAAATGGAACTTGTGATGACCTTTTCCAACTTTTGTTCCACAACTCGCTTTACTTCAAAACATAACACCAACTATCGTACGACTAAAATAACTCATAATATAATCTCTTTATAATGTTAATAACCCTAGTATCACCCCAAAAGTACATGGTAAAGTATTCCAACTTGTCGACTTTCGACGAAACTTATTTTCTTCAATTCGTTTAGCTTCTAAGCCTTCAAACCCTCTTGCTACTTGGTACTAATGATCTTAAATATTTGTAACCTCCACGTTAACATGATGAACTAACTTTGTAAGCTTTTAAAAGATGATTCCCTTTCTGAGCTTACATTAATTGACTTATGATGTACTCTTACATACGAAAATACGGGGTGTAACATGTTCCAAATCAACTCATAACCTCCCCGAAACCAAACCAACCATTACTGCAAGTCACATAACAACATATACACATACGGAAAGCTTAAAAGCAGAAATAGGGCTCAAATGCACAAAACAACCGGCCAGTTCGTCATATGCTCCCCCTCTTAAATACTCATTTATCCTTAAATGAGTATTGAGACATACCTCAAATGCCAAAGAGGTGAGGAAATTGGCTTCGCATATCATGATCGGTCTCCCAAGTCGCCTCCTCGACCAATTGACCTCTCCACTAGACCTTCACCAATGCAATGTTCTTCGACCTCAACTTTTTGACCTACCTATCAGAAATAGCCATGGGCTATTCAACGTAACTTGAAACCTTGTCAAACTGCACATAGCTGAAATTTAACACGTGATGCATCCTCACAGTACATCCGGAGCACAAAAACATGAAACATTGGATGAACTCTCGATAAGCTTGGTGGTAAAGCAAGTCTGTAGGCCACCTCACCAACTCTCTCTAGAACCTCAAAAGGACAAATATACTGAGGGATAAACTTTCCCTTCTTCCCGAACCTAATCACATTCTTTATGGACGAAACAATAAGTAAAACCCTCTCAACCACTATGAATGCTACATGATGAGCCTTCCGATTAGCATAACTCTTCTGCCTGGACTACGTTGTACAAAGCCGCACTTGAATCGATTTCACCTTCTCCAAAGCATAGCGTACCAGATTAGTGCCCAATAACCTTTCCTCACCAGGTTCATACCGACCAATCCTACAATGATATTGCCTCCCGTATATTGCCTCATACGCAGCCATATGGATGATCGACTGGTAGCTGGGGTTGTAGACAAATCTGCTAATGGTAGACTCTGATCCTTGATATCAATGATACATGCTCGTAACATTTCCTCCAAGATTTGAATAGTGCGGTTGGACTGCCCATCCGTTTGGGGATGAAATGTTGTACTCATCTCGACCTATGTGCATAACTCACGATGTAGAGCTCTCTAAAAATGCAATGTGAACTGCATGCCTCGATCCAAGATAATATACATTTTCACACCATGCAGGCGAACAATCTCCCTAAGATAAATTCAAACTAGCCACTCTAAAGAGTAGGTAGTCATGACTGGAATGAACCGTGTAGACTCGATCAATCTGTCCACTACCCAACGTCAAATCTCTTCAAGGTCCGTGCAGCCCAACTACAAAATCCATAATGACATTCTCCCAATTCCACTCCGGAAAATCTAGCCTCTGTAGCATACCACCTGGTCTCTGATGCTCATACTAAAGATGCTGACAGTTCAAACACCTTGCCACATACTCAACAATATCTTTATTCATCCCTCTCCACCAGTAGTGCTACTTTAAATCAATGAACACAATGATGAACGAATCCAGATACGACTGAAAAACATTATTCATCAAGTGCATGAAATATTCTAGGGCATTTGTCAGCCCAAAAAACATCACCAAGAACTCATATAGCCATTATGGGTCCTGAAAACCGTCTTAGGAATATATGAAGCGCGGACTTTAACTGATGGTACCCCGATATCAGGTCAATCTTCAAGAATACCCTAGCGCCTTGAAGCTGATCAAATAAATCATCAATACATAGTAGTGGGTACTTGTTCTTGATACTAACCTTGTTTAGTTGCTTGCGGTCAATGCACATTATCATGGAACTGTATTTCATCTTCACAAATAGAAAAGGAGCACCCTAAGGTGACAAACTAGGCCTGATAAAACCCATATCAAGAAATCCCCGTAGTTGTTACTTTAATTCCTTCAACTCTATTGGAGCTATGCGGTATGGCAGAATATATATGGACCAAGTGCCCAGAACAAAGTCAATACCGAAATCAATATCCCTATCGGGTCGTATGATGGGTAGGTCTACTTGAAATATATCTAGAAACTTACTCACCAATAGAGCTAACTCAAAGGTATGATTATCAGCACTAACATCCTTCACAAAGGTTATGTACGCCAAGTACCCCTTCTCAACCATCTGTTGAGCCTTTAGAAAAGATACCACCCTACTAGGAACATGACCTAATGAACTTCTCCACTCCTACCTTGGCTACATAGGCCTAGCCAACGTCTCGGACATAGCGTGACAATCAAGAATGGCGTGATATGCATGCCCAAAGTCACATCAAAATCAATCGTATTAAGTAATAGAAGGTCAACACTAGTCTCATAGCCCCCAATAGTGACCAAACAAGAACACTAGACACGGTCCATCATAATAATATGCCTAATGGGTGTAGATACAAAATCAAGCATATCCAAAGAATCACGAGACATGTCCAATTATGAAGCTAAATAAGATGACACATATGAATAAGTAGTATTCGGATCAAATAAAATGCATCTCTATGACGGATCGGAACAATACCTATAATTACAGTATATGTGCAAGTGCCTCATTCCTACCAAGGAAAGCATAACAACGAGCCATGCCTCCCCTTCTAGGACGTCTTCTATCTGCCTGTGCTCCACTAGCAAGTTGTGAAGGTAGAGTAGCAACTGGAGAGGAAACCATAGCTTGGGTACTCTGCTAATGTCCACCACTCTGATGTTAGGGACAATCTCTCACAATGTGCCTATTATCACAACACTCAAAATAATCCCTCTATGGGTATGTCTGCTAGTAGTGAGTATGCCTCGAACTATTGGAATCACCGCTATAAGAACCCCGTGAAGAAGGTGCACTGAAAGATGGTTGTTCGATATGAGTACCCTGGTGCCCCTAATTGGATGGAGCACTACGAGTAACTTGAAGTGTAGACTAAATTGGTCGAATGGTAAAGCCACTGCCATGACAAGATGTAGTCTAAGAGTAGGAACCGATGAATCCTCCAAAACCTTGAGGCTTGTTAGACTCCCTATCCGCCCTCTCCTGTCTGTGGATATACTCCAACTTCCTAGCGATATCCACAACTAGGCGGAATGGAGTCTCAATCTCCAACTCCCGTGCCATACCAAATCTAAGGGTATATGTGAATCCCTCATTAAATTTGCAGAATCTCTCTCGAATAGCAGAAACCAAAGTAGGTGCATGGAGAGATAACACTGTAAACCGCATAGCATACTCGGACCCATTCATACTCCCTTGGTGTAACCGATCGAATTGAGTGCGCAACTTGCGAGGGGTCATTCCAATGAACTCTCTCAAGAAGGTTCAGTGAACTTGGACCATGTAAGTGACGTTGCGCCAATGGGCCTACTCGCCTCATAAGTCTGCCACCACCTATATGCCGACCCTATCAGCTCGATAGTAGAAAGGTCAACCCTACTCAACTCTACCAAACCCATAACATGCAGAATGCGGTGATAGTGATCCAAAAAACCATGTGCATCCTCGAAGCCCCGCCGCTGAAATGAGGAGGATGATACTTTTAGAACCTCTCTAACCTTTTATGCTCCTTAACCGATGCCCTTGGACTGACCTCGGGCTTAACAACAATCACGGGCTGCACCGGTTTAACACCTATATCCTGCTCAATATGAGCCGTCTACTCTAGAGTTTGTGTAGCAGGAGTGTGTACCCCTCCCAGCCTGTATTTGGTGTAACCGGGATCAACCCCGTATGAGCCAAAGACCCAAACATGGTCAAAAAGTGTGCCAAAAGTCTCTTGAAGCCTAGGGATAGTAACAGGCACCTGGGGTTCCTGCTCCGCAATCGGAGCTACTAGTGCATCCTCAGTCGCGATCCTATGACTGCATCTTGCTACGACACGTGCCCCGGCTCTAGCAACATCGGCCCTGGGGGCAGCATCATCACTGATCAAACTCCAAAATAAATAAACTTGTATGATAAGGAATGAAAGAAGTGAAATTTCATAATAGTTCCGTAGACTCTCGAAGATAAGTACGAACGTCTCCATATTGATCCGCAAGATTCTACTAAACTTGCTTATGACTCGTAGAACCTATGAACCTAGAGCTCTGATACCAACTTGTCATGATCCGAAAACCACCATAGTCATCATGGCGACACCTAGTTCCTAAGACTAGGTATGCCTATCACATAACAGTAACAATCAAACTATAAAAACTTAAAAATAAAATAAAAACCGAGAAATACCTTAACACAACCAAATAGAGATACAACAGTCACCATCCCAAAATCCACTAATACTGAGACATAAGCTCTAAATGGAGTGCATAACAAGTCTCAGGAGTAGAACAATGTTTGGGACACATAAACAGTATAAAAATGAAATAAGAGTGTGACTCCGAGGTCAGCGAACGGAACAATAGGAATGCCTTGAAGTCTCCAACAAGCTCTAGAAGGCCTCCAAATGATCAGCTCGATTTGAAGTACCTAGATCTGCACAAAGAATGTACAGAAGTAAACTATGAGTACACCACAGTTAGTACCCAGTAAGTCTCAAGACTAAACATGGTGGAGTAGTGACAAGGTTCAAGTCATGACACTCACTATTCAAATAACCTGTGCAGAATGTCAAAAGAAAACTGACATAGGAATGCATAACTAAAACAAACATCAACAACCTCGAAGAGCATGTAATAACTACTCAATATAGAATGATCTGTTTTTGCCAGTAAAATAACAATGGGAGCGGGGAATGTGATCATGTATCAAAAATCAACCAACAACTCAGAAAAACACATGAACAACATGAAAGGAAAACCTCGATATATCTCATAACATCTCCAACAAGCCACCCTTACGTCTCCGCATGCACATAATCAATGGAATGCTCCCAGATATAGCTGCATTCACATAACAAAGCAACCATTATCTCGCCACATGCACATCACAATGAAATGGCTTCTTTATGTCACTGCATGCGCATATCGCCACCCTGCTACTCCACATAACAAATATTAACCCACATAGAATGCCTACATATGCCTCAATACCAAAAAATAACAAACACCTGAAGTCACGTCAAGATATAGCCCGTGACTCAACAACAAGGTGCTCAATAACATGACAATAACATAATAGTACGTGAAATATTCAACAGTAAAACAAGTTTCACATAGTAAAAAACCTCAATTCAAAGTATATTAATAGCCTATGGTCTAATACGATCGTAAACCACACAGACACTCATGTACACACACTTCACCTCGTATACATCTCATCTCACGTAACACAAATATGCAAATAATATCAATCCTAAGGGGTAATTCCTCTATACAGGATTAGGCAAGATACTTACTTCAATTAGGACAGATCAATACTCTAAAAATGCTTTTCTTTTACAATTCAGATCCTTCCAGCTCCAATCCAGCAAAAAATGACTCAATAATATCAAATAATGCAAAAGAAATCACTTTTGTAAGGCTCTGTAAAAGTTTACCAAGAATTCGAGGCTTCGTGGTGCCGAGGTAGGAAAACGAGTTTGAAGGTTGTAGATCGCCACGATATGGAGTTTTTGGTTTGTGCAATACATTAGGGAGTTGGTGTAATAATTTCTGCAGAACATGGAGGTTCCGCATTCCACTATGACACAGCAGAACTTCTCCGCAGACCACAGATCCGCCGTAGAGTGGAACAGGGGAAGCTCAAAATTTAAGGGCTATTTCGCGGTCCATTATGCGACCGCATAACCATTTTTTGGGCCGCATATCCATCAGCAAAATCAGAACTAGATTTTCTTCATAAGGGAGGTTTTGCGGTCTGTTATGCGACAACATAAATGATCTATGGGCCATAGAATGTCTGCAAACTTGAATAGGCGAACCCAAATATGGGACCATTTTCGTGGTCCACTTCGCCGGCCGCATATCTGATTTTTGGTCCGGTCTACGATTGCAAACCCGGTTCAAAGGCTTAAGTTTTGGGTTTATTTTTACTGGCTTCAACGTTTATTTTAGACTGAGGAAAAGAGAGCTAGAGAGAAAAGAAAGGGCACTAACATCTTCACACATCAATTACTTGCTCAAGCCCTGAATATTCAACAAGGAAATCTTGCAAATCTCCATCTAAAAGGTAAGGTTCCATCCCTTAGTCCTCTGTATCAAATTTGGGCTGGAGATGAATAATGGGGAGTATGATTCTTGGGTGTTAGAGTTGATCTTTATGCATGCATGTACCAATAATGATTTTGGGCGGATGTTGAGATAATATTGGTGAACTATTGGAGTGGGGATTGGTTGTAGGGTGAAGTAATTCCACCATAGGAGCCTTGTAGCCAAATCTGCACACTTAATTTTTTATAAAATGCCTAAGTGAGCTGAACCCATAAACCTCTTACCTGTTATGGTTCAACATTGTCATAACTCTAATAGATTGAAGTTTCAAGATGTTTCCGAATGTTTTAGTTCTCTAACGAAGGATCAACCGAGGTATGTTGGCTAAACTCTTTCTCTAGAATTCGGTTCCTTGAAATTCGCATAAACTTTGATTAAGGTTTGATCAAGTTCAAATTTCCGTTTATACCATTTGCTTCTATGGTTAGCTGGTCTAAATGCATATAGTTTGATTCGTGTTTTAATTGCACAATGCTATACTCATCTTTTATGCTTATCCCTCAATGTGTTTTGAATTCTTACATGTCTATTAGCTGAAGATATATTTTTTCTTGATGTTTCTAAAATCCTTAAATGTTCTAAGATGGTCCTTGTAAGGAAATGAAAGAACAAAAGTATGAACTGTGAAATGCGATCGTCGTGCCAAGAATGATGATTTATATATGAGGCCAAGAGTGCCATTGAAAATGAAATAAAATATGAAAGGTTGTGAAAAGTATATGATCCTTTTTATGATAAATGCTTTTGGGAGCATCGTTAGGTCACCGAGGAAGGCTGGATCAGAAACACGCAAGCCAGAAACTACACGTGCCGGTCTAGGGATTGATTGAGATATAAATTGCATTATATTTTATTGAGATTATTCCCCTTAATTGGGATGAGTTGAGTTGAATACTAGCAAAGACAATGTCAACCCACACGGCATTGTCGTGAGATGGCTTAGTTGATCGGTCAGAGATTGGACGCCATGCCGCGCACATGGTAATGTTGTGTTTTGATGTCGAGCCTTATACTTTGGGGTGAGACGGCTTAGCCGATCAGGCAGAGATCATACTTCGTGCTATAAGCATGGTGGTGTTTCAATTCTAAAGATCTCCCAACATATTAGTTTGATTATTACTTATGATTTACCTCACTCTTGACATGGTGTTTTAACACTATTTTTTTCTCATCGATTTCATGTTGCTCACTTTTTGTACTGTTGCTAGATTGTAACGACCCGATCGGTCATTCAAAGATTTAACGCCCGATCCCCTGTTAACTTCTTCCCTGTTATCTATTTTTGCTATGGTGATTTTTCGGGATGATTAGTTTTGAGTTTTAGAGTGTTTTGGGACACTTAATCCCTAAATGAGACCTTAAGTCTTTGAATTTGAACTGTAGCTGGAATAGTGTGAAGACGACTCCGGAATGGAATTTTGTCAATTCGTAGCTCCATTGGGTGATTTTGGGCTTAGGGGCGTGTCCGGAATGTGTTTTTTTAGGTCCGTAGCTCATTTAGGCTTGAAATAGCAAAACTTGAATTTTTTGGAGTTTTGGGCCGATAGTGGAATTTTTTATATCAGGGTCGGAATCCAATTCCGGAAGTTGTATAGGTCCGTAGTGTTAATCATGACTTGTGTGCAAAATTTGGCGTCATTTGGACGTGGTTTGATTGGTTTCGGCATCGGTGATGTCACACATCGTATAGGGGGTGGGGTGGATGAAGTGGAGGTTAGCGTCAGGAGTCTTGTGTGACAAGAAAGTGCCACTGTTGCTAAAAGGTAAGTTTTATAGAGTAGTGGTTTGGCCTGCCATGTTGTACAGGACTGAGTGTTGGCCGGTGAAGAACTCACACATCCAGAAGATGAAAGTAGCAGAGATGAGGATGTTGAGGTGGATGTGTAGGCATACTAAGATGGATAGGATTAGAAATGAAGATATTCGGGAGAAGGTGGGTGTGGCCCCCGTGGAGGACAAGATGCGGGAAGCAATAATCGGGTGGTTCGTGCACATTCAGAGGAGGAGCACTGATGCACCGGTGAGGAGTTGTGAGCGACTGGATGTGGTGGGCACGAGGAGAGGTAGAGGGCGGCCCAAGAAGTATTGGGGAGAGGTGATTAGGCAGGACATGGCGCGACTTAGGATTACTGAGGACATGGCACTTCGCGATAGTAGTTTCGTGTTCGCGAATAAGAACGCATCTGGGCAGATTTTAAAGTTCAAAAAATGAGGGTTTGAGTTCATAACTCAAAAATTTGACAGAGAGCTCAGTAGAAGGCGAAATTTGAAGAGATTTTCGAAGGAAGTTTGTGGCTAATGATTCCTAACTCCTTTTTTATGATATCCAATTAATCTAAGCTTGATTCCATCATTTAATTTCGGATTTGGGGTGAAAATTGGGAAAATTTGAGAGATGTTCTTATGCCAAATTTTGGAGTTTTGATCGAGATTTTGATATCGGATTTGAGTAAAATTGGTATGGTTAGACTAGTGAATGAATGGGTGTTCATAATTTTTGACTTTTACCCGATTCTGAGACGTGGGCCCTGGAGGATTTTTAGACGTTTTTCTATTTTCTTGCCTTAGATTTGATTTCATTATCTAAATTAGTTTCTTGTAGCTATATTTACGTTATGTAATTGATTTGATTAGATTTGGGCCACTTGGAGTTGGATACTCATGGCAAGAGCGTGATTTCAAATAGATTTGAGCTTGATTCGAGGTATGTGGCTTGCGTAACCTTTTGTGGGGGAACTCACCTTAGGATTTGGTAGTGTTTGATATATGAGCGTCGTGTACGTGAGGTGACGAGTGCGTACACGGGCTATTTGTTGAAAAACCCCATTTTCATTAAGCAAATATATGTTTTTCCTTCAACTGAGCAAATACTAGTATATGTAACTATCCTGTTTAGCTAAGGAAAGCAAGCCTACGTGCATTAACTGTCTTAATTGCCTTAACTGCCTATTTGAACTCTGTGCAGCATGTTTAGTGAAAAATTATCTATCTTCCTTGATATGAAATTAGTCTAAACTGTAGAATTCCTCACTGAAATTGTCGTTTATGTTGAGTGAGTTGCATATTTACTTTGGTGCTACGGAACGGTATTCTGGAAGACCCCCCTGCACGTTTATGTTTGGGACTACGGGATGGTATCCCGGGAGATCACCCTGTTCTAGATATTTACTTTGGCACTACGGAACTGTATTCTAGGAGATCCCTCTACACATTTATGTTTTGGACTACAAGACGGTATCCCGGGTGATCCCCTGTACATTTACGTTTGGGATTGCGGGACGCTATCCCGGGAGATCCCCTGTTGCTTTTTGGTGCACTGAGTTGTTGTTTTACCGTGATTTCATTCTCGTTAAATGTTAGTATTTATCTTTACTGCAATTTTTCATACTGTATTATTTTATTACATATATACCAGTAGGGCCTTGACCTGATCTCGTCACTACTCGACCGAGGTTAGGCTTTTCACTTACTGGGTACCACTATGATGTACTCATGCCCTTTCCTGTACATGTTTTTCGTGTGCAGATCTGGGTACCTCTTCCTAGCCATATTTCCAGTAGGGCGAGGCGATTTTAGAGACTTCGAGGTATATCTGCCGCTTCCGTAGACCTAGGAGTCCCTATCTACTCTTCCTTAAGTTAAAGACTTTCTTGTATTTTTCTTCGTTGATAGTTTATCGAGTTTAGGAGCACTATTTACTTTTGTAACTTGTGACTCATGATATTCCGGATTTTGGGAGCATTTATGTTCAGTTCGAGAGTGATTATTGTGTATGCCGAGCGGCATCTAAATTTCTTAATTAAGTTACCTGTTAAATTGTTAGTTTTTCATGTTTTCATCTAAATTCCCCAAAGGTGTTAGGCTTACCTAGTCGTAGAGACTATGTGCCGTCACGATGGTTCATGGAGGGAGAACTAGGATCGTGACAAGTTGGTACCAGAGCTCCATGTTCGTAGGATTCGTGAGTCACAAGCTGGTTTATTAAAGTCTTGCAGATCGGTACGGAGACATCTGTACTTATCTTCTGGAGACAATGGAACTGTTTGGAAAATTCCACTTCATTTGATTCCTTGTCATGCGAGATTATTGACTTCGAAATTCTAAACTTCTGTCGTTTATTCTCTCACAGATGGTGACGACACGTGCTACTGGAGATGATCAGGCACCCGCGCCCCCTACTAGGGCCACCAGAGGCCGGGGCCGGGGCAGAGGCCAAGGAACGCACGTGGTGCAGCTAGAGCTCCGGGCGAGATGCTACAGAGGAGCCACCAGTAGCTCTAACCGGAGCCCAGGAACTTGATACGCCTACTACTACTACTACTCCAGCTCTCTAGAAGACCCTTGTGCAATTAATAAGCATGTACAACAATCTAGCTCAGGAAGGATTGATTCCCTTTGCTGCAGCCACATCTCAGGCAAGGGGAGGAGCACAGACCCCTGCCGCCCGCACCCCAGAGCAGCGGGTTCACGTTGATCAGATCCCAGAGGTTATACCATTACCGCTTGTAGCCCCAGCTTAGCCCGAGGGTAGGGTAGCAGTTTCATAGGAGGAGAAATGGAGGCTTGAGAGGTACAAGAAGTACGACCCTCCTACATTTAGCTGTCCACCATTAGAGGATCCTCAGGGATTTCTGGAGGAGTGCCACCGTATCATTCGCACTATGGGCATAGCAAAGTTGAGTGGGGTTTCTTTCACTGCCTTCTAGCTTCGAGGGGCAGCCTATCAGTGGTGGCATAGTTTTGAGTTGGACAGTCCAGCTAAGGCAGCTTCCCTTACATGGACCAAGTTCTCGAATGTGTTTTTGAGGGAGTATGTCCCTCAGAGCCTTAGGGACGCATGGCGCGCGGATTATGAGCATTTGGTCTAGGGTACTGTGACTGTTTCGGAGTATGTTGCCCATTTCAGTGACTTGGCTAGGCATGCACCGGCCTTGCTTTCTACAATTTGAGAGAGTGTTTGCCGGTTTATTGAGGTCTTTATTCCCAGCATCAGGTCTAGCAGGGACCGGGAGATAGAGATGGACATCGCCTATCAGCAGGTGGTGAGTATTGCTGGGAGAGTAGAGGGAATGCTTGCTCGGGATAGGGAGGAGAGAGAGGCCAAGAGGTCTCGAGAGTTGGGCCATTATTTTGGTGCCCGTGCCCAGCTGTAGTTTGTCATAGTAGGGTTATGTGAGTCGCCCCGTTAATTTAGTTCTTCCAGCAGCCAGTGGTATTCTAGCTCCTCCCAGACCTCAGGAGCCTTATTATGCACCTCCAGTATCTAGTGTGCCTCGTGCACAAGATGCTTTCAGTGGTCAATCCAACCGACCCGGCCCGAGCCACTCACAGTTGCCACGTCCTCCCAGAGCTTATTTTGAGTATAGCGACACTTGCCATATAGTGAGGGATTTCCCTAGGCTTAGGAGGGGTGAACCTCCATAGACTTCTCAGCCACAGTGTGCTCGAAATGGTTCTCCGGCTATGATTACAGTACCAGCTGCCACCCCACCTGCTCAACCAGCTAGAGTGGAGGTTAGGGAGGTAGAATTGCCTTAGAGGGGGAGGCCAGGCTATATACTATGCCATTCCTGCTCGTACAGAGGTTGTTCTTTCTGATTCTATCATTATAGGTATTGTTCTGGTCTGTCATAGAGATGCATCGGTTCTATTCGATCTAGGCTCCACTTATTCCTATGTGTCCTCTTATTTTGCCCCGAATTTGGGCGTATCTCAGGATTCTTTGAGTTCCCCTGTTTATGTGTCTACTCCTATGGGAGATTCTCTTGTTGTGGACCGTATTTATCGGTCGTGTTTGATTGCTCTTAGTGGTTTTGAGACAACAGCCGATTTATTTTGCTCAGCATAGTAGATTTTGATGTTATCTTGGGCATGGACTAGTTGTCGCCCCATTATGCTATTCTTGATTGTCACGACAAGACCATGACGATGGCTATGCTAGGTTTACCGCGATTAGAGTGGAGAGGTACTTTAGATTACACTCCCTGTAGAGTTATTTCATTTCTTAAAGCTTAGCTAATAGTTGAGAAGGGGTGTGACGCGTATCTAGCTTATGTGAGAGATCTCAGTATTAATACCCCTACAGTTGGTTCTGTTCCAGTAGTGAGGGATTTCCCTGATGTGTTTCTAGTTGATCTTCCGGGCATGCCGCCAGACAGAGATATTGATTCTGGCACTGATTTGTTGCCGGGCACTCAACCCATCTCTATTCTTCCTTATCGTATGGCCCATCCTTAGTTAAAGGAGTTGAAGGAACAGTTACAGGAATTTCTTGATAAGGGCTTTATTCGGCCTAGTGCGTCACCTTGGGGTGCTCCTGTCTTGTTTGTGAAGAAAAAGGATGGTTCGATGCGCATGTGCATTGATTATCGCCAGCTGAACAAAGTTACAGTGAAGAACTAGTATCCTTTGCCTCGTATTGATGACATGTTTGATCAGTTACAGGGTGCTCAAGTGTTCTCCAAGATTGATTTGCGTTCAGGTTATCATCAGTTGAAGATTCGAGAACCAGATATCTCAAAGACTGCTTTCTTGGTATGGTCTTTACCAGTTACTTGTTATGTCATTTGGGTTGACCAACGCCTCAACAGCATTTATGCATTTGATGCACAGTATATTATGGCCATATCTTGACTCGTTCATCATTGTTTTTACTGATGACATTTTGGTGTACTCCCGGAGTCGGGAAGATCATGAGCTGCACCTGAGGACAGTGCTTCAGTCCTTGAGAGAAAAAAATTATAATGTTTTCAAAATGTGAGTTCTGGTTTGATTCCGTAGCATTGTTGGGTCATGTAGTATCGAGTGAAGGGATCAAGGTGGATCCGAAGAAAGCAAATATTTGTTTTCCTTTAATTGAGCAAACACTAGCATATGTAAAACCGCATTTTCATTAAGCAAATATATGTTTTCCTTTAATTGAGCAAACACTAGTACATGTAATTGTCCGGTTTAGCTTAGGAAAGCATGCATGTGTGCCTTAACTGTCATAGATGCCTTAACTGCCGATCTGAACTTTGCGCAGCATGTTTAGTGAAAAATTATCTGTCTTCCTTGATATGAACATAGTATAAGCTGCAGAATTCCTTGTTGAAAGTATCGTTTATGTTGATTGAGTTGCATATTTACTTTGGAACTCGGAACAGTATTTCGGGACATCCCCCCTGCATGTATAATTTTGGGACTATATTTACTTTGGGACTACGGAACGGTATTCCGGGAGATCCCCCTGCACATTGATGTTTGGGACACTGGACAATATTGTGGGAGATCCCCTGTACATTTACTTTTGGGACTATGGGACGGTATCCTGGGAGATCCCCCGTTGCTATTCTGTGTATGCAGTTGTTGTTTTTATGTGATTTCATTCTCGTTAAATGTTAGTATTTATCTTTATTGCAATATTTCATACTGTATTATTTTATTCTACATATATACCAGTAGGGCCCTAACCTTATCTCGTCACTACTCGACCGAGGTTCGGCTTGGCACTTGCGGGGTACCGTTGTGGTGTACTTATGCCCTTTTCTATACATGTATTTCGTGTACAGATCCAGATACCTCATCCCAGCCATATTTCCAGTGAGGCGAGGTGATTGTAGAGACTTCGAGGTACATCTCCTGCGTCCGCAAACTAGGAGTCCCTATCTACTCTTCCTTAAGTTTATGTCTTTCTTATATTTTTCTTCGTTGATAGTTTCTGGAGTTTAGGAGCACTATTTAATTCTGTAGCTTGTGACTCATGATATTCCGGGTTTTGGGAGCATTTATGTTCAGTTCGAGAGTGATTATTGTATATGCCGAGCGGCATCTAAATTTCTTAATTGAGTTACCTGTTAAATTGTTAGTATTTCATGTTTTCGTCTAAATTCCTCAAAGTGTTTGGCTTACCTAGTCGTAGAGACTAGGTGCCGTCACGACAATTCATGGAGGGAGAACTACGGTCGTGTTATAGACTCATTGAGAGGATGTTTAGCTTTACATACTAATACTATTCCATGTGTACTAACTACCTTTTTCCGGGAATGCTGCATCTTTAAAGGATGCAGGTGATTCCACAACAGGCGACATCGATCAGTTGTAGTGGTGCACCCTCATCTCAGCTGACTTAGTGAGCCTCACATCACATCAAGCTCTTGTGTCTTTTACTTCTTATGCATACTGTTTTGAGGTATAGCCGGGGCATTGTCGCTGATACTATCATATTACTCTCTTGTATCATTTAGAGGCTCCGAAGCCACAATGTGGGTTATATTTTAATTTGGGGAAGTCAAACTATAAATGTTAATATTGTCAATCATGTATCCACTTTCAAACTACAAACTTGTAATATTTTGGAAATCATGAACGATGTTACTAATGGTAATGAAATTGGTGTTGTACATGTCATACTCTCATTATCTTAATAATGGTATACATATTCACTATATTCATGGGTAAGGTCAGGTAGATGTCATTGAATAGGCTTTCTTGACTTGGATATCTCAATTGAGCGATGGTCGCGCTCCCAAAGATTGGGGCGTGACAACTTTAATTTAACAAAGTTACATTTTCCAAAAAGTCAACAAAAGTTAACCCCGAGCTCGCCTGATCAAACCCAAGTCGAGGGGTTGATCTCGACTACCCATAACCCCATAAGTTCAAATGTATGGTTAGTTTTTAAAATCGAGTCCAAATCGACTCTCAAATCTCAAGTTTTTGTTTTTACAAGGTTTTGTAAAAAAAAAACACCCAATTTCACTCATGGATTCATCAGTTATATGACAAATAAAATATGTGATTATTGAAAAATAATCAAATCCGAGTCAAAAACACTTACCTTATCCAAGTGGGTGAAAAATGCCGCAAAATGGCCTCAAACCGAGCTCCAAATCTCAAAATATAAAATAATGAGTCTAAGTCCTGAAATCTCTTGTAAAACCCAGTTCATTCAAAAACTCACCCGCGTCCCCGAGGCTCCACACTAAATATCTTCACAAGTCTAAAAATATCATAAGAACCCGCTCGCAAGCTTCATATATTAAAATAACATCCGAAACCACGAATCGAATAGCAAATTGCATCGAATTCACAATGAAACTCGAGAACTTCTAAAATCACAACAAAGCTTCGGATTCCTATCAATCCAACTTAGAAGGACAACAAACTCTCCACACAAATTTCAAATGACAAACCACACCTATTCCAAGTCCCCAAACCAAAATCAGAACCCGGGATCCACAAAGTCAACCCATGGAAAAGCATAGGAAAATTTTAAACCTTTAAATTGTCAACTTTTGGAAAAAAAGAGTCAATTCATCCTAGGAACCTCCGAATTCAATTTATGGCATATGCTCAAGTCCAAAATCACCATGCAAACCTATTAGGACCATTAAAACACCATTCGACGGTTATTTTCCAAAAAAGTCAAACTTAGTCAACACTTCCAACTTAAACTTCCAAACTAGGAAGCAAGTGTTCCAATGCAACACAAAACCTCCCAAAAACCAAACCGGCCATCCCCGGAAGTCACATGACCACAAATTAAAAGGGAAAACGGCGCTCAAATAAACGAGTGGTCGGATCGTGTGAAAAGTTGCAGATATATTGAAACAGAATGCCTAGGACTAAGGAGAAAATCATCTTGAAAACCTTAAAAGAACAAAAATCCTCTAGATGATGGAGTGGCGAAGTTGTATCAAACAACGATCATGAGGAAGTTGCAAACATTTGTTTCGTTTCACTAGTTGAAACAGATGACGTAAACCCCTGTAATTGTGATAAATGCAATGAGCTTAGGATATTATAGATCTTGTAGTAGAATATTTGTAGAATGTCCTTCATGAACTCAAGAAAACTAAAGGGAAAAGAAAGATTGGGAGATCAAACATGAAATTTGTAAAATTGAAAGAGATCTTCCTCATGAAGAATTGCTTCAAGAGTTACAATTGTAGCTAAATGGCTTACATAAATTCACCAGTAATAATTAACTAGTAAGAAGCTTGCAAGTGATAAAACTACTAAAAGTGTTGACTTCTTAGTGAATCACTAAAGAGCAAGTTGCTCCCTCATGCCACTATTGTGGCAGGTCTGGTCATATGTACTTTAGATGCAAATATACTAATAAATATATATGGTTCTACAGACCAAAGTCAGAGGTAACACCTTCAAATTTGATCATCTAAAAGAATGTAAAAATTCTATTTTGCAGGAACACCACAAGAAGAGCTATGAAGGAAAATAGGATCTTGAAAGTGCATATTATAGACACGTGCCATGTGACAATATATTGTTCTAATCAATCACAAATGCGAATGGAGGAACAATTAGATTAGGTGACAACTCAAAAGGAAGAATCCCTAGTACATGAACTATTCCATACAATAACTCATGTGATAAAAACCGAAGCATATCTTGTAGATAGACGCATCCACAACCTGGTGAGTATTATTCTGTTATGTGACTCAGGGTATGAGGAAATGTTTAAAAGAACTAACTGCGTCATTAAAGATGGAGCAGGTAGAACTATATTACAAGGTAGTAGAGATCGTAATTTTTATGTGCTATACTGTGTTGAGTATTGTTGTAGGTACATATTATTAGCATCCATATCTGATTATACATGGATTTTGCACTAAAAGATTGATCATGGTAGCATGTATTTAATTGAAACATTTTCAAAATAACACAAGAGGGCAGGGGAAATAAATTATATCGTACCCTATTTTTGTGTTTTAAAGAACCTAGTTCTTTAGCTTAACAAGTCTAGACAAGAATGGAAAGAAAATGGCGAAAGTTAAACAATATAAATTATTTTACATGGAAGACCTCCTTGCTCAAGGGAGTAGAAATCACGATCTACCATTATAGGTTTTGCTTCAACACTTCACTAATTTTAAGGAGTAGTTTTAGGTTGTAGCTCAGTAACCAAAGGAACTATGAACTCTCGTACCTTACCCCTACAATCAACCCAATTGAAGATACCCCCCTCAAGAATATAAACTCTAGCCTAGAAAACTAAACAAACTCATCAAAATTATTTAACTAAAATAACACTTCTCAGTGAGGAGATAGATTACAATTAATTAATGATGACTAAAATCTAAACAACCAAAAAACTTGATAAGCTTCGTCATCTGGACCCGATTCTTCAGTTGAGCATCTTGAAACCATAAAAACACCCTCTTGTAATGATTGTTATGGTTCAAGAGTAAACTTGGTGTTTGTCTAAAATAAAAATAGTCTTATATAGCATCAATATGATGTTGTCGCGACCCTAGTTCTCCCTCTGTGAACCGTCGTAACGGCACGTAGTCTCTATGACTAGGTAAGCCTAATATTGCGGAAGAAGGAGCAAAACTATAAAAACTATCAACTAATAAGTAAATTTAAACAAGGAATGCGATGCTGCTAGGCATAAACAATAGTCATTTTCGAACAGTACATGAACTTTCCCAAAACCCGGAATGTCATAAGTCACAAGCTAAAGAAAGACATAGTACTCCCATACTCTAGAGTCTAATACAAGAAGAGAATACAAGAAGTCTTTAACTTAAGGAAGAGTAGATAGGGACTCCTAGGTCTGTGGACGCGACAAATATACCTTGAAGTCTCTACAGTCGTCTATCCTCATCGGTAAAGTGGCAGGAATGAGGTACCTGGATATGCATACGAAAAACATGTGCAGGAAAGGGCATGAGTACACCACAGCAGTACCCAGTAAGTGCCAAGACTAACCTCGGTCCAGTAGTGACGAGATCAGGTCAGGGCCCTACTGGTATAAATATAACAAAATAATACAGAATGAAATATCGCAGTAAAGATAAATACTAAAATATAAAGATATTGAAATCACAGAAAAATAACAGCTCTGTACACAGAGATACAACAAGGGATCCCCCCGGGATACCATCCCGTAGTCCCAAACTTAAATGTGCAGGGGGATCTACCAGAATACCGTTCTGTGGTCCCAAACATAAATGTGCAGGGGCATCTACCAGGATATTGTCCTGTAGTCCCAAACGTAAATGTGCAAGGGGATCTATCGGGATACCGTCTCGTAGTCCCAAACGTAAATATGCAGGGGGATCTACCGGGATACCGTCCCGTAGTCCCAAAGTAAATATGCAGGGGGATCTACCGGAATACCGTCCGTAATCCTAAAGTAAATATGCAACTCAATCAACATAGACAACAATTTCAACAAAGAATTCTACAGTTTAGACTAAGTTCATATCGAAGAAGACAGGTAATGTTTACTAAGCATGTTGCACAGAGTTCAGATAGGAAGTTAAGGTAGTTAAGACAGTTAAGGAACGTAGGCATGTTCTCCTATGCCAAACAGGATAGTTACATATACTAGTGTTGCTCAATTAAGGAAAAACAGATATTTACTTAATGAAAACGGGGTTTTTTCAACAAATAGCCCGTGTACGCACTCGTCACCTCACGTACACAACGCTCATAAATCAAACGATACCAAATCGTAAGGGGAGTTCCCCCATAGAAGGTTAGGCAAGTCATTTACCTCGAACCAAGCTCAAATCAATCTGAAATCATGCTCTTGCCATGAGTATCCAACTCCGAGGGACCCAAATCTAATAAAATTAACAAAACGTAAATATTGCTACAAAAAACTAATTTAGCTAATGAAATCAAGGCTAAGGTAAGAAAAAAGAAAAACACCAAAAATTCTCCCCGGGCCCATGTCTTAGAATCGGGTAAAAGTCACACATTATGAACACCCATTCACTCACGAGATGACTCGTGCAAATATCGTCCAAATCTTACGCCTAAATCCCATTCAAATCTTAGATTTTTTGTTGGGGAACTTTTCCCCCAATTTCCAAACTTCTTCACTAAAATCCTCTATTTAGATGAAGAATACTACAATAGATTAATGTAATATGCTCAAAATCGAGTTAGGATTAGTTACCCTGTAGCTCTCCTTCAAAATCCCTCGAAAAATTGCCTTCCACCGAGCTCCAAATTGAATTTTTGTGATATGAATTTCAAACCCTCGAAATCTCCATTTCTACCCAGCGATTTCCGCTTCTACGATCCCAGGACCGCATATGCGGTCCCGCACCTGCGGAATTTCCATCGTAGATGCGGGTTTTCACTTAATGGTCGTCCGCATATGCGACCCCGCACCTGCGGCTTCTACCGCAGGTGCGAAAACACTAAAACCAGCACACCTGAAAGTCCTTTAAGCCTAAAGTTTTCGCCCGTTGAGCATCCGAAACACACCCAAGGCCCCCGGGCCTCAACCAAACATACCAACCAATCCTAAAACACCATAAAAACTTAGTCGAGCCCTCAAATCACATCAAACAGTGTTAAAAACACAATTCATCCTTCAATCTAAACCTAATGAACTTGAAACTTAAAAATTCTACAACCGATGCCGAAACCAACCAAACCACGTCCGATTGACCCCAAATTTTGCACACAACTCATATTCCACATTATGAACCTACTCAAACTTCCAGAATTTGATTCCGACCTCGATATCAAAAATTCCACTACCGACCCGAAGCTCCAAAAATTTCACTTTCGCCACTTCAAGCCTAAATAAGCTACGCACCTCCAAAAACAAATCGGACACGCCCCTGAACCCAAAATCACCCAACGGAGCTAACAGAATCAATGGAACTCTATTCTGGAGCCTTCTTCACACTGTTCCGATTGTAGTCCAAATTTTAAGACTTAAGCTCTCATTTAGGTACTTAAGTGTCCCAAAACACTCCGAAACTCCAAATGAATCATCCCAGCAAGTCACAATAGATTAATTAGATATAGGGGAAGCACTTAATAAGGGGAATCGGGGCTTTAGTTCTCAAAAAGACCGGCCGGGTCGTTACATTCTCCCCCTCTTAAAACATTCGTTCCTCCTCGAACGAGCATAGAGACATACTTGAAGTGGTGAAAAGATAAGGATAACGGCTGCGCATATCCTGCTCGGTCTCCCAGGTCGCCTCCTCGACTGGCTGACCCCGCCACTAAATCTTCACAGATGCAATGCTCTTTGACCTCAGCTTGTGAACCTGCCTGTCCAATATAGCCACGAGCTCCATAACATGAGATAGATCCTTGACCAACTGGAATGAGCTAAAATCCAACACGTGAGACGGATCACCGTGATACCTCCGGGGCATCAAAACATGAAATACTGGATGAACTCCTGCAAGGCTGGGAGGTAAGTAAAGCTCATAAGCGAGCTCCCCAACACACCGCAACATCTCAAAGGGAACCTTGGGCTCAACTTGCACCTCTTTCCGAATTTCATAATGCCCTTCATGGGCGAAACTCGAAGTAAGACCCACTCTCCAACCATAAAGGAAACATCGCAAACCTTCCGGTCCACATAACTCTTCTGTCTGGATTGGGTCGTGCGAAGTTTATCCTAAATCACCTTAAACTTCTCCAAAGCGTACTGATCCAAGTCCAATCCAAATAATCTAGACTCGCTCGGCTAAAACCAACCCAATGGGGACCTACGCCGCCTACCGTAGAGAGCCTCATACGGTGCCATTTAAATGCCGGACTGATAACTTATGTTGTAGGCAATATTTGCAAGTGGCAAGAACTGATCCCAAGAACCTCTAAAATCCATCACACACGCACGGAGCATATCCTCAAGAATCTGAATAGTGCGCTCGGACTGCCCGCCCGTCTGAGGGTAAAGTGTTGTGCTCAACTCTACCCGAGTACCCAACTCATGTTGTACGGCTCTCCAGAATCGTTATGTAAACTGTGTGCCCCGGTCAGAGACGATAGATACCGGCACACCATGAAGTCTGACAATCTCACGGATATAAACTTGAGCTAGCTACTCGGAATAATAGGTAGTCAACACAGGAAGGAAATGAGCCAACTTGGTCAGCCTATCTGCAATCACCCAAACTGCATCAAACTTTTGCTGAGTCCGTGGGAGTCCAACAATGAAATCCATAGTGATCTGCTCCCATTTCCACTTCGGGATCTCTAACTTCTGAAGCAATCCACCCGGTCGCTGATGCTCATACTTCACTAGCTAGAAATTTAGACACCGAGCAACATATTCCACTATGTCCATCTTCATTCTATGCCACCAGTAATGCTATCTCAAGTCCTGATACATCTTTGCGGTGCCAAGACGAATAGAGTACCGTGAGCTATGAGCCTCCAAAAGAATCATCTCCCGTAAACCATCCAAATTAGGCACACATTGCTTGCCCTGCATCCTCAATGCACTATCGTCCCCAATAATAACCTCCTTAGCATCACTGTGTTGAACAGTCTTCTTAAGGACAAGCGGATGGGTGTCATCATGCTGACGCTCCCTGATACGATCATAAAGAGAAAACCGGGAGACCACACAAGCCAATACTCGGCTAGGCTCCGAAATATCCAATCTCACGAGGATGCAGGGTAGGCAATGTGTGACATGGGCCTCTCTGCTGTTGGTAGATAAGCCAAGATCCCCAAACTTTCTACCCGACGACTCAAAGCATCGGCCACCACATTGGCCTTCCCTGGTTGGTACAAAATAGTAATATCATAATCCTTAAGCAGCTCTAACCACCCCCTCTGACACAAATTAAGATCCTTCTGCTTGAATAGATGTTACAAACACCGATGGTCAGTATAAATCTCACAAGGGACACCGTACAAATAGTGCCTCCAAATCTTCAAGGCATGAACAATAGCTGCTAGCTTATGGTCGTGGACAGAGTAGTTCTTTTCATGCACCTTTAGTTGTCTGGACGGGTAGGCAATCACCCTACGGTCCTGCATCAACACCGCGTAAAGGCCAACTCGCAACGCATCACGATAGATTGTATAGGACCCCTAACCTATAGGCAATATCAATACTAGGTTGTAGTCAAAGCTGTCTTTAGCTTCTTAAAGCTCTCCTCACACTCTTCCGTCCACCGAAATGGAGCACCCTTTCGGGTCAACCTGGTCATAGGTGCTACAATAGATGAGAATCACTCAATAAATCAACGGTAATAACCAGCCAAACTGAGAATGAGCCCCTCAATAAACCGGCGAACCCTCTCTCGAATTGTTGAAACAAAGGCCAGTGCACGCCTAGCCATGTCACTAAAACGGACGGCATACTCTGAATCTTTCATAGTACCCT
Source organism: Nicotiana attenuata (assembly GCF_001879085.1). Lineage (NCBI taxonomy): Eukaryota > Viridiplantae > Streptophyta > Magnoliopsida > Solanales > Solanaceae > Nicotiana > Nicotiana attenuata. Next base: position 14,289,785 of record NC_031989.1, read on the forward strand.
AGCGCAACTGCTCAAACTCCACGCGCCATGCGTCCTTCAGGCTTTGAGTGACATACTCTCTAAAAAATCATGTCCGAGAACTGAGTCCGTGTAAGGGAATCTGCCTCAACCGTATTGTCCAACCCAAAAGTATGCCACCACTGATACGCTGCCCCACGAAGCTGGAAGGCAGTGAAAGAAACCCCACTCGACTCTACTATGCCCATGCGGAGGATACGGTGGCACTCTTCCAGAAATCTCTGAGCATCCTCTAATGCTAGACCACAGAATGTAAGAGGGTCGTACTTCTTGTACCTCTTAAGCCTCCGCTGCTCCTCATCTGAAACTCCTGCCCTACCCTCAGGTTGAGCTGGGGCTATAGGCGGTACCGATATAACCTTTAGGATCCGATCAACCTGAACCCGCTGCTCTGGGGTACGGGAGGGGGAGTCTGTGCTCCTCCCCGGGCTTGAGATGTGGCTACAATAAGGGGAATCAATCCTGCCTGAGCTAGAGTGTTGTACAAGCTCATGAATTGCACGAGGGTCTCCTAGAGAGATTGAGTAGTAGTAGTAGGCATATCAGTGATGACGTCTAAATCCACTACTAAAAAGTAAATGTACACGGTCGCATGGAATATAATTTATCCAGCTATGAGTCGGGGTCGAATCCCACAGAGAACAATATGTAGGCGATTAGGAATGTAAGAGAATTATCACTTGTTATGCAGTGCCGAACACGTAGAATTGATTTGAGAAAATATTTATAACTAAATGCGAAAATGTAAACTAACCTAGAAAGCAAGTAAAATGATCAATGGCTACAAGGATGGATGCATCGGGAATTACACACAAGTAACGATCCAATGTATTTCACGATTTAACAAATATGAGCGAGTTTATGTTAATTAGCCACGGGTAATAATTCTATATTAGCTTTTTTCGAAGACTAACAAGACTTCCTAATTGAACTATCACTAAAACAATTAAGAGATTAAGCACTCCCGGATATGGCTACAAGTAGTTCAATCCTATCCCTAGGTAGAATCTATAAAATGAGGGTTAACGCCTCAAGTTCTTGTTAATTAATCTTTCCCAACCCCAAATTATCTTTTCCAAGATTAATTCGGAGTTAATGGGAGAGTCCTAGGGTTACCTAATCCCTTTGGAAACATTAAAGAACAAGAATAATTAAAGGAACTATAACTCACTTCATAAATAAACGAAAATTATTCCATACATAAGCACAACAAGGTATTTAATCCATACTTTAAACAAGAATGTTTTCATAAACAAAATTCAAGTGTTGGATAAAATAGTACACACATAGATATACAATACAAAGATAGGAAATAAAGAAATAAATATAAATGGGTAAGAAATCCTTAACCACAAGCTTCAAATCTTCAAGACTCAAGTGTGTGTGCGAAACCCTAGCTTCCACCTAGTTCTCTCTAAGTCTAAGAACTCAAAAATATCCTCAAGATGTCCAGATATTCCAAAGATATCTTACAAATGAGCTGATTTGGGTATTAAAGGGTTTGGGGTCGAAAATGTGAAATTCCAGAACTGCCTAGTTTTCACGCCCAGTTTCTTCATCGCGTTCGCAGTCAGGTCTTGCGTTCGCGAAGGCTTACATTCCTCAGTCATCAAGTTCGCGTTCACAACTTCGGGTTCGTGAAGGTTCATGTTCTGCTACATCGCGTTCGCATTCTGTACTACGCATTTGCGAAGGTCTAGATGCCTGGTTTTTCGCGTTCGCGTAGTACCTTCGCGTTCGCGAAGAGTAAACCACTGGGCAGTTTCTCATTGTCAATTTTAGCTCCTTTTTGACTTGTTTTTGCTTGGTTTCTTCATCATTACCTCTAAATCACATACAACCTGTAAAATAGAAGTAAATGACATTAAATACACGATTTTTATCACTCAAACATAGCAAAGGTATAGGTTTAAAGACAAGATAAGTTGGTAAAATACCAACTTATCAATCAGGCGCCTGTGCTCCAACTGGAGCTACTGGGGCTGCCAGTGATTGCTCTTCGCGTTCGCGAAATTTTTTTTTCGCCCAGAATCAGACCTTCGCGTTCGCGAGCAGACCATCGCGTTTGCGAAGGTAAAAATTTTCTTCCCCCGCTGTTTTGCCTGCACGTTCGCGAGAAGACCCTCGCGTTCGGAAGGTCATCTTCCTCGCCCAGAACATGTTTTCATTCAGTCTTTTCTTCAAACAGTTGGGGTGCCCACTTTTCTTTGTTCAATTACAGAAAATTTAAGAATAGATCTTGCGCAAATTTTTTATTCAAAAACCAACACTCACACTCAACCAACCTCACCCAGCAAGCACAACGAATTTCACACACACATTTGACATTTAAGACCATAAAATTTTTGAACCCTAAGCACCAACAACCATGGATGTTCTTCCATTGTTTCACACCAAGAAAGAGGAAGAAAGATTTAAGAGGAGAGCGAAGAAATTACATACCTTGAGAATGGAGATGACAAATTGCAAGAAACTTGAAGATTATTGATGAATTGATTTTGGGGCTTAAGGAGTGGAAGGCACTGTTATTTGAGCAAAAGGGGTGAATTTTCTTGTTTCCAGTAGATAATTCGTATTTACACTTACCCGACCCTACGCGTTCGCGAGGGATAGGCCGCCTACGCGGAGGGTAAACACTGCCAGTGGCCGCGAACGCGTGTTCTATGTAGGAGAATGCAAAGGGTTAAATTTTTCTTAACATTCGCGAACGCGTGAGGTATTCGTGAACGCGAAGAGTTAAGTTTTTCTGCACTTCAACAGTTCTGGCAGCTACTGGTTTTTGCTCTCCGGACCACTCCGACCTGCTCAAATCAACTCCAAAAAATCTAAAACTTGGTAGATTACACATAAATAATATTCTAAGCAATTCTAAAAAAGAAAATTTCAAAAACGACCAAAAATTTTGAAAAAAGACGGGTTGCTTCCCACCAAGCGCCGCATTTTAACATCGTGGGACGACTCAAGTCAACTTTACCACTTTTCTCGCCACTTGGATGATATGAGCTGGAACCTAGCTTGGAATCAAGCTTGTGACCACGAGCGATGGGGGGTGGTAATTTGATGATCAAGCCAAGCCTTAAATTCTTCATTTTGCACTTCTTGGCTTTCATGTGAGGAATGTCATTTTGCCTTCTTGTTCCCTCAAATTGTAAGATGTATGGTTGTTGCCTTTCCTCCTCGCAATCCCTCATTGACTCGTGTAGTTCAATTCCCATATCACCACACAATTGCAATGTTGAAAAATGCTTGGAATGTGACTTCAAACCTCCAACTTGCAATTTTTCTCGGATTTTGACATCCTGTTCATCCCCCGGATTAGAATCAATTGCAACCAATTTTTCATTCACACTGGATGACTCTAATTCCATATTTTTCTCGGCATCACTAACACTCATGGAGTCGGTTGGCGGATGTTCAAATCTTGATTCGTCGAAGTAAAGCTCACTTTCTTCCTCGAAATTGGACTCTTCTTGACTTCCTTCCACACTCTCAAGTTGGTGGGAACAGTGAGCCTCAACCAATATTTGCATTTGCTCTTCCAAAGTGTGGATATGTTCATCATTGTGAGCAAGCCTTGTTTCAAGTCCTCGAGTGCAAAGTTGTGCTTCTCCTCATTTTCAAGAATGGTCTCCAACATGAGCATCATCTTCTCATCTTGAGCATTTTAGAGCTCTTCTTGGTTTTGATCAAGTGCCAAGGAAGGATTTTCAGCTTCCACATCTAAGGAAAATTCTTGGCTCTCATCAACTTCCGAGGATTTTTGGACCTCCAAAGCTTCAAGCATTTCCCCCATTTGTGAGTGCAACCTTTCTAGTGCCAAGTTATTTTGGAGACTATTCTCCAAAAGCTCCTCCAAGGCACTTTGTTCTTTGTTTCCTCCTTCAAGTAAGCACTCCAACATGAGCTTGGAATCTCCATTTCGGCCATGCTCAACTTCTTTTACCTCCATAGCCCTATAATTTTCATCACAAAATGTAGAATCATCATAGCGGGGCTTGGGGAAGGGAAGGACAAATAAGCACAATCATCCCAATGACCATTTTGAAAACCACACTTATCACAAATACTCCACTCATGGGTTTGAGATTGTGCGCACAATCCGCCCCGGGAGGATTTAAACGTTTTTGCCACGAGTGTGGTCCTCCACAATAAGGACAAGGGTCATCAAAGTATGAACAACTACCATCCGTCCAATTTTCATTAAATGATGCCATTTTTCAAAAACAAGAAAATAAACAAGAAAAATAGACCAAGGTAAGAAAAATAATTACACAAATATTCACAAGTTTGGACCAAAACACTTACGCTTATTTCTCAAACAACCTAAATTACGCCAAATTGTTCCGCGGAAACGGCGCCAATTTTGATGACGTCCAAATCCACTACTAAAAAGTAAATGGACACGGTCGCATGCAATATAATTTACCCAACTATGAGTCGAGGTCGAATCCCACAGAGAACAATCTGTAGGCGATTAGGAATGTAAGAGAATTATCACTTGTTATGCAGTGCCAAACACTTAGAATTGATTTGAGAAAATATTTATAGCTAAATGCAAAAATGTAAACTAACCTAACCTAGAAATCAAGTAAAATGATCAATGGCTACAAGGATAGATGCATCGGGAATTACACTCAAGTAACGATCCAATGTATTTCACGATTTAACAAATATGAGCGAGTTTATTTTAATTAGCCACGGGTAATATTTCTATATTAGCTTCTTCCGAAGACTAACAAGACTTCATAATTGAATTATCCCTAAAACAATTAACAGATTAAGCACTCCCGGATATGGCTACAAGTAGTTCAATCCTATCCCTAGGTAGAATCTATAAAATGAGGGTTAACGCCTCAAGTTCTTGTTAATTAATCTTTTCCAAACCCAAATTATCTTTTCCAAAATTAACTCGGAGTTAATGGGTGAGTCCTAGGGTTAGCTAATCCCTTTGGAAACATTAAAGAACAAGAATAATTAAAGAAACAATAACTCACTTCATAAATAAATGAAAATCATTCAATACATAAGCACAACAAGGTATTTAATCCACACTTTAAACCAGAATATTTCCATGAACAAGATTCAAGTGTTGGATAAAATACTACACACTTAGATATACAATACAAAGCAACGAAATGAAGAAATAAACATAAATGGGTAAGAAATCCTTAACCACAAGCTTCAAATCTTCAAGACCCAAGTGTGTGTGCAAAACTCTAGCTTCCACCTTGTTCTATCTATGTCTAAGAACTCAAAAATATCCTCAAGATGTCCAGATATTCCAAAGATATCTTACAAATGAGTTGATTTGGGTATTAAAGGGTTTGGGGTCAAAAATGTGAAATTCTAGTACTGCCCAGTTTTCACGCCTAGTTTCTTCATCGCGTTCGCGAAGGCTTACTTTCCTCAGTCATCGCGTTCGCGTTCACAGCTTCGTGTTCGCGAAGGTTCATGTTCTGCTACATCGCGTTCGCATTGTGTACTACACGTTCGCGAAGGTCTAGCTGCTAGCTTCTTCGCGTTCGTGTAGTACCTTCGCATTTGCGAAGAGTAAACCGCTGGGCAGTTTCTCATTGTCCATTTTAGCTCATTTTTGACTTGTTTTTGCTTGGTTTCTTCACCATTACCTCTAAATCACATACAACTTGTAAAATAGAAGTAAATGACATTAATTATACGATTTTTATCACTCAAACATAGCAAAGGTATAGGTTTAAAGACAAGATAAGTTGGTAAAATACCAACTTATCAATCAGGCGCCTGTGCTCCAACTGGAGCTACTGGTAGCTCCTATGTGGCAGCTCGCCCGAGTGCTCTGGTTGCACCACGTGCGCGTACTCGGCCACTACCCCAGCCCCGGCATCTGGCGGCTCTAGCAGGGGATGCGGTTGCCTGGTCAACTCCGGTAGCACGTGTCCTCACCATCTGTGAGAGAATAGAAGACAGAAGTTTTAGAATTTCAAAGTCAATAACCTCGCATGACAACGAATCAAATGAAGTGGAATTTTCCTAACAGTTTCATAGCCTCCCAAAGATAAGTACAGACGTCTTCGTACCGATTCGCGAGACTCTAATAAACCAGCTTGTGACTCACGACTCCTATGAACCTAGATCTATGATACCATCTTGTCACGACCCTAGATCTCACTCCATGAACTGTCGTGACGGCACCTAGTCTCTATGAGTAAGTAAGCCTAATATTGCGGAAAAAGGAGCAATAATATAAAAACTATCAACTAATAAGTAAATTTAAACAAGGAAGGCAATGCCGCTTGGCATAAACACTTAGCATTTCTGAACAGTACATGAGCTCTCCCCAAAACCCGGAATGTCATAAGTCACAAGCTAATGAATGACACAGTACTCCCATACTATAGAGTCTAATACAAGAAAAAAATACAAGAAGTCTTTAACTTGAGGAAGAGTAGATAGGAACTTCTAGGTCTATGGACGCGGTAGATATACCTTGAAGTCTCTACAGTCGTCTTGCCTCACTAGTAATGTGGCTTGAAAGAGGTACCTGTATCTGCACACGAAACACATGTGCAGGAAAGGGCATGAGTACACCACAATGGTACCAGTAAGTGCCAAGCCTAACCTTGGTGAAGTAGTGACGAGATCAGTTCAGGGCCCTACTAGTATATATATAACAAAATAATACATAATGAAATACCTCAGTAAAGATAAATACTGAAATTTAACAAGAATGAATTCACAGAAAAACAACAGCTCAATACACCGAGATAACAACAGGGGATCTCCTAGGATACCGTCCTGTAGTCCCAAACGTAAATGTGCAGGGGGCTCTACCGGAATACCATTCCGTAGTCCAAAAAGTAAATGTGCAGGGGATTCTACCGGGATATCATCCCGTAGTCCCAAACGTAAATGTGCAGAGGGATCTACCGGGATACCATCTTGTAGTCCCTAACGTAAATGTGCAGGGGAATTTACCGAGATATCGTCCCGTAGTACCAAAGTAAATATGCAGGGGGATCTACCAGAATATCGTCCGTAGTCCTAAAGTAAATATGCAACTCTATCAACGTAGACAACAATTTAAACAAAGAATTCTACAGTTTAGACTAAGTTCAAATCAAAGAAGACAGGTAATTTTCACTAAGCATGTTGCACAGAGTTCAGACAGACAGTTAGGGTAGTTAACACACTTAAGGCACGTAGGCATTCTCTCCTAAGCTAAACAGGATACTTACATATACTAGTGTTGCTCAATTAAAGGAAAAACAAATATTTACCTAATAAAAATGGGGTTTTTCAACAAATATCCCGTGTACGCACTCGTCACCTCACATACACGGAGCTCATATATCAAATAGTACCAAATCCTAAGGGGAGTTCCCCCAAACAATGCTAGGCAAGCCACTTACCTCAAAACAAGCTCAAATCAATCTGAAATCACGCTCTTGCCACGAGTATCCAACTCTGAGTGGCCCAAATATAATCAAATTAATAACATAGAGTAAATATAGATAAAAACAACAAAATTTAGAGAATGAAATCAAAGCTAAGGTAAGAAAATAGAAAAATGCCCAAAAATCCTCCCGAAGCCCACGTCGAATATGGTAAAAGTCACAAACTATAAACACCCATTCACTCGAGAGATCACTAGTGCAAAAATCATCTAAATCTTACGCCTAAATCCCACTCAAATCTCAGACATTTGGTTGGGGAACTTTTCCCCCAATTTCCCAACATCCTCACTAAAATGCTCTAATTAGATGAAGAATACGATAATATATTAATGTAATATAATTAAAATCGAGTTAGGATTAGTTACCCAATAGCTCTCCTTCAAAATCGCTCAAAAACTCGCCTTCCATCGAGCTCCAATTTGAATTTTTGTAATATGAATTTTAAACCCTCGAAATCTCCTTTCTGCCCAGCAAATTCCGTTTCTGCGATCCCAGGACCGCATCTGCGGTCCCGCACCTGCGATGGTGCGTAATTTCCATCGCAGGTGCGGCTTTTCACTTAATGCACCTTGTCCGCTTTTGCGATCAAGAGGTCGCACCTACGCGTGCGCACCTACAGATTCTCATCTGCGTCTGCGGTCCCAGACCGCTCTTGCGTTCCTTCACTCTCACCAGCGGGCATCGCAGATGCAGAAGTCCCCTTGCACGTGCGACACCAAATTTCCTCCAAATATCCGGTTCTGCACATGGTCGTCCGCATATCGACTCTGCACCTACGGCTCCCTACTGCAGGTGCGAAAACACCAGAACCAGCTCACCTGAAAGTCCTCTAAGTCCAAAGCTTTCACCCGTTGAGCATCTGAACCACAGTTGAGGCCCCCATGACCTCAACCAAACATACCAACCAATCCTAAGACACCATACGAACTTAGTCGAGCCCTCAAATTACATAAAACAACGTTAAAAACACAATTCATCCTCCAATCCAAACCTAATAAACTTGAAACTTCAAAATACTACAAGCCTAAACCAACCAAACCATGTTCCATTGACATCAAATTTCACACACAAGTCATATTCCACACTACGGACCTACTCCAACTTCCAGAATAGGATTTTGACCCCGATATAAAAAATTCCACTACCGGCTCGGAACTCAAAAAATTCAACTTTTGCTATTTCAAGCCTAAATAAGCTACAGACCTCCCATACACGATCTGAATACGCCCCAAGCCCAAAATCACCCAACGGAGCTACAGAATTGATCGGACTCCATTCTGGAGCCGTCTTCACACTGTTCCAACTACGGTCCAAATTCTAAGTCTTAATCTCTTATTTAGGGACTAAGTGTCCCAAAACATTCCGAAACTCTGAACGAATGATCCCGGCAAGTCACAATAGAGGAATTAGATACGGGGGAAGCAGTTAATAGGGGATTGAGGCATTAATTCTCAAAACAACCGGCCGGTCGTTACAGATGTTTTATATAGGGGTGAAATCAGTTGAATCCTTTTGCATATTTAGCTCCGAGACCTAAAATAAGTCATTTACATCTTAAGAAAACTAAATCCTAAAAGGATTCTATTTCTTTATGTAAAAGACTTCTCCATGCGCTTTTTCTTTTCATCCAAGTATTCCCATAATTAATTAATCCTTGTTGACCGCAAATTGTTCCAATTATTATCGTACTTTCAGCCGAAAAATAAATCTTTTAAGGAATTCGACTTGCATTAGGAATCAACTTCCAAATTCTGATCAGTGTTCTTCAGGTAATCTAGTTATTTTGATGTGTAATCTTGCTCTTTTGATATGTTCTTGACACGTCTGTAATAATGTATATTAGTACAATATTTGTCTTTAAAAGACCAATAAATATCTTTAAAACACCTGGTTCTTTGATAAATATTTCCTAATCATCAAAACCAATTTAAACTCTACTGAATAAATTCTCCCCTTTTGATAATGACAAACCAGTGATGTGGGCAATCCAGCTCAACTTCTAACATGCCAATGTGCTCTCTTTGGCATAAGAACTAGATTGATCAATATAAGAATCAGCGGTCAGCAGCATTGGCATTTTGAAAAAAATTGTTCTCGCATAAGTCAAGAGACTCATCATCTATTCATTGTAACCCTATAGATGGTTAGGCGTAAGAGCCAGACTGGTTCAACATTTTTCCTGCAAACAGATAACTTGTGATCACTATTAAGATATTTTTGTAGAATCATTCCTTAGAGACCAGGTTCATTGATCAGTATATGTGCACATTCTTTACTTCTCTCTTTTGGCAATATCGAAAAAGCATCAGTAAAGTCAAAAGAGTAAATTAAGAAATATTAGACTAAGAGCTAACCATTCACAAAAATCAAGAGCTCGAACATTTAACCTACAGATGTTATCCATCTTTAAGTGACTCATCAGACTGAAAGCATAGTTTTTTTTATATATGTACCAATTAAGTTATCAAACCCAAACCCATATAAAGTTACAAGAACCTGCTAAAATTACCATAAAAAGTAAATCAACCGAGTATAAAACATAGCAAAAATAGGTAATAACTTAGATGGAACTAGTTTGGACTAGGCTAAGGAAAGACTAAGGACCAGGTTCACTTGATGGGGGAGGATTGGCTCTATATTAGCCCAAACAGTTTGTTAAGGTATTCAGTAGAAGCAGCTTGCTCTTTCTTCATCTGCTTCCGCAACTTCCCATTCTAATCTTTTAATGGGCCAACCTCCTTTCATAGCTTATGTTTCTCTTCATTGGCAATTTTTCGTTCATTGAGCAATTGATTTATCACACTATTGCTCTTTCGGCCTAGTTGCTTAGCCTGTCATGACCCAGAATCCTAACCAATGGGATCATGATGGCACGTAATATTGCTTGCAAGGCAAGCCAATACTTAAAAATAGATAAAAATCTAGACTAACCGGTAACAACATAATAAAATAGAATAAGAGTTAAACTCAAAATATTTGTAAATAAGTTTTAAAACACAACTTCCCAAGATTTTATGTCACATTGTACATGAGCTACTATGTGTACTACATAACAAAGTCTGCATAGAAATATGATACAGTCTGATACAAGAAAATTGCAATAATGAGAGCGAAGGTAACTCCGGAGTCTGTGGACAAAAAAGCACACTACTTCGAGTCTCCCTAGTCACCAAGCTATGCTCCCCGCTAGATAGTGCTAGGACCCACACCAGAATATGCACAAAAAATACAGAAGTATAGCGTGAGTATAACCGATCCCATGTACTCAATAAGTATCGAGACAATATAGTGACGAGGCAATGATAAGACACTTACCGTAAACATATAAAAGTAACAAGTAGAAATAAATGGCAAAATAGAGATGATGGGTAGAATCATAAAATTAATTAAGATGATAGATAACAAGGTTCCCTTAAATAACATCTTGACACAACCTTATAACGAAACACCACAGGGAGAACAACAACCAACAATAACTACAATACATCCTATTTGTTGTGGAGCACAAACCGATCCCTCTATCAATAATAAATACCGTTGCGATGTGCACCCCAATCCCAATATAAATTATAAATACCATTGCGGTGTGCAACCCGATCAAAAATTAATATAATCAATCATTAATACTGTTGTGGCATGTAACCTGATCCAATACACCAATTCATATAAAAACACCCAATAATTAACCAAGTATGGCAAAACTCATAACATAAGATAAAAGAACCAAAGCGCATAATTTACCAAGGAAGTAGGAACACGAACAAGAGTGACGAACAAATTTAATATTCAAGAACTAGCCTCACAATATATATATATATATATATATATAAAATTAATCATAAGTATGAGAACAATATAAAGGTCGCTGAATCCGACATAGATAGTAGAGTAAGACAAGAAAATATTAAAGGCAATAAAGCAAGTAAAGGCATGAAGCATGTAAAGGCATCTATCTAATAACATGTAAGAGCATGTAACAAGTAAAAGAACGTGACAACAGTCATTAAACGATTAGAAGCATGTAATAAATCAGGGCACGTAACAAGTGAAGGCATATATATATATATATATCAAGTATAAACTTGTATCAAGTAAGAACACATAACAAGTAAAAGCATGAAATAAGTAAAGATATGGTATAATAAAAGGCATGAAATAAACTAGTCCACCCCACATGCTTTAACCTATGACAACGTATATACGCTCGTCACCTTGCATATACATTGTCCCCACGTATATATCACGTAGTAATAGACAAATCACATCCTAATTCCCTCAAATCAAGTTTAATCATGATACTTACCTCTTTCTGGATTAAAATCAACAATCCAACATAGTTTTCCTTTACAATAAGCCTACAAACCATTTGAATCTAGTCAAATAATGCCCAAATAAGTCAAAACAAGCTTTAGAAAGTACCCTATTATCAAAAACGTTTGATCCTTAATATATTTCGAGAAGTCAAAAAAAAAATCACTCGTGCACACGTGTAAAAATCCTAAATTAAGATCAATTTTCGTTTACCCAGTCTTTCTCGAGTCCAAATATGTAGTTTACATCAAATTGGACCTCAAATCGAGGTCCCAATCCGCAAAATTATCCTTTATATGTTTTTTCCCAAAATCCCAATATCTACCCTTAAAAGTACTAGATTTAGGGATAAAAACTTTTAGAAATTCATAAGAATAAATCAAAACTAGGTAAAATCATTTACTTTAAAAGTTGGGATGAAAATCCTGTCTAAACTCTCCCAAATTCGTTGTCTAGGTCTCAATAATAGTGAAAAGTGGCTAAATTCCCATTTTTATACTTGGGCGAACTTTCCACTTCGTATTCACTAAGGGATATACACATTTGCAAGACCAACGGTCAGTGACCATTGCGGTCACGAAGCCCATCTCATATTCACATAAGGCAACTCCTAGCCAAGCCTTCGCGTTGATAACACACCTCACGCGTTCGTAAAGGCAAAACCCACTACCTCTAGAAGGCATAGAATCCTTCGCGTTCGCAATCCAAGAGTTGCATTCGCGAAGAGAAAATGTTCCCTGGCCTCAACTCCTTCAATGCGGTCGTCGGACCATCGTCACGATCGTGAAGACCATTCCCTTCCAGCGCCAAAAACACTACGTGAACATGGTATTAGCTACGTGATTGTGAAGAACAACCTGGCTGTTGATCTCCCAGTTTTTCCCTCATATTCCTCAAATATATATATATATATATGATGTAACGACCCGACTGGTCGTTTTGCATTTTCAAACCCCGTTGCATTATTCCGCACTTGCTTTAGCTAATTTATGACTTGTGGGGACGGAGGGTTCGGAAGTTAGAAGAGTTTTGAGCAACAATAAGCCTAGTTGCTTCTTTAAGTTTCTTTAAAAAGGGTCAAGTTTGACTTCGGTCAACATTTTGGGAAAACTGACCCGGAATTGTGATTTGGCAATTTCTGAGGGTCCGTGGAAAAATATGGGACCTGGGAATATGCTCGGAATTGAATTCCGAGGTCCCTAGCCCGAGTAATGAATTTTTTCGTGAAATTGTTAAGTTAAAGTTTCAAAGATTTAAATAAACTAAGAAATCATTGTTTTCATAGGTATCGGGTTCGGATTTCGATTCTGATCCTTGGTACAAGTCCAAAATATCAGTTAAGACCTACCCGTAAAATTTGGTGTCCATCCGAGTAGTTTAAGGGCGTTTTGACCCGTTGAAGGAGAATTAAGAACTTGAAGTTCAATGAATTGATTCATTTGGTTTTGGGGGTTGATTACCGGATTTAGCATTGTTTTGAGTGTTCGAGGGTTCGAGTAGGTCCGCCTCGTGATTTCAGACTTGTCGGTTATGTTCGGGCGGGGCTCGGGAGCCCCGAGCGTCAAATGGTCGAGATTCGAGTGAAGTTGAAAACTTAGGAAAAAGCCTTATCTGCTGCTTCTGTCATAACCGCTTCTGCGGCTCTTGGACCGCAGAAGTGAGACCGCAGAAGCGGAAGGGGCCAGGCCCAGGGGAAACCGCAGGAGCGGACCCCTGACCGCAGAAGCGGTCCATCCGCCCAGGCCCAGAACCGCAAAAGCGGTGGCCTTTCCGCATAAGTGGCCTCGCAGAAGCGAGGTTTAGACCGCAGAAGCGGCCCAGGCCCCCTTGGCCTTTTCCGCAAAAGTGGCTCACTTCCGCAGAAGTGGAACCCGTAGAAGCGGGATTCCTGCCGCAGAAGCGGAAATCACTGGGGGCAGAAGGGTTCATTAATACGAACCCATACTCATTTCTCTCATCTCTCACTACACACTTGGGCGATTTTGGGGGTTTCAAAGAGAGAGTTTCCACATATCATTGCAAGGTAAGTAATTCCGTCCCACTTTTAGTTCAAATACATAAACATTAGGTAGATTTAACACTAAAATTAGGTAAAAATCAAGAGATTAGAGTTAGACCTAGGGTTTAGTCAAAACTAATATTTAATCCTCTAATTTATCATGAAATGAACTAGAAATCACATATTTGTGATCCTTAGGTGATAGAGAACAGCTTCCTTCGAAAAATATTGGAATCCGGGTATGTGGGCCCGGGGTCGGAAATTAGGAAAACTTGTATTTATGGTTAGGAAATTGCTTAAACAATTAGAATTTAACCTTGTAAGCTCTTATTGACTAGTTCTTGCTTATTTTAATTAGTTGGTGCTCGTTTGGCTACGAATTGAGGGTTTGGGCCTATTCTTGATATCGGAAGTGCACTTCGGAGCGAGGTGAGTCTCCTTTCTAACCTCGTAAGAGGGAATTGTCCCCTTAGGATTAATGTTTGTGTGTTTGTTGCTAAATGCGGGGACTACGCACGCGTTAGGTGACGAGAGCCCGTGCGTAGCTACTACTATGATAAATGTCCGGGTAGCTTAGGTCCTACAACATGCCTATTAAATATATCTCTTATGTTAAATCGTTGTTATGAACACCTAGCATTTACTAGCGACTTAAAAGGGGATAGGAGCATACTTGTATAGTTAATTAAGTTTGATTTGGTAATCTTGACCATTTATGTGCCATGTGTATGAACTTGATATTTCATCCTTATTTGTGGATCGGGCCGATTGCCTCGGTATGAATAGATGCATCTATAGGCGCGCCGTCGACCCTCGGCAAGTGCACAGTTTATTTATGTTGGATCGGGTCGTCGCCTCGGTATTATGTGCGCATGTTAATTGTGGAAAAGCCAATACATGCTTTATTTTGCCATTATCTCATATGATAAATTATAAACTTGATGCTGTAAAGTTCTTGACTTATACCACTTGCCATAAACTGTTGATACTTGTAAATTCCATGATTTGAATACATCATACTTATATGTATATGTATATATTAATTGACCTTAGTAAGTATCGAGTCGACCTCTCGTCTCTACTTCTTCGATTAGACGGGATACTTACTGGGTACATATTGTTTATGTACTCATGCTACACTTCTGTACTTAAATGTACAGGATTTGAGGCAGGTGGATCCGGACATCACTCTGGTGCATATCAGTGAGCACATCTGGGACTTCTACGGTGAGCTGCACTCCCTTCTTGCCGATCCGCAGCCGAAGAAGTCTTCCTTGTATTTTTTTTGTTGTTGTTTCTGTCTATCCTGATTCAGACAGTAGGATAGGGCATTATTCATTTTGTGTATATTCTACTAGTTGCCCGTAGCTTGTGACACCAGGTTCTGGCACACATAGTAGTAGACGTTATTTTGGGTTGTATAACTGTCTTTACATTTTATTGATCTTTACTGGTTTATGACTTTAATTGGGGGAAAATCTATTATAATGGTTTTTGGTAAGGGTAAAATGTGTTTAATTATACTTCCGCGTTGGCTGGCCTGACAAATGGTGTCGGGCGCCATCATGGCCTATTATGGAAAATGGGTCGTGACAACATGGTATCAGAGTACTAGGTTCACGTAGGTCTCACAAGTTACAGGCAAACCTAATAGAGTCTTGTAGATCGGTACGGAGACATCTGTATTTATCTTCGAGGGGCTATAGGGTGTTAGGAAAGACTACTCTTTATTCATTTTCCATCGTGCAGTGGTCAGTATACTAAGTTTCCTCTTCTATTCTCTCACAGATGGTGAGGACTCGTACCGCCGACGTTCCGGACCTGGGAAGAGCTGCTCCCCCGTTGCCAGAGGCCGAGGCAGAGGCCGGGGGAGGGCACCGGCCCGCGGTAGGGGACGAGGGCATCCCAGAGCTATTCCAGTTGCACCACCAGCAGACCCTGCAAGGGATCCCACTATTGAGGAGCAGGGCGAGGCGCCCACAGCTGTGCCTACTCCGGCGGATTTCATGACTGCGCCGGGATTCCAGGAGGTCATGGGCCGTATGCTCCGGTTCATAGACACCATGACTCAGGCTAGTTTATTTCCAGCAGACCCAGCTGCTTCGCAGGCAGGAAGGGGAGCACAGACTCCTACTGCTCAGGCTCCAGGTCATGCAGCCGCGGTATATCAGACTCCGGGTGCACTACCCGCAGAAGGGGTTCAGCCAGTTGCTGCAGAGGTACCCCAGCCTAGGCCAGCTATGGAGTTCGATCTGCAGAAGTTACTAGACAGATGGACCAGACTTCACCCTCCAGTCTTCGGAGGTGAGCGTCATGAGGACGCTCAGGATTTCATCGACAGGTGCAGGGACAAACTGCACGCTATGAGGATATTGGAGTCGCATGGAGTCGACTTTACTACTTTTCAGCTTGAGGGCAGGGCCCGCAGATGGTGGCAGTCCTATGTTCTTGGTAGGCCCACCGGTTCTCCTCCCATCACTTGGGGTCAGTTGGTACAATTGTTCCTGGACAGGTATATTCCGCCCTCCGAGAGGGAAGAGCTGCGGTATCAATTTGAGCACCTTGAGCAGGGTCAGATGTCTGTGACCGACTATGAGGCGAGGTTTTCTGAGTTATCTCGCCATGCACTTATGATACTTCCTACAGATGCAGAGAGAGCGCGGAGGTTTGTCGCCGGATTGCAGCCCAATATTCGATCGGGTATGGACCGAGAGGTGGAGATGGGTACAGAGTACCAGCTTGTGGTCGAGATTGCTCGCCGGATTGAGGGATATCGTCAGAGGGGTAGGGAGCAGATACAGCAGGACAAGAGAGCCAGATTCTTTGGAGAGTTCAGAGGTGCCCCAGCTAGGGGCAGAGGTCAGTATGGGAGGGGTCAGCCCAGTAGGCCCCCATCTTCAGCACCACCACCTCCCGCCCGGGGTGCTCCAGCACGCCCCTATTTCAGTGCCATGCCAGAGAGTTCCTACCGCCCGCCAGCTATTCAGGGTTCTTCCAATGGGTATTCAGGTCCTCAGAGTTCTTCTGGTCCCTACTTCAGTGCTATGACGGAGACTTCATATCGCCCACCGGCTATCCAGGCTCCTCCCACGGGGTCTACGAGTCATCAGGGACAGTCATCAGGGCAGCAGGTTGCCGCACCATGTTGTTTTAAGTGCGGTGACCCAGGCCACATGAGGAGATACTGCCCTAGGCTTAGGGGCAAGGCAGTACAGCAGGGGCAGCAGCCCATGACTCCAGCAACAGCGGCCCAGCCACCTAGAGGTGGAGGGCAAAGTGGTAGAGGTCGATCCAGAGGTGGAGGCCAGACAGGGAGAGGTCAGCCAGCTACTCCTCAGTCAGGTGGAGGCCAGACAGCCGGTGCTCCAGCTAGATTCTATGCCCTTCCAGCCAGGCCGGATGCATTGGCCTCTGATGCCATCATCACAGGTATTATCTCCGTCAGCGGTAGAGATGCATCGGTATTATTTGATCCAGGGTCCACTTATTCTTATGTATCATCTCTGTTTGCTCGTTTCCTGGCTATTTCTCCTGAGCCTTTGGGTGCTCCTGTTCATGTGTCCACTCCTGGGTGATTCTGTGGTTGTGAACCGGGTCTACCGGTCTTGTGTGGTTACTTTCTATGGTCTTGAGACTAGAGCAGATCTCCTGCTGCTCGATATGATCGATTTTGAGGTTATTCTGGGCATGGATTGGTTATCTCCATATCACGCCGTTCTAGATTGCCATGCCAAGACTGTTTCTATAGCGATGTCAGGGTTGCCGAGATTGGAGTGGAAGGGTTCCACAGTTGATACGCCTAGCAGGGTCATCTCTTTCCTGAAGGCTCAGCACATGGTGGAGAAGGGATGTTTGGCTTATCTAGCTTATGTACGAGACACCACCACAGAGTCTCCGACGATTGATTCAGTGCCAGTAGTCCGAGAGTTCATCGATGTTTTTCCTTCTGATCTTCCTGGCATGCCTCCGGACCGTGATATTGATTTCTGTATTGATTTGGCTCCAGGCACTCAGCCTATATCTATCCCGCCGTACCATATGGCTCCTAAGGAGCTGAAGGAGCGGTTGGAAGAGTTGTTAGCCAAAGGGTTTGTTAGGCCCAGTGTATTGCCTTGGGGTGCACCAGTGCTATTTGTGAAGAAGGATGGGACTATGCGGATGTGCATTGATTACTGCCAGTTGAACAAAGTCACCATCAAAAACAAGTATCCATTACCCCGTATTGATGATTTGTTTGACCAGCTGCAGGGTGCTAGGGTGTTCTCCAAGATCGACCTGAGGTCAGGGTATCATCAGTTGAAGATTCGGGATTCAGATGTTCCGAAGACCGCATTCAGGACTAGATATGGCCACTATGAGTTTCTAGTGATGTCCTTTGGCTTGACTAATGCTCCAGCGGCATTTATGGATCTGATGAACAGGGTGTTCATGTCATGACCCGGATTTCCCAGGTCGAGGCCTCAGGGGGCTGACCTCTCCACTGAACACGAACAGAGGGAAAACTCCTAGATCTCAACTGACGGACCTGCCGGTCTAGTATAGCTATCGGCTCCTCCTCATAAGATAAATCTTTGTCCAACTGGACAGTGCTGAAGTCTAATACATGGGTAGGATCGCCGTGATACCTCCGAAGCATAGACACATGAAAAATTGGGTGCCCGGCTGATAGGCTAGGTGGCAATGCAAGTCTATAAGCCACCTCTCCCACCCGATCAAGAATCTCAAACGGACCAATATACCTAGGGCTAAGCTTGCCCTTCTTTCCGAACCTTATCATGCCCTTCATAGGCGACACCCGGAGCAATACCCGCTCACCAACCATGAAAGCAACATCTCGAACCTTACGATCTGCATAGCTCTTTTGCCTAGACTGAGCTGAACGAAGTCTGTCCTGAATGACCTTGACCTTCTCCAAGGCCTCCTGAACTAAATCTGTACCTATCAACCGAGCCTCTCCCCGCTCGAACCATCCAATCGGAGACCGACACCGCCTACCATATAAGGCCTCATAAGGAGCCATCTGGATGCTCGACTGGTAGCTGTTATTGTAGGCAAACTCTGCTAAGGGCAAGAACTGATCCCATTAACCTCCAAAGTCAATAATACAAGCCCGGAGCATATCCTCCAAAATCTGAATAGTCCGCTCGGACTGACCGTCCGTCTGAGGATGGAACGCTGTGCTCAACTGAACCTGGGTACCTAGCTCCTGCTGAACCGCTCTCCAGAAGCGCGAGGTAAACTGCGTACCCCGATCCGAAATGATAGATACCGGCACTCCATGAAGGCGAACAATCTCTCGAATATAAATCTCAGCTAACCTCTCGGATGAATAGGAGACTGCCATTGGAATGAAATGCGCTGACTTGGTCAGCCTATCAACAATGACCCAAATAGCATCAAACTTCTTATGAGTCAGCGGAAGTCCAGTAATGAAATCCATGGTAATCCTCTCCCACTTCCACTCGGGGAGCTCAATCCTCTGAAACAAACCACCGGGTCTCTGATGCTCATACTTGACCTGCTGACAGTTGAGATACCGAGCCACATATGCAACAATATCCTTCTTCATCCTACGCCACCAATAATGCTGCCGCAAAGATGTATCAGGACTAATATTAACAGCAATCCAGAGTAACAACTAAACAGCTTAGGTTCACAATGAACAAAGAATCAATACTCAATTACAAACACATAGCCTCAATAACTGTTGCGGCGTGCAACCCGCTCCATAATTACTATTGTATAATTGTTGCAGCGCGCAACCCGATCCTCACCTTTTATTGTTGTGGCGCGCAACCCGATCCTCAATACCATTTAACAGTCCGACTCCCCAAACAACAGACACAATTAAGGGGCATAAAAATAAGTAAATATTTGACAAACATCCCGGCAAGGGAACAACCAACAACGCTTTCTCTTTCTTACTTTTCTTATCTTATGATTCGCTCTACTATTTTGAGCCAACGCTCCAAGGAATCAAGTCATTTCGTATAATTTCAATATTCGTATCACAATTCGATCCTATGCTCCCAGGAATCAAATGATCATGTTACCGTTCACATGTTATTCACAACATATAGAAATCCTCCCATAAACACGGAGTTCACAACCAAGTCATGATAATCACGTTATAAGGACTCACGGTCATGCTAGACTCCAATGTATAGATACTCGTCACCATGCCTATACATCGTACTCGATCACATAGCAATTAGCAACAAGACTCAACTCCTATTCCCTCAAGCTAGGGTTAAACCAAACACTTACCTCAAAGCCTTGAAATCCACTTAATCCTCAACTATTGCTTTACCTCGTGGTTCCACCTCCAATTCGCTCGAATCTAATCACAAATTGCTCAATTACTTTAATAAACATTATATGAATCAATTTGAATGCATAAAAATGAGTTTCCCAAGTTTTTTTCCAAAAATTCCATATTAGACTTATAAATTAGACTTCCGCTATTATTATTATTAAATTCCATATTTCTTATTGATGCTATAGATTGTTAATAGACTTATTTATTAATGAAAGGTAAATAAGTTGGCTTGCCTAGCTACCACGAGTAGGCGCCATCACAATCCCGATGGTGGGAAATCCGGGCCGTGACAGTTCAGGCCTTATATTGATTCTTTTGTCATCGTCTTCATTGACGACATCCTGATATACTCACGTAGCCTGGGGGAGCACGAGCAGCATTTGAGAGTAGTGCTTTAGACCTTGCGAGAGCAGCAGCTTTATGTTAAGTTCTTCAAGTGTGAGTTTTGGCTGGAGTCAGTAGCATTCTTGGGGCATGTAGTGTCAGGGGAGGGTATTAAGGTGGATCCCATGAAGATTGAGGCAGTTCAGAGTTGGCCACGTCCTACTTCAGTGACCGAGATCAGGAGCTTCTTGGGGTTAGCAGGCTATTACCGGCGATTTGTGCAGGGCTTTTCATCTATTGCATCACCTCTGACCAGATTGACCCAAAAGGGGGCCCCGTTCTGTTGGTCCGATGATTGTGAGGAGAGCTTCCAAAAGCTCAAGACGGCCTTGACTACGGCACCAGTTCTTGTATTGCCTTCCGGTTCAGGGATGTATACAGTGTATTGCGACGCTTCTCGCGTTGGCTTGAGATGTGTATTGATGCAGGAGGGGCGAGTTATTGCATATGCTTCACGTCAGCTGAAGGTTCATGAGAAAAATTACCCTGTGCACGATCTAGAGTTGGCGGCAATTGTTCATGCTCTTAAGATATGGAGGCATTATTTATATGGAGTGTCATGTGAGGTTTATACAGACCATCGCATCTTGCAGCATTTGTTCAAGCAGAGGGATCTTAATTTGAGGCAGTGCAGGTGGCTTGAGTTACTAAAGGATTATGACATTACCATTCTTTATCACCCAGGCAAGGCAAATGTGGTCGCGGATGCATTGAGTAGGAAGGCAGAGAGTATGGGTAGCTTGGCATTCATTCCTGCTGAGATGAGACCATTAGCTTTGGACATTCAGTCTTTAGCTAACAGACTCGTGAGATTGGACATTTCAGAGCCCAGCCGAGTTCTAGCATGTGTGGTTGCTCAGTCTTCGTTATCGGGGCAGATTAAGGCCCGCCAGTTCGATGATCCACATTTGGCGGCCCTTAGAGAGACAGTACTTCAGGGAGGTTCCAAGGAGATTTCTATTGGCGAGGATGGTGTGTTACGGCTTCAGGGCCGTGTATGTGTTCCCAATGTTGATGGCTTGAGAGAGAGGATTCTAGAGGAGGCCCACAGTTCGAGGTATTCCATTCATCCGGGTGCCACGAAGATGTATCGTGACTTGAGACAGCACTACTGGTGGCGGAGGATGAAGAAGGACATAGTGGAGTATGTTGCTAGATGTTTGAATTTCCAGCAGGTCAAATATGAGCACCAGAGGCCAGGTGGCCTACTTCAGCAGATGCCCATTCCGGAATGGAAGCGGGAGCGCATTACCATGGATTTCGTGGTTGGGTTGCCGCGGACTCAGCGGAAGGTTGATTCAGTGTGGGTTATTGTGGATAGATTGACCAAGTCCGCCCACTTCATTCCAGTGGCGACTACTTATACGGCGGAAAGATATGCCCAGATTTACATTCGGGAGATAGTGAGGTTGCACGGTGTGCCGGTCTCCATCATATCAGACAGAGGCCCTCAGTTCACTTCCCATTTCTGGAGAGCTGTTCAGAGTGAGTTGGGGACCCGCGTGGAGCTTAGCACGGCATTCCATCCTCAGACCGACGGGCAGTCGGAGCGGACAGTTCAGATTTTAGAGGATATGCTTAGACCATGTGTGATTGACTTTGGAGGGCAGTGGGATCAGTTCTTACCCTTGGCGAAGTTTGCATATAATAACAGCTATCGGTCCAGCATAGAGATGGCCCCGTATGAGGCATTATATGGTTGGCGTTGTCGTTCTCCTATCGGGTGGTTTGATCCTGGTGAGGCTAAGTTGCTTGGTACAGATGTGGTTCAGGATGCCTTAGATAAGGTAAAGTTGATTCAGGAGAGGCTCCTCACAGCTCAGTCCAGGCAGGAGAGTTACGCGGATCAGAAGGCGCGCGATGTATCATTTATGGTTGGCGAGAAGGTTCTCTTGAAGGTTTCGCCCATGAAGGGCATTATGAGGTTCAGAAAGAAGGGCAAGTTGGGCCCAAGGTTTATTGGCCCCTTCGAGGTATTGAGGCGAGTTGGAGAGGTTGCCTATGAGCTTGCTTTACCTCCCAGTTTATCAGGAGTTCATCCAGTCTTCCATGTATCGATGCTCCGGAAGTATCATGCCGACTATTCACATGTGTTAGATTTCAGTACCATACAGTTAGATGAGAGCTTGGGCTACGAGGAGAAGCCAGTTGCAATTGTTGATAGACAGGACCGCCAGTTGAGGTCCAAGAGGATTTCTGCAGTAAGAGTCCAGTGGAGGGGCCAACCAATCGAGGAGGCGACCTGGGAGTCCGAGGAGGACATGCGGAGCCGATATCCCCACTTATTCAGCAGTCCAGGTACTTTTCTATGTTCGTTCGAGGACGAACGTTTGTTTAAGAGGTGGAGAATGTAATGACCCGACTGGTCGTTTTGCATTTCCAAACCCCGTTCACTTAAATAATACTTTCCGCACTTGCTTTAGCTAATTTATAACTTGCGGGGACGGGTGATTCGGAAGTTAGAAGAGTTTTGAGCAAGAATAAGCCTAGTTGTTTCTTTAAGTTTCTTTAAAAAGGCCAAGTTTGACTTCGGTCAATATTTTGGGGAAACGGACCCGAAATCGTGATTTGGCAATTTCTGAGGGTCCGCGGGAAAATGTGGGACCTGGGCATATGCCCGGAATCGAATTCCGAGGTCCCTAGCCCGAGTAATGAAATTTTTTCGTGAAATTGTTAAGTTAAAGTTTCAAATATTTAAATAAACTAGGAAATCATTGTTTTCAAAGGTATCGGGTTTGGATTTCAATTCCGAAACTTGATACAAGTCCGAAATATCAGTTAAGACCTACCCGTAAAATTTGGTGTCCATCCGAGTAGTTTAAGGGCGTTTTGACCCGTTGAAGGAGAATTAAGAACTTGAAGTTAAATAAATTGATTCATTTGGTTTTGGGGGTTGATTCCTCGATTTAGCGTTGTTTTGAGTGTTTCGAGGTTTCGAGTAGGTCCGCCTCGTGATTTCAGACTTGTCGCTAGGTTCGGGCGGGGCACGGGAGCCCCGAGCGTCAAACGAGCGAGGCTCGAGTGAAGTTAGAATTTGGATAATGACTGAAGCTTGCTGCTTCTGTCATAACCGCATCTGCGGTTCTTGGACCGCAGATGCGGTCATTAGATCGCAGAAACGGAGAAGGGGCAGGCCAGGGGAAACCGCAAAAGCGGCCCAGGGACCGTAGAAGCAGTTCCGCCTATGCGGCCCCCAGACCGCAGAAGCGGTCGAGCCCCAAATCCCAAAAGCCGCAGAAGCGGCCAAATTCCGCAGAAGCGGAAATACTTCCGTAGATGCGAAAATAACTGGGGGCAGAAGGGTTCATTTAATACGAACTCAAACTCATTTCTCTCATTTTTCACTCTACACTTAGGCGATTTGGGTTCTTCCAAGAGAGGGTTTCCACATAACTTGGTAAGGTTAGTAATCCCCACTCACTTTTAGTTCAAATACATAAACATTAGGTAGATTTAACACTAAAAATTTGGTAAGATTAAGGGGTTAGAGCTAGACCTAGGGTTTAATAAAAACTAAGATTTAATCATGTAATTTGGCATGAAATGAACTAGAAATCATATATTTGTGATCCTCAGGTGATAGAGAACAACTTCCTTCGAAAAATCTCGGAATCCGGGCACGTGGGCCCGGGGTCGGAATTTAGGAAACTTGTGTTAATGGTTAGGAAATTGCTTAAATAGCTAGAATTGAACCTTGTAAGTCTTTATTGACTAGTTCTTACGTTGTTTAATTAGTTTGTGCTCGTTCGGCTTCGCGTTGAGGGTGTTGGGCTTGTTCTCGATATTGGAAGTGTGCTTCGGAGCGAAGTGAGTCTCCTTTCTAACTTTGTGAGGGGGAACTGTCCCCATAGGATTAATAATTGAATAATTGTGCTAAATGCGGGGGCTACGCACGCGCTAGGTGACGAGTGTCCGTGCGTAGCTACTACTATGTCAATGGTCCGGGTAGCTTAGGACCCACACCATGCTTATTTCATATGATCTATTTAATATCTTGTTACTATGAGCACCTAGGATATGCTAGGGATTTTAAAAA
>NC_031989.1:14314740-14377182 GCF_001879085.1 Nicotiana attenuata
GCGCATGTTAATGTGGAAAAGCCTATACATGCTTTATTTTGCCATTATCTCATATGATAAATTATAAACTTGATGCTGTAAAGTTCTTGACTTATACCACTTGCCATAAACTGTTGATACTTGTAAATTCCATGATTTGAATACATCATACTTATATATATATATATTAATTGACCTTAGTAAGTATCGAGTCGACCTCTCGTCTCTACTTCTTCGAGATTAGACAGGATACTTACTAGGTACATATTGTTTATGTACTCATGCTACACTTCTGTACTTAAATGTACAGGATTTGAGGCAGGTGGATCCGGACATCACTCTGGTGCATATCAGTGAGCGCATCTGGGACTTCTACGGTGAGTTGCACTCCCTTCTTGCCGATCCGCAGCCGAAGAAGTCTTCCTTGTATTTTTTTTTTGTTGTTATTTCTGTCTATCCTGATTCAGACAGTAGGATAGGGCATTATTCATTTTGTGTATATTGTACTAGTTGCCCGTAGCTTGTGACACCAAGTTCTGGCACACACAGTAGTAGACGTTATTTTGGGTTGTATAACTGTCTTTACATTTTATTGATATTTACTGGTTTATGACTTTAATTGAGGGAAAAAAATCTATTATAATGGTTTTTGGTAAGGGTAACATGAGAATTTAATTATACTTCCGCGTTGGCTGGCCTGACAAATGGTGTTGGGCGCCATCATGACCTATTATGGAAAATGGGTCGTGACAAAATATTCTCCAAGTTTCATTATTTGAGGAAATTTTGCATTTCATTGATTGACGCTGGAAAAAATATATTGGCATTTCAAATAATTTTATGATATTTTGTAATGGATTTGTGCTGCAATGATTTCGAACTTAACAAATCAAGTGTGAAGTTTTTTTTGTAATTGTATAGAGATAATTCTGCTAAAATACTGCAATTACCTCATGAATTCTGAGCATCAATGATCTAGAATATTCTAAGGAGAAGAGAAAAGAAAATGAACTGCAGAGGAAGAAGAAGAAAGTGGAAGTCCACTATTTCATTTCCACTAACATATATATATATATATATAGAGAGAGAGAGAGAGAGATATAGAGAGAGAGAGAGAGAGAGAGAGAGAAAGAGAGAGAGAGAGAGAGAGAGAGAGAGAGAGACACGCACACTATATTAAAAGCACGAAGGCCCTTATCGAAATGTTGTTCGCCTTTTTTACCCTTTAACAATAGACTTTATATTAGACAAAATCGTAATTTAAATATTTTTTAATATTTAGGACTTTAAAGTCAACTAAAATCTTAATTATTAAATTTTTCCTTATTTGAATTATGTAAAAAATCTTAATATTCAGGACATTAAAACAATATTGTTTTGGAAAAATAGGAGTATTACGTTTCTTTTCCTTACATTTTCTTACGAAAATATTTATAAAATGTCTGAACCTTATTCTTCTTATAGATTAGTGTACTTAGAATTCTAAGGGGAACCTTGTTTATATTATTACGATTAAAAGTTTATACTTAACATTTTTAAAATTAATGATATTATACAAAAAACTAATAAAGATAAAATATTATTTGAGTAGGAAAGGAGTTCAAAAGTATTATATTTTTTATATTACTAATGTTTGGGCACGCGCGTTGCGCGTGTACCCAATATCAGGATGTAAACTATTTAAAACCAATGAAATATCATTGATTATTATTTGACTTATAGTATAAAAATAAAGAAAAAAATTAAGTTCCTAAAAAACGGAAAAATGATGAATGATGATGTTATCTAGCTAACTCGCTAATTCAAAAAATGAGTAAATCACAATCCATGTCCTTAGATATCTTATTGAATTATCCACATACCATTGAATTTCACTAAAAATGAATGAATGCCATATTTTTCCATTAATTAACTTGCATATTCTTTGTCGAATGAAAATATCATCAAAGTACATGGAAAGGATACACAAGTCTACACACACAAAGAAAAAAAAAAGAATCTTACTAAGGCAATAATAAAAGACAAAGCAAAAAAAATTCAAAAATTTTACTAAAAAACACAGTTATGGATCCCACTTCCAGAAACAGAGATATCTAATGCCATAGATTAGTCAAAAACTAAGTAGAAATAAGCAATTAGACAGAGTTCATTCAAGAAAAGAAAAGATTACATACTCTAATTTGTCTGCAAAAATATATCTAAAATTTAGAGTCGAAGGAATAACAAATTAGGTTAAACAAAGGATAAAATAGGCTTTGGTAAAAAGAAAACATGTGGTAAGGCACAAGAATGATCAAAATATTATTCATGTCCATATCAAACAAAGTATATCTGAGAAAATCAATGGTAATGCCATCTTACCCGAAAAGCAAATTCTGAACCTTACCCATAAAGAAACGAAACTTTACAAAAACTTAAATAATTTAGTCAGAATCCCAAAATGACTAATCAAATTACAACTTTATATATCAATTACAAATATCAAATTAATAAATCTATAACCCTCCCACGGACACCGATGCCCATTACTAAAATTAACTCTTAACCAACCAAAACGTCTAATCACAACAAGCACCTAGTCGAATTCATCATTTACTCAATTAAGTATACTTCATTGTAGAGTCATCTACAACGGGCTAGAACGGTCGACCGTTCGTAATGGTAAAGACCGAAATTAACTAACTTTTACCGTAAAGTTTTCCCGGTTTAGTAACGTTGCCCTAAACGGTAAAGTACTACGGTTTCTACCTTTTTTTGGAACCTTATTAAACCATTTAACTACTAGTTAACGTAAAGTTTTACGGTACCGGGACTTTACCGTAACCCGTAACGGTTAAGACCCCGTTTTTGGACCTTAACCGTTTTTACCTTATAACGTTTGGAACGGTTATTACNATAGGCTTTGGTAAAAAGAAAACATGTGGTAAGGCACAAGAATGATCAAAATATTATTCATGTCCATATCAAACAAAGTATATCTGAGAAAATCAATGGTAATGCCATCTTACCCGAAAAGCAAATTCTGAACCTTACCCATAAAGAAAGAAACTTTCAAAAATTAAATAATTTGTCAGAATCCCAAAATGACTAATCAAATTCAACTTTATATATCAATTTACAAAATATTCAAATTAAATAAATCTATAACCCCTCCCACGGAAGACCATGCCCATTATAAAAATTATTCTTACCAAACCCAAAAGTCTAATCACAACAAGCACCCTTAGTGAATTTCATCAATTTTTCTCAATTTAAGGTATCTTCATTTGGTGAGCATTCTCAAGGGCAGAAGCGGCCTTGATGAAGCAATATACTTCTATTCCGGTTGATGCCAGTAAGATCGTCTTCTTTTGTCTATAACATATCATGAAAATTTGGCGGACTTCAACCTGGAAGCCTTTGCAACTTTTCTATATGAGATCATTGAGTAGTGCAACATACTCAATTTACAGTGAACAATAGATACTCACAGTATAAATATTATTTATTACTATAAAATATCTTTATATTTTTCTACATTGTAACTGTGGAAGATAAAGAATCAAACAATCAAGGCTGAATAGTAAAGATAATTAAACTTACAAAATTGACGTAATAAAAGTAATCATTTGTGGAAGATGAAGAAACAAACAATTAAGGCTGAATTATAATTAAGATAATTCAACTTACAAAATTGATGGAATAAAAGTAATAAAAATAATCTCTCTCTTTTTGGATCAAGGATAAAATGGTCACTTAGTTTTTGAAGGATATTTTAGTAAAATAACTTTACCTAAAAGTCTTCATGCTTATAATATAGTATGATTGGAAAAGTACTAAGCCCCAATGCGGAAAAAATAAAATTATTTTAATATTGAGAACAAATAATTAAGTCTTTGAATTAATTACTCCCTCACTTTTAGTTTATATAAAACCTTTTACTTTTCCGAGATTCTACCACAGAAGCTATCCACCTTGTTAGGAGGTTGATGGAGCAGTATAGTGAGAGAAAGAAAGACTTGCATATGGTGTTCATCGACTTAGAAAAGTCGTACAATAAAGTTTCGAGGGAGGTTTTGTGGAGATGTTTGGAGGCTAGAGGTGTACCTATTGCCTATGTTAGGTTGATTAAGGACATGCATGATGGAGTAAATACCCGAATGAGGACAGTGGGTGGGGACTCGGACAATTTTTCGGTTATGATGGGGTTGCATCAGGGTCAGCACTCAGCCGTTTTTTGCTTGCTCTAGTGATGGATGTACTGACGCGCCACATCCAAGGGGAGGTGCCGTGATGCATGTTATTTGCAGATGATATTGTATTGATTGATGAGATGCGAGACGATGTGAACGCGCAATTAGAGGTATGGAGGCACACCCTGGAATCTAAAGATTTCAAGTTGAGCAGGACCAAGACAGAATACTTGGAGTGTAAGTTCAATGGGGAGACTTAGGGAGGGAAAGGGGAGGTGAGGCTGGACTCGCAGGTCATCCTTAGGAGAGGGAGTTTTAAGTAACTTGGGTCTATTATTCAGGGGGTGGGGAGATTGATGAAGATGTCACACATCGCATTGGGGCGGGATGGATGAAATGGAGACTCGCTTTCGGTATTTTGTATGACAAGAAGGTTCCACCGAAACTTAAGGGTAAGTTCTACAGAATGGTGGTCAGACCAACGATGTTGTGTGGGGCTGAGTGTTAGGCAGTCAAGATATCTCATGTCCAAAAGATGAAGGTAGCAGAGATCAGGATGTTGAGATGGACGTGCGAGCACACCGGGTTAGATAGGATCAGAAAGGAGGTTATTCGCGACAGGGTGGGTGTGGCTCCTATTGAGGACAAGATACAAGAAGCACGACTTAGGTGGTTTGGTCATGTGAGGAGGAGCAGCACAGACACCCCGCTAAGGAGGTGTGAGAGGTTGACATTGGATGTCCTATGGAGAGGTAGATGTAGGCTAAAGAAGAGGTGATTAGGCAAGACATGGCGCAGCTTCAGCTGACCAAGGACGTGACCCTTGATAGGAAGTTGTGGAGGTCGAGGATTAGGGTGGTAGAGTGGGTAGTCTAGAGTGCTCATAGCAGTAGTATTGGCACGCACTCTCGCTTTCTGTTGGTAGTAGGTTTTTATGACTAACCGTTGTTTTCCTTCATTGTTGATCACCTTACTATCTGGTTGTTTTTATTCTGCTTTTATATGGCATCTTGGTACTATCCCTTCTTGTCTATATTTCCATTAATGTGGTGCATATACTTTCCTGAGCCGAGGGTCTATTGGAAATAGCCTCTCTATCCTCACAAGGTGGGGGTAAGGTCTGCGTACACACTACCTTCCCAAGACCCCACGATGTGGGATATTACTGGGTATGTTGTTGTTGTACTTTTTCGAGATTCAAACTATATTAAATTTGACCAAAATATTTAAATTGTTTTCATCGTATTGATATGAAAATATTACAACTTATAGTATTTCTCATATAATTTTTGAATATCTAAAATTTAACTTTAAAATATCAAATTAACCTAATCCAATTTAGCTTCAAAGATTAGTCAAATTAACTCCTGAAACGCGAAAAGATTCACATAAACTAGAAAGGAGGGAGTAATGGCAAACTTTTTATAAATTATCATATAAATATAATTATTTTTTGAATTGATGAAACTCTTAAGATATATAAATTTATTTTCACAAGAAGAGCATTGACGAGTAAAAAATAAAAAATAGAGCAAAATTGATTATGTTATAGTCTAACTTATTATTTGTTTTTCATATTAGGTAAAAAAAATAGCAATAATGTTCATAAGATATCCACATATGTCCTAAGAAAATACAATAACGCATATATCGACATAATTTTTTTATTTATTGAACTAGCTAAATTGGATCAATATTTATATTTTTTAAGAGTTTACATCTTTTTCGTTAATTTTTGTTCAATAACTTAAATAAATTACTCAATTTAGTTAACTATTTTGAAAAAAATTATATATTCATAATATAGGTACACGCGCAAAGCGCGCACCCTAAGACTAGTATATACAAAATGTCCTAACCGCCTAATCACATCTTTCAACTAATTACAACTAACTTAAGATACCTTAGTTGGCATCTAGCTGGCAGCCAGCTGTACATAGCTTGCCACATGTGCATATCACAATACTCCCCCTCAAGCTGGAGGGTGCAAAATGTTCAACACTCCCAGCTTGCTCAATAGATGTACACGTGTTGCATGACTTAATCCTTTTGTCAAGAGATCAGCTAACTGATCCTTTGTAGGAACATACACAGGCCTGATCATTCCACAGTTAATCTTGTCTCTAATGAAATGACAATCAATCTCTATATGCTTCGTTCGTTCATGAAAGATTAGATTGATTGCAATTTGCATAGGAGCCTTTCTGTCAGCATGCACTATTACTGGTTCTCTGGTTTCAATGCCTAGCTCTTTGCACAATCCCAACAACCAAGTGATTTCTGATATTGCTGATTCCATGCTCTTATATTCTGCCTCTGCTGAACTTCTAGATACTGCTTGTTGCTTCTTTGACTTCCAAGAGATCAAAGAGTCCCCAAGCTTCACAATATATCATGTTACTAACCTTCTTGTATTTGGGCATGATGCCCAATCTGAATCACACCAACAGGTCAACTCATTAACTTCTGTAGCTTGCAGCCAAATTCCTTGACCTGTTGTGCCTCTTAGATACCTAACCATCTTTATTCCAGCCTCCCAGTGTGACTGCTTTGGTGCTTGCATGAACTGGCTGAGTGTTTGGACTGCAAAGTTGATATCAAGTCTTGTGATAGTGACATACATTAGTCTCCCAATCAACCTCTGGTATTTGTTGATGTATTCTAGTATTCCATCACCTTTGACTCCAACTGCCTCATCATACTCCACAGTTGTTAGCTTCAGATTGCATTCCAAAGGTGTGTTGGCTATCCTAGCACCACTTAGGCCTAGATCAGAAACCAGCTCCAACACATACTTCCTTTGATTTAGTATGAAACCTGACTTAGACCTCAAGATTTCAATGCCCAGAAAATACCTGAGCTCTCCTAGATCCTTCAGTTTGAATTTTCTGTGCAACACTCCTTTAGATTCATCAATCAACTCAGTGCTACTTCCAGTGATGAGTAAATCATCCACAATACACCAGAACAATCACCACATCTTATCCCCTTTTTAAGGTGAACAATGAATAGTCATTGCTGCTTTGCATGAAGCCTGCTTCTACTAGTGCATCTGTTAGCTTGATGTTCCACTGCCTGGATGCCTGTTTTAGTCCATATAAGGACTTAAGCAACCTACAAACTTTCTACTCCCCCTGTCTCTTAAATCCTTCTGCATCTCCATGTTAACTTCTTCATATAGATCACCTTACAAAAATGCATTATACACATCTATTTGATGCATATTCCAGTCCTTGGAGACAGCTAATGCAATCGCAGCCCTCACTGTGACCATCTTGACCACAGGAGAGAAGGTGTCATGATAATCCAATCCCTCTCTTTGGCTATAACCTATTGCAACTAGCCTTGCCTTAAATCTTTCGACCTCACCATTGGCCTGGTATTTGATTTTGTATACCCACTTTGAACCAACTGTATTCTTGCCCTTAGGAAGATTCACTACCTCCCAAGTCTTGTTTTCTTCCAAGGCTTTAATCTCTTGCTTCATAGCTTTTACCCATCTTTCATCCTTAACTGCTTCCTTGAAGGTCTGAGGTTCAATTAAGGTGGAGAACTTGGCAAGATAGCTTTGATAAGTTGGTGTAACCTTGATAAGACAAATGACTAGAGATGGGATGTTTGGTCCTTGTCTTGTCACCTTGAATCACATAATCCCTCATCCAGATGGGTTGTTTACTTGTTCTAGCAGACCTCTTAAGGGTTGTAGGTTGATCATGTGTCATTACACCCTCCTCAACCTGCAACCCCTCAAGAGATGAGGCTGCACCTGTATTTGTCATCAGTTGCTCTTCATCAATAGGTAAAAGTAGCGGTTCTGCACTAGAAATACTCTGCCTATCAATATCATCTTCAATGGCATAATCTTGCACCAAAACATCAGATCCTTGATCAACATTATTATTTGAATGTTCCTCACCTGCAAAATGATCATCAAACAAGTTGTGCTGCTCCATAAGAGCAGGAGTATCATGGACTTTAGCCTGAACTGTGATGGATGCTTTGGCAAAAGGAAATTCATTTTCCTTGAATATGATATCTCTATTCACAAAGAGTTGATGTGTGTGGAGGTCCAGAAGTATATAACCCTTTTGAGTCTCTGAATATCCCATCAACACTGCAGCTCTAGCTCTTTCTCCAAACTTGTCTCCTTTGAGTGCATTGGTTGCATAGCACAAACACCCAATGAATCTCAGATGTGTTAAGGAAGGCTTCTTCTTATATAGAAGTTCATAGGGACTTCTTCCTTGGATCACAGCAGAATTCAGTCTGTTCATCAATATACTGCAATCTGAATACAAATACCCCAGTATCTGATTGGCATTTTTGATTGAAATCTCAATGCTCTGGCTATGTTTAGGATGTCTGTGCTTCCTTTCTACAACCCCATTTTGTTGGGGTGTATGCACACAGCTACTCTGATGAACTATCCCCAGATCTTGAAACAATGAGCTGCATTGTGAGTTGAAGAACTCTGTTCCATTATCAGTCCTGATCACCTTTACTATGACTCCAAACTGAGTCTTAACCATAGCAAGGAATGACTTGATACTAACTATAACTTCTGTCTTACGCTGTAGTACGTAAATCCATGTATATCTACTATAGTCATCAACCACAATAAAAAAATAGTACTTTTTGTCAAATGTTGGTGTTTTATAAGGTCCTCAAAGGTCCATATGTACAAGACAAAATATAGAATCAGCTCTTGAACTGCTAGTAGGGAACACCAATCTAGTCTGTTTTGCTAAAGGACAAACTGGACACTTATTTATCAAAGTACTATCCACATTACTATGTACAATTTTCATATATTTCATTGCTGACGAGGAAGGGTGACCCAGCCTCTTGTGCCATAAGCTGCAGTCCTCCTTACAAACTATTGCCATTATTCTGTGTCCTGTGTCTTCATCACTACCATGTCCCCTCTTGAAGATGTAAAGACCACCTCTTTCTCTACCAATCCCCTTCACTCTGCTACTGTAAAGATCCTGAAAGATACAGAAGTGAGGGAAAAAGGCTACTGAACACATAAGTTCCTTTGTCAACTTTAACACAGATAGTAAATTGTACTTAAAATCTGGCACAAATAGCACATTTGTAATTCTCTTGTTATCAAATAGAGAGGCTTCACCAGTATGTGTTATGTTTACCTTAGCTCCTGTAGGTAAATGTACCTTATCACATGTGTGTGACCTTGAAAAATGATCTGGTTCTAAAACAATTGTACATTTGAATAAAACAATTGTTTCTTCTTCCTCTGTATCTTTTGATTTTCACCGTGATGAGTCCCTGACTCTTTTGATTATGAATGCGAACTTGTGGGTTTGGGCGAGACCGGCTTCTAATTTGCCAACTTAGGCGGAATCAACCATAATTCGGACGAGGTCGAATTAAACCTCGCCATCCTGGGCGAAGTTAATTCCGACTTGTATACTCGAGTGAGACTGAATTCTGACCTACTAATTTAGGCGGTCAATTTTTCCATGTATATTCGTGCAAGGTCGAACTTGGAATCGCCATATCGGGCGGAGTCAATTTCTGACATACATTCGAACGAGGTCGAAATTATGACCCGTTGCGAGTTCGAGCGAGGACGGACCCTCCTTTCATGTAGCGAAGGCCGGTGGCCTTAGGGGTATTATTTCGAGTAAGAGTGAAATTGTAGCCCGTTATGAATTCGAACGAGGTCGAACTTTTCTCTTGGCGAAGGCCGATGGTCGTAGAGGTGTTATTTCGAGCAAGGTCGAAATTATAACCCGTTGTGAGTTCGAGCGAGGTCGAACTTCTCTCTTGGTGAAGGCTGATGGCCATATGGGTGTTATTTTGAGCAAGGTCGAAATTATAACCCGTTGTGCTGTTTCCGTTGGGGGACATTAGTCGTTGTCGTGTTGTATATGAGTGCATCGAGGCAATCGTTCCTACATTTTGCTTTCATTTGGAGAATACTACGCGTTTTCTGGGTGAGTCCTAGTTCGCTCAATTTTGCTTTCATTTGGAGAATACTGCGCGTTTTCTAGGTGAGTCCCAGTTTGCTCAGTTTTGCTTTCATTGGAGAACGCTACACGCTTTATGGGCGAGTCCCGGTTTGTTTGACTTTGCTTTTATTTGAGATTGTTGTTGTTGTGTTTTTTTGATAGTTGTTCTGTACTGATCCGTTTCTGTCATTTGTGATATGCTGTGGTTTAGGGGGCTTTGCTTGGTCATTTCTTGCGAGGTGGTATGCTACGGAACCATTTCTGGGGGCGTTTTGGTGGCGTGGGTCCCTTGCTTGCGTAACCATGCGAATGCTCGCGTTCCTGTTTTGAACCAATCAAAAGAGTGAAGATAAACCAAAATGAAATTGTTTGTTGCCTCGATCTAACAAGCCGGTGAAAGGGAGCGATGTTGTAGGGTCACTCGCTCCACCTAGTGCTCGACTAGTGGTTTTTGATTTGGCAGTCGCGTTTAGCTCCACTATTTAACTGTGTCTAGACTTCTTGCGAGTTGGGCTTACCTCACCCGTTGGGACACCGAGGCTGAGTCCCAATGTTCTCGATATGCATAAGTAATAAGGGAAACATGTCCTGCTTTGTTTATAGACCATCTAGCATGAGCGATACGAGAATAATGCGGGGTATGCCTGATCTTCCAAAGGGTCATGCAGTAGGTTATCATCCCTTCCCCAGGGGTAGATTTACGGGTCGTTATACATTGTGAATACATCACGTGGGATCTCGGTCATGCCAAATACATAGTAACCGTGGTTCTGCTTAAACCCCTCGTATAGACATCAGTCATGGTTTTTATTGTTTAGGGATATAACCTAGATTGATACGGTTATTTCAAGAACTTATCTACCATTCTTTTCAAGTAGGTGTTGTTACCGAAGTGGTGAGATTGTAACAGCCTGGAAGTAATACTTGACTGGTTCTGGATCTAAAGGAAACTAAAGAATTTGGCTAAGAAATCCCCACAGACGGCTCCAAATTGTTCAACCAAAAAATGTTAAGCTCTTTGATTAAATCAATTAATGATGAAAAGAGGGTAAATCTTAGACAAATGTAATCTACTCTAGATCTAAGCACCATGAATGTTGAAATCCAAGAGATTGAATTTATATAAAGAATCTCAGATTGAATGGAAGACATTAAATGTAAATGATAACCTTACAACTTCAGCATATCGTTTCGTATTTGTAGAAATAAAGAGTATAAAGGATCATTCTTGTTGATGACTATGAGATTTAGCTTTATTGATTCAACGAAGGGGATTGCACAGGTTTGCCATCCTGAACGTGAGCTTCTTCTTCTTCTTCTTCTTCTTCTTCTTCTTCTTCTTCTTGCCCCTGGAGATCTTTTCTCTCTATTCTCTGTTTTCGGTCCCCCCTTTCTTCTGCTTGGCCTTCCTTAAATACATATTGTCCATTTCCTCTTTTACCTAATGGTTCATAACCAACGTGCCCTCTCATGGTCGTACTCCTTCCTTACACGCCAATATGTTACGTTCTGTCGTGTAAGACTTTTGATGGCCTGATCTCGGTAGCATCCGAAATACTCGTCACCATTACGCCTCGTGGGTACGATCATGGCTTGGCCGATCTCTTACTGTTTCCTTTAATAATAACCATTTGATGGTCAGCTTTTGACCTGTACCCATACCTCCGCTCGAAATTCTTTTTCACCACCACCAGGTCTTTCAAGTCTCTTCACAGCCACGAGTGAAGAATCTGATAGTTCTCCTAAGAGTACAGTTCCAAAACCACCATGTCCAAATTTCTCCGAGAATCCCTTTGTTGCAGCATTCAGCTCTTTGTAGGAAAACACCTTCAAATTCATTATAGGAAATACATCTTCCTCTTCTTTAGTCTTTTTCCTTATTCTTCTCCTCCTCTTCGATACCAAGAAAGTCCCAATTCCTACGGACAGAATTACCACAAATCCACATATCATTGTGATCAAAAGTAACCTGCCTTGAATCTGCTTCTTTTGAGTATTCTCTCCTCCCTGAACTCTTAGATATATGTTATTTGTGACTTGAATTATTTCCTTGTATTTTTAGGAAACCCATAATCTCAATAGGTTTAGGAAAACCCATTGTCCTAATAGATATGGGAAAGCAAAAACTATAGTCCTTGTCAAATTGGGAAACCTTTCTCTTATAGGTTTGGGACTATTTGAGATCTATATATAGGGGTTGTAGTTGGGGAGGATTAGGCTTAGCCGAACCTCGTTAAATCCTTGTGTTGATTTTTCTTCTCTATTTGCTTTGTGTGTGATTGTGTGTTAGTTAACCCACGATATTCCACAACAATATAACTTATCGTCTATAGTTCCATCAGAAGTAAGATTTCTAAGATTGAGCAATGAGCCATATAAATTCTTGCATAAATTAGTCCTCCCATTATGATACAAACCAATACAAGAACAATTACCTAAACATTCTTTCTCACATTCACTTCTAGTTCCAGTACTTGAAACTACCATAGATCCATCATAACTAACCATTCCAACCTCCTCAAACCCATCTTTCTTGCTACACATCTCATTGCTTTCGCGACGACAGCCGCCTGAAAAATCCCCTGCGTCCTATGAATCACTATCCAAAGGGCTGAAACCTGGCAAACACACGGATTCAATGTCTTACTATTATAGAACCCCAAATTCTCACACAAACCATAAGTTTTACACAGATTCTCTGGCTGTGACCAAAACATGTTCCAACTTTGTGCCCGTGGGAACCAAGTGAACTGTTTAATCTGACCAGTAAAATCTACAATGAACCTAGTTAAAGGGGGTGGCATTCCATTCTCTAATGACACCTTAGAGTATCCAATTGATGCCATAGGAGTAAAAGGTGCTTTAAAATTGAATTTATAAATGTAAGGAACAATCATTTTTGGTACCCCAACAAATGCATTTTCAGTCCAATTCCCAGTTGACCAATATGGATAAGTACCATTATAAACAAGAACTATCTCACCATAACTTGAGGGTTGAAGCCTTAGGGAGTACCTTCCTTGTGATGGATCAGTGGAATTTTTTCAAGATGTAAGCCATTTTGTAGCAGTCAAGTTCATAGGAAGCCAAGTATCTGTAGGAAAATAAAAACTTTGCCATACCAAATTACCTTCACTAAAACAAGAACCAAATTTTCTTGGTCCAGAAGCTTTACATCACTAGCTTTATCTAAGTTACTTGTTTCCCAAACAATGGTTCTTGAATCTTCCTTAAGAACTAATTTTCCATCCTCAATAATCTCCAAAGTTGTTAAAGATGGATTCTTGATTGGTCTTTCACGGTTAGCAATCCAAACATAAGTGGTAGTAGGAACTGAAGCAAACCAAATTGATGCAAACGAGAATGGCTTCAGCTTGCGTAACATGTATAGGAAGCTTAAATGGGTGTAGCTAGCCGTTAGGAGTTGGTTATTAACGGATAGAGTGGAAGTTATTAAGTGAGCCGTTTAGTCCCTATAGGTTTCTTAAAGCAAGTTTGATAAATTGTAATTAGGTCCATAGATTTATCTTAATTCGACATTTATAGTCCCTGTCAGAAGTAGTTATAAGTTTTTGTTTTGTAGTGAGTAGTGGAGTCTATATGTAAGCATCATTGAGCATCAGATGGTATCAATTGAAAACCCCTTTAATTTTTGCCCTAATTTTACTTCTTAGCTTCTTTTCCTTTTTTCTTTACTGTTTCATTGCCGCCGTAGGCATCAGTGGTATCAGAGCATCTTCTTGGATCTGTGGGAAACCATGGCTGGAGAATCCAGTGAGGTCATGGATATGCTACACAAGATGTCTGCAGATATGTCTAGCTTCACAACTCGTCAAGATCAGCAAGAAGCTTTTCAAGTGCAGACATGCAAGAACCATGAAGAGGCTGTCAACGACTTGAGAGAAGTGCTTAATAAGGTTATACATGGTAGCAGAAGACCTAAATGCGGCAAGGACACAGATCCACGAGGAGGTGAGTTGTATTCTCCTAGTGATCTTCCTCTCAGTATGGGAGAAATGGCAACTCCCAACTCCATGGGAGGTACCTGCTCAGTTTCATCGAGTGTTTCACTTCCTAGCAATACTCCGATCTCAAACATTGTACCCCTTGCTCGAAATATTGCTGTGGGAGTAAATTGGACCTCTCCTGGACCTTCGAATCAAACACAGCTGAACCCTAACTTACAGAACCCCAATGCAACAATGAGAACCTAGCCTGCTATGTTAGGCACACAAGGACCTTCCTTACTCTCCTCAGCCCATAACCTTACCAGCTTCCTCTTATCTTCCTCCTGAAGCTAACAAAAATTATTATACTCAACCTTATCAGCAGTCTAACACCCCTAATCGAGTTCAATATCCTTACAACCCCTATGATCAACCATCACACTACCCTTTAGCCTACCAAGTATCAAACACATATGTAACCCCACCTATACACCACCAAGTTCCCTATGTGCCACTTCTTAACCTACCCCAAAACACACCTAGAAACAACCCATGGCAATCTGCCACTCATCCACCAAATACTTCACTTCCATTTACTAAGTATGCTAAGGTTGAATTTCCAAGATTAATGGTGAAGACTTGAGGACATGGCTGTATATCTTCTCTGAGGAAGATATTACTGTACAACAGAAGTTGAAATTAGTGTCTATGCACTTTGAGGGTGATGCCCACAGTGGAAGCTATGAATATACTATTCCGTATCCATGTTTGATTCATACCTCTACCCATTCTACTGAAAACTCACGAATGGCATCCGGTAAAGCCTTACATCTCATTCAGTAGTGGAGACTGCAAGCAAACAACTACATCAAACGGAAACATTGTTATTCATATTACTGTTAAGAAAGGCCAAAAGGTCATTAATTGATATGTTTCATTGATCATTCCCAGAATTTGGAGCAAATCCAATAGGTGACCAGGATATTAATTGGACACATGGCCGATTTTCTCGATATTGTTTTTCTTGAGGATAGGAGTCCCGAGATAATGCAATATGTAACATACAACCGGAGAGTAAATCTGTGAAAATTCCAAGTAGAAATTATTTGGACAATATATACAAACCATTAATAAGTTGGCCAACGTGTCATCGCTATAATTCAATAGTATAATATGTAGAACTTTGGCCTTATGAGACATTGCAAATGGAGATTAACAATTATTATTGAAAATTAGGATTTGGGCGCACATTATGAGTAGAAAACTATATGGATTATATTAGTTCAAACTTCATCGAAGGAGTAATCTTTTTCTAAGAAAATGAAAAAAAACCTAAATGTCCATTAAGAAAGAGGGAAATTCTCTTCAAAATTTTAAAAAGGGGAAGTAAATGTAATACACAGAGAAGCTTTTAATCTAGAGCATAATTTATGTACTTGGAGCATTATTATAAAATTAGACACTTGACTAAAAGAAGTGTTGTAAAAGTTAGTCCGAATAGGTTTTAATTGACAGGCTATTTCACAAACATAAGTATTCTGCTAGAACTTTAGTATCCATATTTAATTTTTTTTCTTCATATTTGATATCTTTTATGACCGCGCTTATATACTAGTTTAAGAATATATTTGGCTAACTTTTTCACTAAAATTTCAAGTTATTGCTACAAATTGGGAAGAAACTCATAAACCCCTAAAACCCCCAGTTTGCCTTTCTGAGAGCACACACAAAACGAGAGCACAACCCAAAGAAGCTCTCTAAATTATCAAAGAAGAAGCCATTGGAGCATGTAATTTTATTATCAAAATTCCAGGTCGTTAATTTCAGCCCCTTTTCATATGCTTGCAGCATTTATGAATTATCTTTGTTGTGATACCCTATTTTCCAATTTTCCCTCTTTTTTTTTTTTTGGGTACAAAAATTGCTCTCGTTATGCTGTAGAGGGAGTTTATCAGTTTTGGTCCGTTAAATACAACAATGTCTTCAAGTTTTCAAGCTTCTATACTGGTGGCTGCCCCATCTTACCCCAATTCTGTCGCTTGGTCAGAGGAGAATTTGGTGGCAGTGGCTTCCGGTCATATCGTTACCATATTGGTAATATTTTCATATTGACAATTGATCCACTTGT
This sequence comes from Nicotiana attenuata, assembly GCF_001879085.1. NCBI lineage: Eukaryota > Viridiplantae > Streptophyta > Magnoliopsida > Solanales > Solanaceae > Nicotiana > Nicotiana attenuata. The sequence goes on from NC_031989.1 coordinate 14,330,942, forward strand.
ATCTTTCTTGTAATAATATTGTAAAAGCTTTTATCTTTTAATATGCACAAGGGTGTGGCCTAATGAATTGGGAGGAGAACCATGAGGTCTCAGGTTCAAATCCCACATGAGGCAAAAAAAACACTAGGCAATTTCTTCCCATCTGCCTAAGCGTTGGTGGGCAGAGTTACTTGATACCTGTGTTGGTGGGAGGTAGCAGGTACTCGTGGATAATCGAGGTGCGACCAAGCTGGCCCGTCACCACCATCATAAAAACTAAGTTTGTATATTTAACAAGCTTTCAATTTAGTTATAATTGATTAGATATTGAATCAGCATGTGTGCTAGTGAAATAAATATTCTCTTTCTTTCAGAATCCAGCTAAATCATTTGGATCACGAGGTCTTATTACGATCCCTCATAGCAAACCTTTTCCTATTGGGTTGATTGATAGAAAAGGTAATGCGATGTGTCTTGTACAGTTAATTTCTGGTTCACCAATGAGATTCTTGTTAGAACCTATGTTGAGCGGACTCTCCAAAATGCTGCTTCCCCGTGTCGGATCCTCCAAAATTACACTACTTTAGGAGGATCCGACACGCACCCAAAGACATTTTCCAAGAGTCCGAGCAACATAGGTTAGTACAAGCTTATGTTATTTGTAGAGAACCATATTTTTGTATAGGTTCTTTGCTGTACTACCACTTGGGTATCCGGAATTTTCCGCATCAATAAGATTATTTCCTTATTAAAAAAAGTGCCGTGAATTATTTGGACAACTTATTAATGGTTTGTATATATGGTCCAAATAATTTCTACTTGGAATTTTCACAGATTTACTCTCCGGTTGTATGTTACATATTGCATTATCTCGGGACTCTTCTCCTCAAGAAAAACAATATCGAGAAAATCGGCCATGTGTCCGATCAATATCCTGGTCACCTATTGGATTTGCTCCAAATTCTGGGTATGATCAATGAAACATATCAGTTAATGACCTTTGGCCTTTCTCAACAGTAATATGAATATCAATGTTTCTGCTTGATGTAGTTGTTTGCTTGCGGTCTGCACTACTGAAGGACATGTAAGGCTTTACCGGATGCCATTTCGTGAGTTTTCAGCAGAATGGGTAGAGGTATGAATCAAACATGGATACGGAATAGTATATTCATAGCTTCTTGGTTCTCTACTTGTTTTGTTTGTTGGAGTGTCTCAAATCTGTAGATAAGAAAGCTGTTTCTGTCTAAGATTGCAATGTACGATGAATCAACTCCATTGACCTAAAAGGAAAGAACCACAGTTGACGATTTGGAAGAGAAAATAATTCGAGTTCAGGTGCAGAAAGGCTTCGCTGGATCATGAGTGAATAGAAAATGTTCAATACGGGACTACTAGATTGATGCCAGAAAGAACTATAAAGATCTTTGTTTCTCTGTGATCTAATTTTTGCTGTTTGCTCACCATTTTTATGGCTTTTCAAACTTAAAGCACCAAACCCGATTGGAGATGCAAGGGAGACAAATCTAACACACGGAATGGGAGTCTCTTTTTAAGTATTGGTGCAAAGCTTTAATTTGCCTTCCACCGAATATAAAAAACCTTAGAGTTGCCTAACCAGTAATTCATCTTTGCATGAATGAAGAATGTGCTAAGTCTTCACGGATCGAAGACTTTAATATCAAGAAAAATACTTCTGAAAACATAACATTTTACTACCTCTATAAATGACCAAGAGCTTGAATACATCTTCTGCTGTAGTTCATGGCTTTGGTTTTAGTTACTGTATTCCTGGTCGATTCTCATTCCAAATATTTTTTCACTTTGTTTGTGAATATCACTCTCCAAATCGTATCTAACATTTCAGTAGAATCCTTAGTGACCAAGTAACAATTTCCAGGGGCTTTCTTTTGTTTCTTCATAATGATCTTCTGTCTTTTATCCTTCTAGTCGTTGCCCATTGATCTGGTTATCGAACTTCAACAGGTCATGGATATATCAAAGGAGCTGTATAGTTATCTCACAACTACCAATTTCCAAGCAGCAAGCTTTAGAGCATCAGAAGCTTCTGATGTAAGTTAAATTCACTGCTTACTCCGTTATGTGAATTTTATCCATTTTACATGATACATTGCTTCTTCTCTGGATAGTAAGTTGTATTTGATTTCACTTGATTTCTATTCTGACAGCCTAGTCAAGCTTGCTTTGATGAGGGATATGCTGATGATCTGCCAATCTCTGTCATGAGAAAGGAACTTAAGCGTCGGAGACCGAATGCATTAACTGTACTTGCTGATCTCTTTGGTTCTTCCAAGTACTTTCACTATGCATGAATATCATACTGGCATATGCTGTAAACTTAGACTGCAAATAGTGTAAACAGAGATAGAAGGGAAAAGAAGTCAACAAATAAGAACTACGTTTGCCAAATAATTATTGAGTTATTTAAATGACTAAATGTGCAAACTCTTTTTGTGATGCTATTACTTTTTTGTTAGGTAATGGAGGACAAAGCTTGCAGTCAGAAAGGGAAAAATACTTTTAATGCTCCTCGCTCAAAAGCAGAGTCTTCTAAGAAAGTAGTTGGAGATGGCAGTCAATCGCTAATAACTGCAGAGGAATATGCCTCTCGCAGTGCAATGATGTCTTCACTTATTGTTGCATGGTCGCCCTGTCTGCCACAGACATTTGGATGTGGTATATCTACTACTACTGGCTTGAACAGTGACTGTTCTGTACTTGCTGTTGGAGGGAAGTCCGGCATACTATCATTGTGGAGAATTCATAAACCAGATGAGTACTCTATCATGAACAGCCCCGACTCAAATGAACCATTGCTTATTGGACTTCTCAATGCACATGATACTTGGATCACAACAATCAGTTGGGGATTGTTCATTTCTGATGCTTCAGATCCTCTGCTTTTATTGGCTACTGGATGTTCCGATGGGAGGTGCGTAACTATGTTGATATTATTCAATTTTTACCTTGTAACTGCTTTCGGTTTTAGATCTCATTGGGTGTATGGGTAAGCAAAGAATGGCATGAAAGTACCAAGATATAAGCAAATATTGGCATGAAATGACAGATGATTGTCAGATATTGAGCAAGTTTTGCAGAATTTTATACACGGGAATAGTGATATGAGAGTTAATATCTTAGCTCTGAAGCTCTGCACAAATCAAGTATATGGGAGCAGATATGTGCACTCCCTGATGACTTTACTGTAAGAAAAATGATTTAGTTAATGGTTCATATTATTCCTGTGGTCAAAGGTCAAGCTATAGATTTCCAGGTCCTTATACTGCTTCCACCAATTATTGAACTAAAGTCAAAAATCAACTATGACTCAACTCCAAAATAGGTGGGGTCGATAAGAGATGCAAGACAAGGACTTGCTCAGGGGTAACCCATCTAGTACTACTCATGCACAAACATGTTTAGCTATGGGATCCGGTGCATAGCTGATATGGTTGCTTCTCGCATCTTTTATCAAGGAAAAATGGTCACATACTCACAATAATTAGATTACTTTTACGTTGGTTGTCAATCTCTTGCAACCCTCCTCTTTATCCTGACTTGTGATCGGCTATGCTTTGTCCCATAGATTGAGTTAATAATTGACTTGAGTGAAAAAGAAAAACTATCAACCGTAGATTCTTGATATCCATAGCAAAAAAGCAGCAATGGGATCAGGGAACAGTGTACTTCAATACGTTCCTTTCCCCGCCCGCCATGAAACTAAAAAGAAGTAATTGAAAAAGAAGTTGTTAGCATAGTGACTGCACCATTTTTCACCTGATTGTCTAGAGACTCCTCTGCTTTGTCTTTTCCTCAGTATAACTCTTATCTTCTGAATAAACAAAGCACAACAAGAAAATCCAAAATAATTTAGAGCACTTAGCTTCTAGATGATGGAATGATTTTGTTTTATAATTTCCAATGAGGACAGAATAAAGTAATCAGATGGTAAAGATGGAGGGGAAAACAGTTGAATGACAGCATTAAATAAGAAATACGTGCTAGTGACCATCCTATCAGTAAAGCTAAAGAACATTATTAGTTTTTGATGTTTAATTGCCAAGGAAGAAATGAATTAATCAATTGGTTAAGCAAGAGACCTAGAACGGTCATATCAAAGTTTTCAGGAAGAGATATGCATTAGTGCCATTCTATATTATAATGCTAAACAACCTTGTTAATTATGGGCCTTAAATTACAGGAAGAAATTTGGTAATTAAATGGTAACAGAATAGTAGAATGGAAGCTTTCAAGAATAGAAAGTTGTGGATAACATCCTGTATCAAACTGATGCAAAACAACCTTACAGAAGACGCCTATACATGTAGATGTTGGCGTCAAATTAATGCAATGGCCTGCATTATATTGCACGAGTTGATAGCTTCAAAGATTTATTCTTCTTTATTTTTCATTTTGTAGTGTGAAGATCTGGCAGGCGTGTTGCAGAAGACTAGTAGAATCATCAGAACTTAGTGATTCACCCTTTTCTTTATTGAAGGAGGTCTCCTTTTAACATAGAGATCTTTCTTTTGTTATTCTTCTTTTACTTTTTTGTCTCATTATCTGTTTCTTGTTGTCTCTTATACAGGTAAAAGCCGCCGACTTTGCAATGGCCTCTGTGGTTTCCTTCAACGTGTCTGTACAATCACCTAACAAAATGCTCTTAGCCATTGGCAACGGATCTGGATCAATTGAAGTGTGGAGTTGTGACATTCTTCTTCGTAGATTTGAGAAAGCTGGCTCCTGTGATGCTCATAATCATGTAGTAAGTTCTTGTTGATACTCAAATCTTTGCCTCTTTATCATCTGGAGACATTAACTTGTGTTAATGTGTTCTAGGTTACAGGTTTAGCCTGGGCTTTTGGTGGATGTTGCCTATACAGCTGCAGCCAGGTAAGCTACTTTGTTATTTGGTGTTTTGCTTCAGACTATTTTATGTCTGTTTTGTGATTCTCTTCAAAGACATTAAACCGCAACGTTTCCATTCTTTGAGTAGTGTTATCACTTAATGGAGAGCTGTCTTCGGATGTCTTTCTCAATATGATTGCTGTAAAAGTAATGTAGCATAAAAGGATTTTCCCAAACTCTGTCCCCAAATCCCTAAGTGAGATTCTACATAAAGTTCTTGCATTTTGAGCATATTTTAATGGTAGATAAACTTTCTTCCTGAATAATTGCAGGACAACTCAACCCGCTGTTGGATTTTACATGAAAATTCCCTGTGTGAAGTACCTATCCCTTCCAATACTCCTGGTGTGAAAGGCTCTGGCGATGTACGCACATGTATCTTGGTTTCATGCATCTCTATCACATGCTGTTTCCTTTAAAATGAAAAATTCTTTTCAGGTGCCGGATGCATTTAGTTCTTGCTTTGGTCTAGCCGTATCTCCGGGAAATCTGGTGATGGCTGTGGTAATGCATCATCCCTTCAGTCTTTGATACAAGTGTGGTTTCTCTGCATATTAATTCACAATTTGCAATGTACATAGTAAACATCTCATCTCCTGGTTCTGCAAACAACTTTGAAGTGCAAAGAAATGCACTAGTACTCTAATACCACCAACAAGACCAAGCATTATGCATTTCATGGTTTGGAAGAATTGAATCTCTAATTTAGCGTTCATTCACAAATTACTCTCCTTTTCTAGTTTTCTTCCTGTCATCCTAAGCCCTAAGATGTTTAACCTTTAATTTCCTTCCAAAAGTTAAGAGATGACCCTTCTTTAAATGATGCGTTCTTCTTTCTCATATATGGAAGATATCAAAAGGTATAGACAGATCCTCTGTATTCGAAATGATAGATTTTGTTCTTTCTTCCCTGCCTGCGCAGGATAACTTGACAGCTTTATCCACTAGTATTTGCATTTCAGCTGTGTATTAGCCTAGTGAAATCACACTGAAATATTTTACAGGCAACTCCCCCATGAAAGCTTCAGATAGATAATTCTTTCCAGCACCTTAGGTGTTACCATCTTGGAATTTGTTTCTAGAACAGAATGCGACTAAGTTTATTGCTAAGCCTTGATCTACGTAGTTTTTAGCAGTAAAGTCCAACTAGATTCTGAAACTATCATACGCCCTTTATGAATGCACTGCCAGATTTTGCTCTTTTGTAAAAGCTTTTTGCATTAGAAACAGATCATCACGTAAAGATCTTTCCTTATAAATGGCAATTATTGAATTGAGATGTTCCTTCTTTTATGGTCTGTTTTAATACTACCAACAATAATTACACACACTGTGCAGGTAAGAGCTTTTGCTACTGAGCAACTAAATCAAATGTATGAGGCCAGGTATTTAATTTCCCCTTTTTGGCTGCTTGTTGTTACCTATTTGTAGAAGCCAACTTTCACCAGGATCTAGGTATATATTTCACAGGCTACCGATTTATCATCGACTAATAAAAGCTTGTCCTTACTCTTGATAGAACTTTTTACAAAAGAAGGTTTTGGCAGATTCTTTTTTCAACTCCTAGTATCTTTTTTTTAGTTTTCTAGATTATTTTCCTCGTTCATTTCCTCATCTTTTCCTATCACAGGTTTTCCTCACCTGCTACATGAAACTGCTGCTTTCCAGTACACATAGATCTATCTTTCAATTGAAAGTATACACAAATCTATCTACCTGAACAAAGGAAGGATGTCTATACTTGGTTGATTATTGATTTGTTATCTTCTATAAACATATGACTTACATCCTTTATGGATTCGTAGGACCAGGGATAATCTGACAACTGCCCCATCTAATCTATTTTGAAAAAAGAGATGATAAACTAGTGGCAGTGCTTTAGAAACTAACATCACTTTGCTCAAAACTTCCAGGGCTCTGAAAGCTGCAGTAGAATTTCTTTGGATTGGAGGACAGCAACTGGACATTTCCTCTACTATTTATCCAGATTTTGATGTTAAAGTTTTCCCAGATTTTCCTGAGAAAGAGCTATTTAGTTGGGAGAATAATATACTATGGTCATTAAATCAGCATGAACCTTTGGATAAACCACTGGTTGTTTGGGATGTTGTAGCAGCACTCTTGGCCTTTAAGCAGTCTATTTCGATATTTGTCAAACATATCATAATTAAATGGTTGAAATCTTCTGTTGGATCTCAGTTTGGAGTTTCTGCAAACTTGTCTGAAGCAATTAAATGTCTCTCAGAGTTGTCCTCACGTAAGTTGCAACTCCTCAACATCATCAGCAAGCTGGTAGTCTTGAAAAAGGTGGAGACAGATAAGGTTGATAGGCAATCGCAGTTTTTAGAGGACTTCAACGATGCTGAAGATGAAAGATTGGACTGGACACAGCTTCATTCGAATAGTGAGATGGAACTGAGAGATAGGCTGGTTGGCTATAGCTTTACAGTCTTTCTTGATGACGCCTCTGGTTCTGATGGAAAGGGTAGTAAATCTAATTACTGGGTCCCTGTTGGAACAGCACAGATGGAGCAGTGGGTTGCGATTCATGGTGAAGATGTAAAGGATCAACTGAAACTTCTTGGAGAAGAAGTACGAACCGTTGATAAGAGGTAGTCCTCGCACATGCCTGCCTGACTTCTCTTACACATGATCTATGCCATTTGCGTTGTCTTCATATTTTGACATTCTGATGTTACATTGTTTAACTATTAGCTATGTCTAATCTAATTATTTTTTTTTAGTGTGGAATAGAATAACATTTTGTATTCTAAAATTGGTGCTCATTTTCTCTAGTTCTTAACCAGATACAAGCATTGATTGGTTCGAAGGAATGGATAAGAAATACTATGCATTTTTATCTTACTCATTGTTTGCATTCCATCTTAGCCAGTTGATTGAGGGTTTAATATCACATTGCCATCATCCAAAATAGAAAAAAATCACATTGATGCAACCAAAACCTCTTAGTTGTTAATGATGAAACTTTGAATTTCATGTGTTAGTTAGTAATTGTTTCTTTAGACTGATTTTTTATTCTGTAGCTATTGTCGATTAGCATTCAAGTTGGTTGTGACAAATACGTGTGATATGTTGATTTGGATATTGCTGATTCTGACTCACTATGTCTCTCATTTTTGCAGTCAAATTCCCTCCATCTATGAATATGTAGAGGAGGAGGAATGTAGTTTCTGCTCAGCATCAGTTCCATTTGACTCTCCAGATTTCGCCGTCTGCAAGGGGGTGAAGTGCGATAACAGAAATGGTCCGAGCCATAAACTATTCCGGTGTTCTGTTTCTATGCGTATCTGCCCAATTGTTCCTGTATGGCATTGCATGTGCTGTCAGAGATGGGCTTCAACATTAGCCCCTGCACCCCTTTTCAAAATGCCTGGATATCCTTCAGATTTCAAGTCTTTCAGTAAGTCTACCACTGATGATGAACGTCCAAAACCTTGGTGTCCCTTCTGTGGGATTCCTTTAAAGAGATTACTGCCGGACTTTCTACTCTCACCATCCTTTGTATAGGCTGAGAATGAAATTTGAGTAAATAGGGAGAGATTGTAATGTTAGTCTGAGTTCATCAAAAAACAATTATTATGTTGCTCGAAAGTAAGTGCTGTAGAGTGATTCACTACTTTGAAATAAATGCTTATATTATGGTTTTGTCTTCAGTAGTCTAATCATCATGTTGTGTACCAATCTAAATGTTGTGAAATTGCATGCAATTCTGTTGGATAATGTTATGAGATCAGGGATAGCTTTTCCTAGAAATGCAATTTAGTTGAAATTTTAACAAGTTAAATAAATATTATAACGTGCTCAGTGTAAATTTGATACTTGATGCCTTAACTTGTCTAATAAAACAACTTCCTAAATATTCCACGACGGATGTTAGTGTCAAATACGATAGTTTTTTATGGTAGGCGGATTTACTCTTTTCAGTATACTTTCTCATAATTCTGTTGTTTATCACATTTAGTTTTCTATTTAAATTTGCATTAAATCAGACGAACATATTAGACATTAAATTTGAAAGACATTAAATTTGAAATCGGAGAACCAACATGATTATATACTTCTTTAATAAGAAGTTATCAACTCTAAAATCAACTTTATGCAATAGTGTAGAGTTTCACAATACTTTCCTTAAATTGTTTCATTTTATATGATGCTTTTCCCTTTTTAAGTCTGTTAAAACAAGAATGATATCCTTGCAGATTTAAAAATAGTTGTAATTTGAACTTTAAGATTTTATAGATACAAAAATGTTACGTGGATTATTTAAACCTATAATATTTTAAAAGTTAGCTGTTCTTTCTTTTTAAGGCTTATTCAAGACCACACTACAATGTTTCAAAAGTTCATTTTTCTTTCTCAAGGATTGTTAAAAATATTGTTTCAAAACTTAGTTTTTCTTTGTTAAATTTCGTGAACGTGGTTGCATAAAATGTATAAACTCTTGGTGAACGTGCTTCAAAAAGGGGTAGATGTGCGAAAAGACCAACCACAATTTTGCAGCAAGAGCATAGATGTGTCCTCCTAATGAGATCTTACACCAATTCCATCCTCCTCCATCGGTCAAATTGATCAGACAAAATTATCGATATTGTCGGATATAAGAACTGAACTCTTAGACACAACAAAAGACCTTAGTTAAGTACTGAAAAATTAGCGACGGAGAGAACAGACCAAATCTCATCCAGATGTAGAATAGACGTGATACAGAAAATCCAGCTTGAAGTTAGTAGAACGAGCAAATGTTAGTTAGAGGCAAAATTAGTTAGTCAGTTAGATGCCACGTTAGCAGAAGTTAGTTGGAATTAGTTACACGAGTTGTTAGGAGAACAAATTCTGTTAGACAAGTTGTATTCATTCCATTTCATATAAGTTTATTGTAATATACAAAAATGAATAAGATTTCCATTACAATTTTCCTAAATACTCTCTTCTTTCATAATTTTCTCAAACCCATGGCTTTTCTCATGAAATTCTCGAACTTCTCCGCTAAGTTCCTGAATCAGCTGCTCGATCCTCGAGTTCTTCAGTGAATTCCTGCAATTAAGCTATCAGTGGTATTAGAGCGATCCTTTCCTTGGCAATAATGACGAAAGGAACAACAAGAGTCACTGAAAATTCACCATCAAAAGTAGGTGAATTGCATGAATTGATGCAAAAGATGATTTCAGAGATCGAGACTTTAGCAGGGGAGGTTTCTAATCTCAAAAGGTTAGATCAAACTATACTTGATTTTCAAGATCAAGTGTCAGCTGCTACTGGTCAACGAAGGGATAAAACTCCATTAGATCATGAAGAAGAGCCATCCGATGAAAGTCCTCAGAAAGAAAGGAATGCTGGTCATCATAATGGTCACAATTCCAATTTTTCACGATGGTCTAGGATGGAGTATCTGAGATTTGCTGGGGAAGATTTGAGATCTTGGCTTCACAAGATCGAACAGTTCTTTTCCATGGAGAAAGTAGCTGCTGAAGAGAAGGTAGAAGTGGCAGCAATGCAGTTAGAAAAGAAGGATCATGTGATGTTGTATTGGGAATTCAGTGGCTATTAACTCTAGGAGATATAAAGATGAATTTCAGAACTCTTACTATGGATTTCTACTACGAAGGAAGAAAGCATGTTCTGAGAAGAGCAAGCAAACATGTCATAGCTACTGGAGTTGGGAGATTAACTAGAGTTGCAGGTAATCATTCTGAGCTTTGTATGATTCAAGTAATACCTACTATGTGTAATGAGTTACAATGGTATTCCTTAGAGTCTAAAGAACAAAGCAATGTAGATCCACAGTTATTAACCTTACTGATAGAGTTCAAAGAATTATTTGTGGAACTTAACACAATTACCACCATCTAGAGGAGTGTTTGACCACATAATTGTATTGCAATCAGGAACTGAACCTATAAACAAGAGACCCGACAAGCATCCCTCTGTGAAGAAAGATGTGATAGAATCCCTTGGACAACAGATGTTAGATCAGGGAATTATACAATCTAGCAGCAGTCCTTTTGCTGCCCATGTTGTCTTAGTTGGGAAGAAGGATGGGTCTTGGAGATTGTGTTGACTATAGGGACCTACAAACACATTATAAAGAATAAGTTTCCTATACCTATGGTGGAGGATCTGTTAGATGAATTGGGAGGGTCTAAGATCTTCCCTAAAATAGATCTAAGATGTGGATATCACCAATTGAGAAAGGCAAAAGAGGATGTGCCTAAAACTGCATTTAGGACTCACTCAGGACACTATGAGTAGTTGGTGATGCCCTTTGGTCTGTCAAATGCACTAGCAATATTTCAAGGTTTGATAAACTCTAACTTTCAGGCTTTTCTCAGAAAGTATGTACTAGTTTTCTTTGATGATACTCATCTATAGTAGGAGCACGGAGGATCACTTGGGGCATCTTAGATCTGTATTCCTTGAAATACAGAAACACCATCTGTTTGCTAAGGAGAGTAAGTGTTTCTTTGGAGTTAAAATGATAGAGTATCTATGCCATTTCATTACTGAAGAAGGAGTATCAACAGATCCTCAAAAAATAGAAGCTGTCAAAAACTGGCCCATACCAACCAACATTAAACAACTGAGAGGATTTCTTGGCTTAGCTGGCTACTATAGAAGGTTCATACAAAGCTTTGGGATCATTGGTAAACCATTAACAGACCTCTTGAAGAAGGATAACTTCAAACGATCACCCAAAGCTACTGTTGCTTTTAAAGAATTGAAGGAAGCCTTGACAAAAGCTCTTGTATTAGCACTACCTGATATTAACAAAACCTTTGTTGTTGAAACTGATGCTAGCGGGTATGGGATAGGTGTTGTCCTCATGCAACAAGGACACCCCATAGCCTTTATCAGTAAGGCATTATCTACCAGGCATATGGCACTCTCAGTGTATGATAGAGAGTTGTTAGCCATAGTTCATGCAGTCACTAAATGGTCTCAATATCTGCTTGGCCAAAGGTTCATCATCAGAACTGACCAAAGAGCTTTGAAGTTCTTAATGGAACAAAAGCTTCATACAAACTCTCAGCTTATGTGGCTGACCAAGCTTGTGCCTTTTGACTATGTCATTGAGTATAAAAGTGGAGTCACAAATAAGGTGGCAGATGCCCTTTCTAGAATGCCTGGAGCTGAACTATTCTCCCTTGTACTATCTACTACCAGTTTTGATCTGATGTAAGCTATAATTGATAGCTGGGAGACAGACCCTGAGCTCAAAGCAGTGATTGAGCAACTAACAGCTAATCCTTCAACCCAACAACAGTACACCTGGAAGCACAACCAATTGAGGAGGAAAGGGAAATTGGTAGTGGGCAACATTCAGCAGCTGAGAACACATAACATTGGGCTATGGCATTCTACACCACAAGGAAGTCGTTCAGGCATTGAAGCAACATTAAAAAGGCCGTTTTACTGGAAGGGAATCAGGAAGGATGTCCAGTTATTTGTGCAGAGATGTGACACTTGCCAAAGAAGCAAATTTGATCTAGCAGCCTACCCTGGCCTTCTATAACCACTACCTATTCCAGATTTGGTGTGGTCACAAATCAGTATGGACTTTATAGATGGGTTATCCAAATCCCATGGTTATGATGTCATTCTTGTGGTTGTGGACAAACTAAGTAAGTATGGTCACTTCATTCCCTTAAGGTATCCTTATACTGCCCAATCAGTAGCCGAAGTATTCGGGGATAACATAGTTAAATTGCATGGCCTCCCAGGCTCGATTGTTAGTGACAAAGATGCAGTGTTTTTGAGTTCATTCTGGCTGGAGCTGTTCTCAATACAAGGGGTATAATTTAACACTTCCTCAGCCTATTATCCGCAGTCTGATGGGAAAACTGAAGTTCTAAACAGATGTTTCGAAACATATCTCAGATGTTTCTGTAATGAAGACAACTCTAAATGTATTCTTGGCTACCTATGGCTGAATACTGGTACAATACATCCTACCATTCATCTATTAAAACCACCCCTTATGAAGTTCTATATGGCAGACCTTCGCCCTTGCATCTTACTTACTTACCAAGTGAATCGGCCTCAGTTGAAGTTGAGAATACACTGATCAATAGGGAGCTGAAGTTTCAACTACTCAAACACCATTTGTTGAGAGCTCAACTAAGGATGAAACACAAGCGGATGCTCACAGGAGCGACAGACAATTTGTAGTTGGAGATTGGGTTTATTTGAAGATCCAACCATATAAACAAGCTACTGTGTCAGCACAACCATTCTACAAATTGGCAGGAAAGTATTATGGACCCTTTCAGATCTCCAAACGAGTAGGACCAGTTGCATATACCCTACTGTTTCCATCATCAGTCAAAATACACCCGACCATTCATGTGTCACTATTAAAGAAATGCCACCAACTACCCACTCAAATTGCCTACCCTCCCACTACTGATTGTCCAAACCCAGAGGCTATACTACAAAGAAGTATGGTAAAGAAGGGAAACAAAGCAGAAGTTAGTTGGGGTTAGTTACACGAGTTGTTAGGAGAACAAATTCTGTTAGACAAGTTGTATTCGTTCCACTTCATATAAGTACATTGTAATATACAGAAATGAACAAGATTTCCATTACAATTTTTCTAAATACTCTCTTCTTTCATAATTCTCTCAAACCCACAACTTTTCTCATCGCCATTGCTGAAATTCTCGAACTTCTCCGCTAAGTTCCTGAATCAGCTGCTTGATCATCGAGCTCTTTCAATGAATTCCTGCAATTAAGCTATCAAGACGCCTCTGGTTTTAAGGCTCCGGAGAACAGGGAGAAACAAACGATGGAGCAGATGTTGATTTCATCTGAGACGAAATGTGTTAAATAAGGGATATTTTGGTCTTTGTGAATATTAATCCAGGTATAGCTAATACATATGTATTACTTATTCCACCTTGCATCAAGGATAAAATTATACAGAGATTGATGTATAAAATAAATACATGGATTAATTTTGGATTTGAGAATCACGACCAAACGCTGTATAACTAAAACACGGTTTTATACCAAGATTATTATCCTTATACAGGCTACCAAACGACCCCTAGACGTGTTAGCTTTGAAACATGAATTACCCGTTGTAGCAACAATGTAACAATAGTTTACACAAGCTTGACAAAACCAANAAAAAAAAAAAAAAAAAAAAGGCAAAAGCAGGTCCATAGGGAATCTTTGCTTCCTGCTTTCCCTTCGACTTCCATATTTCTTGTACTTCAAAATTTATTCCATGGTATCAAACAGCAAACTGAAAAAAGGAGAAATGAAACCATTATTAAATAGCTATGACAATTAGTACATGTAACATACCCAAGTTGGTGCATAGAAAATCATTATTTGACAGAGACATGAATAGTAGCCTAGGGGAACCAATTTATCACAAACAATGATTGGAGTGGGTAAAGCATGTATGCTTGATGTCACTGCTTAATACTCCCTCCGCTCCAAAATAAGTGATTTTTTGGCCTTTTTTTTGTGGTTCCAAATAAGTGATTTTTTCAGATTTCAAGAATGAATTAATTATTTTTTTCCTACATTGCCCTTGGAGTAAATAGTGTTGGAGTATGTGTTAGGAGTATTTATGTGAAGTGATAACAAAGGTTAATATGGTCAATTTCATTGCTAATTAATGCTAAAGGGTGAATTTCTTAATCTGTGTGAAAACATCTAAAAAATCACTTATTTTGGACTGGAGGGAGTATTAATATTGCCAAACGGCAAAGAGCTCTGGTTACAGTGACTCTGTAGCAATACAATAAAATGACTATTTATATCCCTAACTTCATACATGAAGGTGGAACTTGTAAAAGATGAAGATTTCTGCTTCGATCATTTTGCTACATTCAATCAGCTCTATATAATTACAGTCACATCCTTACGGCATCTTCAATCCTTGCACCATTTTTTTACACCAAAATGATACAAAGTAACTCCCCATTACAGTATTTTTAACACCAAAAAGAATATTCTTTGTATATTCTTCCCTCTCTTCTATATTATATTATTTTCTTTATAAAATAAATTCTTTCTTTTTTCTTTTTTATACATTTATCCCATATAATTCATATTTCTTTCTTATATAACCATTTAATATAAAATTATTTTATACCTTTAATTTTTAAATAAATATAAATTATAAGCAAATATTTTTCATTATACATATTAATGTATAATTCAAATAAAAATGAAATCCTTGATAAGATATAATTAAATAAATGTTACATTATGGTAAAATTTAGTTTATTTTTTATATAAATATTCAACTTACAAGATTAGTATGTTGCTCCCAAAAATGCTCTATTAATGCATTACGAAGTGAAAAATGAGCATCTTTGTTCTTAATTTATTTGCGCCGAGCTAAAAATTATTCAAATCGGTAATTTTCTCATCCCATTATGTTATTTAATGTATTTTTAATTTAATCTATGTCATCCGCTCTTGTATTAAATATTTATTTTATTGTATTAAATATTTATTTTTATGATAATCAGTGAACATTGTGTTATTTATTAACAATATATTATATTTCAATTTTGCACTTTTCCTTTTTTTGATGGTTATATATTTTTATACAATTATAATTATAGTAAAATTAACTTACAATTTTATATAAAAATAAAATATACGAAAATTAATTTATAAAATTATACACCAAAATTAAAATAAATTAATATTATAAAGATATTACATAAAAACTATAATTAATTATAAAATTATAATATGTAAAATTAAAAGTGTTATATAATAAAAGATAATATTAAAATAATAGTGAATAGTAATTGTGTTGATGAATAGTGTTACACCAAATTTAGTGTAACACTATTCACGCACCAAAATGGTGTAAGAAATGGTATTGGGTTGGAGCAAAAAAATACCAAATCTTATACTAAAATGGTGTTTGATGTCAAAATTGGTATTGGATTGGAGATGGTCTTATGGCTTTATTTTTGTTCCTATATTTCAAGACTCAAAGAATACCACATTCCCATGTTGTCATGTAAAATCCACTGATATGCATGACTGGGCAGCATTTGAAATGTGCTGCTTCTTTTTTCTTTATTTCTCTTATATTAATCAAAAAGAAGAGTTGCTCTTTATGGGTTGGATAAATAAAAGTTGGCACAAATATACTGCTTTGTCATTACTATATATAATTGAAGATTTGCATTGGTAAAGGAGAGGTCAGTAATACTACAAAAGGACAAATAGATAACTTCTTGAGAAGTGTACCTTGGAGTACTTTGTATTTTTTTTTTGGGTCAAATTAAACTTGTATTTAACCAATGGAAATATTTACATCCGCTAGCCCATGGGACTCTAGAGCTAGATCCTTTACAGATTTTCTATTCTCATAACTATAGTTATGTACTTTCCTATTCTCTCCCTGATTTATACACTGTTCCCGCTAGGATATCTATTCAACTGTTCTAGTACTGCTTTCCATTTGCTCCTGTTCTGGCCTTTGATATGCAGCTGCAAGGCTATTTCTCGAACTCTATCTGCATATGTAACAAACTGATTCTGAAATCTTCTGTTGTTCCTCTCCATCCATGTGTAGTATACTGTTGCTGCAAAAAGAAATGTGATGACTTGAGCTCGTGGTCTGCTGCTTTTTGTCCTCTTAGTCAGCCATTTTAATTCCAGTTCCCAGCTTCCAACGCTATGTTTTTCTTTCAACCATCCTAGCAATGCTGTCCATATGGATTTAGTATAAACACATTCAAAGAAAAGGTGATCCAGCGTCTCTTCTTTCTGGCTAGTACATAATACACATTCATTTGGCACATCAATCTTCCATTTTGCCAATCTATCCACTGTTGCCAACCTGTGGTTGAGAGCTAGCCATAGAATGAATCGATGCCTAGGTATGGTGGTGTCTCCCAACATAAGATTCTTCCAAGTGACTTTGTGATATTGAGGTCTTGATGCTGTATACATTGTTTTGATGCTAAACTTCCCTTGTTTCCAGAATTCATTGATGTCTCCTGTTGCACTTATAGCCTCGAACCATTCTCTTGTATCAAACACTTTCCTGACAATCCAACATGCTTGCTTTGGTGTTGCCATTGTGCTGATATTCCTATTCTTAATATAAAAATTATGGATCCATTTCACCCAAAGTATGTCCTTTTTTGTACTGATGGCCCATAGTATCTTGCACAATGCAGCCTTATTCCAAGAGTAAAAGTCCAGTATCCCTAACCCTCCAGCTGAACCTGGCATACAAAGTTTCTCCCATGCTACCAGGGATCTTTTTGAAATCTCAGTGCTTCCTGTCCAGAGGAATGTCCTACAAGCAATAGTAACCATGTGAATTATCTTCTTTGGAATTAGGAATACCTGTGCCCAATATGTTTGCATTTCGAATAGTACACTTTTGATCACTTGCAGTCTGCCACTATATGATAGAAACTTGGTGGTCCAGCACTTGATTCTTGCTGTGATTTTTTCTACCAGTGGCATACATTGAGCTATTGTTAACTTCTTTGTTGACAGTGGTACTCCCAAGTACTTGAATGGGAATTCTCCTAATGTAAAATGCATTTCAGAAAGTATCAAGTTCTTGAACTCCTCAGTTACTCCTGCCACATAAAAAGAACTTTTCTCCATATTTGCCTGCAGCCCAGATACTTCAGAGAAGTGATGGAATGCCTTTAGCATTAACTGTATTGATACTCTATCAGCTCTGCAACACATAATCAAATCATCTGCAAAACAAATATGTATTATTTTGAGTTTGGCACATCTTGGATGGTAGTTAAAGTCTGGAATCTGATCAAGAGTCTTCAAGCTTCTATTTAGGTATTCCATAACTAAAACAAACAAGTAGGGGGACATAGGATCCCTTTGTCTCAATCCCTTTCTTGCCTGGAACTTGGCTGTCAAACCCCCATTGAGAAGCAAGGAATAACTCACACTTGTAACACATTCCATTATTAGTTCTACTATCTTTACTGGCAGACCATATTCTAACAGAATCATTCTTAGGAATGGCCATTCTACTGAGTCATATGCCTTCCTTATGTCTATCTTGATTAAGCATCTGGGGTTACACCTTTTTATGTGTAACCTCTGACTAATTCATGTGCCAGTATTATATTATCCAATATGTTCCTCCCTTCAATAAATGCAGACTGTGCAGGTCCTACCACATAATCTACTACTGTTTTCAGCTTCTCTGTGAGGATTTTAGCTATCACCTTGTACAAGGTAGTGCAACATGCAATTGGTCTGTACTCTTTTACATAGGTAGGACTTGCTACTTTAGGCACCAAGTTAACTGTTGTGCAGTTGATACTCCTTAATAATTTCCCACTTGCAAAGAATTCCAATACTGCCTCTGTAATTTCTGTACCAATTTCCTCCCAATAGTGCTTAAAGAATTCAGCTGTGTATCCATCAATGCCCGGGGCTTTATCATTTGGTAGTTCTTTAACTACCTGAGCAATGTCTTCCCTTGTAATCTGTTTCAGCATCACCATTTGTTGTTCTTTAGTTAAGCAAGGACCAAGCTTAGAAATGTTGATATCAAGACAAGGTAGTTCATCTGCACTGGTTCCCAATAGCTTCTGAAAAAATTGAACAAACTCTTTTTCCACCAGCTTTGGTTCAGTCAACCTGATACCTTGATCATTACATATAGACCCTAGAATTCGAGCTTGCCTAGCTTTTATTTGGGCATGAAAGAACTTTGAATTTGAATCCCCAGCTTGGATCCAAGTGGCCCTAGACTTTTGCCTTAAGACCTGCTCCCGAATACCTTCCCATTTTTCTATATATTGTAGTAGTTCTTTTTCCTTGGTGATTAACTGACCCTTGAATAAGCCAGTTCCCATCTGCAGCTGTACCTCTTCTAGTTCAGCTCTCATAAGGTTCAGCTTCCTATCCAAGGATGATAACTCTCTGTTCATGTGTTCTGCATTCTACTCAATCATCTTTAATTTTCTCCACACTGAGTACCTAGCATACCCCTCTATCTTCTGTCCACATACCTGTTGTACTACTTTTGTAAATTCTTTCTAGTTTAGGATGGCATTAAATAATCTAATTGGTTTGGGCAGCCTTTGCTTGGTTTTGTATGTGCTAATAATAATTGGTGTGTGGTCTGAAACTCCAGGGCAATCATAGTAAGCTTCAATCTCACTATGGAGCATGAACCATTGAGGATTCCCAAACACCCAATCAATGTTACTATAGATTCTATCTATTTCATCTCGTTTATTGCACCAAGACCATTGCCACCCCTTCCTGTTCAGCTGTCCTAAGCCCAAATCAGTTATGCAATTTTGAAAGTCCTGCACTTTTGTTTGATTTACAAGGTTTCCATTTATTCTATCAGTGACTGATAGAATTGTGTTAAAATCTCCCATCACTAACCATGGGTCTTTTATGTTGTTGTGAAGTCTTCTTAACTGGTTCCACATTTCTTTCCTCTCTGCATTAGTATTGTAGCCACAGACAAAGGTCAATTCACATGAGAAATCAGAACATCTTTCTTTCACAATACAATGGACCATCTGATGACTTGCCATAACCACCTGGACTTCTACTATATGATCTTTCCCCAGCACCCAAATCCTCCCTTTAGGAGCTACAGTATAATTGGCATAGATTGTCCATCTCCTTCAAATTTCCTTTTCACTTTAGCTACTTTATTCTCTTTCACTTTTGTCTCAAGGCATCCTATTATGGACACTTTATTCTTAAGCAGGAAGGCCTTGAGTTCCTTCTGCTTAAAGGGCTTATTTAGCCCTCTGATGTTCCATGAACAGACTATCATGGGGGTAACATATCAGAGGTGCTAGTGTCCCTTTCCAAACTTTTGGAATTCTCTTTTGGTTGAATTCTCAATGAGCTGAATTTGTTTTTGCTTAGCAACCTTTCTACTTCTTCATCATCTTCCTTCCATTCATCTTCTTGATTCACCATTCTTATTTTCCCCTTCACTATTCTGCCCTGTTCATCATTGTTCATTTGTTCCTCAGTCTGCTTAGGGATTTCTACCTTTTGTTGTTCCTGTTTTGGTGGTTGAGTCTTATTGTCTTTCACTTTCCATTGGGTTGTTTGCTGTTTTTTCTGTCCTTGTCTTCTTCTTCTCCGGTTTTGCTCTTCACCCTTCTCATGTAGAGCTTCATTCTCTTGTTCCTTGTTGCATTTTCCAGTCGTATGTCCTATTTGTAGACAATCCTGACAATAGGCAGGCTTCCACTCATATTCCAGCTGCTGCTCTTTGAGTCCCCCTTTCTCATCCTCAATTAGTATATGCTCAGGGAGAGGCTGAGAGATATCTATGTCCACCAGTATTCTAGCATATGAGATTCTGTCCCCTTGTGCAGTCAGTTTATCAGTGCATATTATTCTGCCCAAATTTTCAGTTGCCCAGTATTGAATTGGCAGCCCAGGTAGCGTTACCCAAGTAGGAACAATTCGATTAGTTTCTTTTCTAATATCAAACACTGCCTCCCATTGTTTTAGGATCATAGGTCGATTGTTGAAAGTATAAGGCCCATACTCTAACACCTTCCTCTTATATTCATCATTCAGGAAGCGGAATATAAAATATCCATCATCATGAAGGTATACCTGTGGTGTGTCCACAAATTGCCAAACTCCATAGACGAATTTCAGCATGTCCTTAAATGTCGGCGACCCACCTAATACATACCCAATCAAGCTTGATTTCCACTTTCTGATTTCCTCTTCTACTTCAATTTGATTGAGTCAGACCACTTTTATCCCTTCTTTCATAACCGGCGGGTAGTACTCAAGTTTCGAACCCTGATGTATGGATCGATTTCCTCGTACCACATCTGCTAGGGTAATCTTTGCCTCATGCGACTCGACTGAGAAGGTAAGTTTTCGTGCTTCCAAGTTCGCATCTGCCTCTTCTGGTTTTTGAGCTTCTTTCACCTTCACTGGTTCCTCTTTCGTCGGAGCTTGCAAAATTGTGGGAGTACTCCCCATTCCTTGCATCTAGTGAACATATTGAGGCGGTTCTAGGGTTTGGGGAACTCCAGATTCCGGCATAACCATTCTGTTTTCTGAGCTCACCTTCATGTCTACATCCAGGTTTATGTCGTTGCGTCGTTTTCGGCGGATCATCGGAGTAGGCGTACGTTAGCTATTCCATGTGTAACGTGCGCCTCTGCTTTGTATTTTTTTGGTAAAGTAATAAATTTCATTAAAAGGAAGGGCAAATAACTTGGAGTACTTTGTAGTTTAATATATGTTTTTTAATAACCCAAATAATAAGAGCATCAAAAAGACCAATTTGTTCCCAAAAAAGGACCGAGATATACTACTATTTAGAAGTGGGAGTTAAGGGCTTGTTCGTCGTCCTGCTTGCTGTCCAAAAGGGTAATTTCGGGATTTCATCCAGCAGAAGAATCGTCTTCAACTTCAGGTTGGACTCTTCGTCTTCCTGCTTCCGATTTACAGTTAGGTCCCTTTTTTTGGATCAAAAGTCGGGGTATATTTGTCACTCTGCTCAGTTTGTATTTTCTGTAGCAGTCTTTTCAGTTTGCCCGCTCTTTGATATGCGCCTTTTCCATCGACGTGGAAGACAAACCAGTTCTTGCTTCTGCTGTTGTCAGCTGTTTCTCCAGATGTGTAACACCTGTATTTGGATGGATATCCGATTAGGGGTGACGCTAATAATATCTGCAAGAGCTTCTGTTCTGCTTTGGGTTTTCTGGCTTACTGCTCTGTTCCTTTTAGTGTCTCTGCTTGCTGGCTGGAATAGGTGAGTACTTCTGGTCTTTGTTTACCTTTTAATTTAAGTGCTCTCTTACGTGAAACGTCTCTTCTCGATTGTATTTTCATTCGTTAAGTTAACACTTTTACGACCTTTTCCTTGAACTGTAGGAGTGTCATTTCCATACTTACNTTAAGTTAACACTTTAGACCTTTCCTTGAACTGTAGGAGTGTCATTTCATACTTATCCTTCCACGATTGACAGATTATTAAAACCATATTGTTTTCCTTGTGTTAACTAATCAGATATGCTTTTACTTAGTAAGCTGAAGGATTAAATGTAGACGTTTTCTCTAACGTAGTAAACTTAGACTTTTACAACTGTCAAATTATTGAAATCATGGTATTGTCCTTGAAACGTTTTACGTAATTGGCTAATAATAATACGAGTAACTAATATGTCAATGTCCTTTGGTAATCATACATTGTATCCAAGTTATTATTCACCCTGCTAATTTGCAATCCTTTGAAGTTCATTTTATTTACTACCCTGTTGCAAACCTTTTGACTGCTACACCACGCATTTTCCATGTAATACCAACTCTCAGTTAACTAATGTATACATCATTTTAATTTTTCTGTTTACCAAGAGATTTTTTAACTCTCTACCCGCATGGAATACGAACGACACTTCGTAACATGTCTATTTGATGTCGTCCATAGGGAACTATTAACTTGCTTTCTCTACTATTACTACTGAACTATTAGTGAGACTAAGAACAAAATATCGTCAATCGCATTCAAAGTTGTTTCGAGCAGTATCAAGATTTCACAAACCACTTTGGTTATACTATTATTCTTCCATCGTTTTGTCCAAATTTTCATGTTCTCAAGAACCTATGCATTTAGTTATCCCTTGCCCCCTAAATTCCAATTGACAAGTAGAAGAAAAGAGAAAACAACTGGTGGAAGCTTGAGATGGTGGCGTCATAAGAAATGTAGCTAAAAGTGGTGGCAGCTTCACCTTGGCCTCATAACAGAAGTATCTAAAACTTTTAGAATTTCTGGGGTGGTCACAAAAAGTATCCCGACTCAGTTTCTTCTCTCATTTAAACGTTTTAGATGTATATAATTACTTTACATATTTTGCGGTGCAATACAGTGGATTCTCTTTACTTTTGCTGCATGAGATGTACATCTGAGAAAGGGGAGTTCAACTACACATTCTTTAGTTCAAAGAGAGATGCTGACTTTATGTCAATGATATAAAATAATTTTAGTTACGCTTTATGACTGACTAATATTTTTCCTCCCACCCCTTTTTTTTTGGTAGCGCTCTACAAATTCCAGTTCCTATATAGATTAGTTATCAATTGTATTTCATGAGTTTGCGGCTGCTCATACTGTACTTGTTTACTATTTTAATATTTCAGTATTTCGCATCTGTATGTCTCCATGTGTCTATATGGATACACTTCTGCAAAGGTAATTGAGTAACTTATCATTCTATTAAACTGCAGGAAGAGCAAGTAGCCGTTGTTCTGTACGGGGAAGACATAGAAAAGTATGCAGACAAGCTCACCCCGTTTTCCACTTACTTGATATCTACTGCAAAAGTGAGGGTTCCTTTACCCTACGGAGTGCCTATCAGCCGTTTTGAATGGGTTATTGACAAATTCACTGTCGTCGAAGAGGTGAAAGATGACAACATACAAGACCCACCGCTCCCGCCGCCGCCGAGTTTGAATACTGTACCCTTTGCATATTTGCACGAGCAACAACGAAATATGAAATTTGGTAACCATTATTTAACGCGTAGTATACTCTAACAATTAAAATTTATTTGTATCCTTACACTTTGACACTGTGTACATTGGTCTAAATTATAACTCACTTGCAACGTCCACTAAACAGATATAGTTGCCGTTGTGGTGAATTGTGGCTCCATAAAGTATGTTGGCGCTAACAGTAGCAAATGTCCTGAAGTCGTCGTAATGGATACCAAGTAAGTCTGCTAGCACTCTATTTACTTTATTGTTGTCTCAACTACTTGTAAAAAAAATTGGCTACAATGTCGTCTTATTCACTTGATTACTTCGGTCAGATACCTTCAATTAACAAGTTATAATGTCATGAGATTATAATCTCAGCCATCTCCTCATCAATGTCACCTTCTTCGACTAAAGCTGGCAAGAAGAAATTTCTCCAGACTCATTTATTGCATCTTCAGTTTGATCTATGACACTTGCCTTACCGTTTTATTCAACAAATTTAATCTTTCTACAAATAGAACAAGGCATAAGATCTCCAAAAACAAATTGTATAGGCTTTCAGTCATAATACAGCTTTCTCTTCGTCCTGACATTTTGAGCTACAACATTTCAGCGATTACCATGGTTTAGTACAATTTTTTTTTGTACATTGGTCTTGGTAAAATCCAATACTACTCACGAGAAAAGAAGTGCAACGAAGTCTGAAATGTGTTTACCACTGTTTTTTTAATATGTCCATTACTGCCTTTTTTTAATGTATACATTGACTGCTATCATCTGACACTTCTTAGTCCAGAAGACTTCATTAGTAAGCGGGAGATCAATATTTCTTATCTTCTACTGCCCGCGTCATTTTTGTAGCTAAAACATGATTCATATATAATATGAGTTACTTTGAGTATTAAGCCAGCTTTGAGTACATGCTGAGTGCATTAAACCCGATATCTGGACATCATAACCACAGAATTGGTTAAACAGTTTGAACTACACTATGGAGAACACGGAAACCTTCGTTATTTTAGATAACCAACCCTGAACCTCCTTAAGATTCAGTAGATTTAAGACATCCCAAAATCCAAGAAATACAAGAGGAATAATAAGAAAGCACATACTAGATGTATGCAAGTTTATAGAAAATAAATAAAGACAATAAGCCACTAATTACAAATGCAATTTTAACAAATAGACACACACTGAGACCCTTAAACAGAACAGATCTTGATGAATTTGATCAACTAGGAAATAAACTGCTGATGATTTTTCAAAAGCCAATAACCTGATTTTCCAATGTGTCACATTGGCTGAAAGCATCCATCCAAATGCTCCCTTATTTACTCTTCTACATCAATTACAACTTTCTATAGAAATATTTTTGGTTGACAAAAAAACCTTAAGAACGAATGATAAAGTGCAATATATTAACATATGAAAAACTATTTAGATAAGTNTATTGTTGGTGTAATCTGCACAATAATTTGTCACTGGAGCAACCAATTCCTGTTATTTCCTATGTTTTTTAAGTTTGTCAGCTGTGACAACCTCTTTGTGTCATTTTAAATGTACCTCACATTTTGTTGCCATTGAAATGCCTCTATACACGTACAGGGTCAAAGACAACCGACCAAGACTAATGAGATACACTCAGCAAACGGAGGTTGATTCGTCTCTGGTGCTTGCAGCAAACCAAGACGATATTGTTCCAATTGCTGCTATCCAGTCACAACCTCATGTATGTGCATTTCACGCATGCTAATATGTGTACATATAGACAACTTTAGTATTTTTACCACAACTAAATAAATCTACTTGCATTCTCCTCTTTCATAGAAACACCTGTTTTATGTGGAAGGTAAATTATCATTTCCGACTGCCTACCAAGATTTCTATGAATTACTGTGTTCTCATTGCGGGCAGCAATACAGAACTCATTCGCCGAAAATTATTCACTGTGCGAGCTGCAAGCAACGTGCGATGTTGACACCCAGGTATTGCGTCTTGGAGTCCGAGCTTAATAAAATATATTTGTTCTGCATCTTCAAAGAAAGAAAGTTTCTTCAGTCATTGGCTTTATGAAAATCAAATAACGCAAATTAATTGCATATTAGGGCCCGCTTTGAGGTTGTAATGACAGATGCCAGTGGATCAACTGTTGCAACATTAATAGGCGAATTAGGAGAGAAATTTCTTGATATGACTGCCGCAGATATCTATGAAATATCAGCTAAGGTACGTTGTTGATGGCAGCAGGAGAAACTTTTTTACAATTATGATACCGTGAAAACAAGTTTGCTCTTACTTTTTCCAATTATGTATTCCTTGATGTTTGCCTTTGTAGATAAAATGTAACCACTAATTAAATAAGTTGGAAAAAATATCTTAAAGAAAGTGATTTGATATTTTATTTATAATTGAATTTCAGAATCACAACTAAAGCAGCCTCACGTACACGTTAAATGGTCTACTGGATAAGTTTTTCAAGACAAACAGAACCATACATAGAGGTAAAAATAATATCAAAAGAAAAAACTCAACAGAAACAACAACACAACATTTAGTCTTAAATTTGACATTACAAGGGCGTCGCCAGGTTGCAGGCGAGATCGAGCTGGCATCCTCACGTCGCCAGGTATATAGCATGATGGACCTGGCTAAAACCCTTGCGTCGCCTGGTTTTTGCCGCGCTACAGGTCTGGCTAGGCGAGGTCCAAAGCTAGCTGGGAAGCTCGCTAAGCATGCTGCTGCTGCTAAAAAAACTGGGCAATCCTCGCTTGTAATTGCCTTCATATGAGTCTCTCTTTTGTTGCTGCAAATGATGGTTACTACGCTGCAATATTTGGTCAACAACATAGGTGCAAATGACAAATAGAAACAGCCTCACCCTAAGGTTTGCATCCCATATACGCACCTAATGTCCTCCAAAATCTCCTTGCCACTATGCTTATGCGTAGCTTTGATTCCNGGTACTACGACTGCAATATCTGGTCAACAACATAGGTGCAAATGACAAATAGAAACAGCCTCCACCCTAAGGTTTTGGCATCCCATATAGCACCTAATGTCCTCCAAAATCTCCTTGCCACTATGCTTATGCGTAGCTTTGATTCCTTTCCATTGGAATGAGTACACAGCTGGAAATTCCTCAAAAGATAGGGCATAGTTACAGTAATGTCTCCTGCAAAAAAGAACACAAAGTTAGTGAAAAAATTGATTACCATGCTCTTCCCCCTAAAGGTTTGATCATGGTGATTGAATGTTTGATCTCTAGCATATTCAATTTCCTCTGCAATGACAACTCCTGTGTAGTTTTACCTGGCTCCCTGTATCAAGTGCTGATGAAATGGACTGCATTAAGATGATCCATAATGCTCCCTTTGGTCCCAACCTGGTACATTCCTGTTGTATAGCTCATGATGAACTCTGCCTTGATTCTCTCTAGCAGCAGTACCTTCTTTCTGGATTACTGACCTTTGTTTCATGAAAGTATTGCTTCCTTTACCGACCATAAACCAACTGTGTGATGTCTTCAACTTCATGCTTGTGCTTACCATATTAACTCCTTCTAAGGAAATGAACACTAGGTGCTAATACCACCCAAAGAAATTGTATAATACGATAAGGCATGAGAACAGTAACTTTTCCTGCAAAAAAGAAAACATAGTTAGTGAAAAATGAGCTCAACATATCCTCCTCCCTAAGGCTTCGAATATGATGATCCAATGAACTCTCCTGTCCCCTGTTCTTCCTTAACTCCTTACTCCTTAATTTTTGGCAACCTTTACCCTCAAGGATGGACATTGCATCTTATCTTCATTCACAACTCTCCTGCCTTTTGTGTCTAGATCCCAAAAGTTAAAACACTCTATATTGCCAACATCTAGAAACCGGCCAGTAGAACCAATTATTAATCACTAAGACCAGCTGTCAAACTGAATGGTTTCTTTTACAGCATAAGCATGGAAAAGTACTGCTCAAACTCTTTATCAACGGTTAGTTTCTTGAGACCTGGCTCTGGATCTGCATCACAAGAAAAATATGTATCATATAGGTAAATCTTACAACATTTCTAAACCAAGTAACCACGTCCTCTAAATAAAGGCGGACCTATGTATTATAGTGAGGGGTCACCGGACCCATAAGCTTCGGCAAAAATCCTGTATATGTATATGTATATACCTTGAAAATGGTTAATTTTGAAGTACTTGGCACCCTGAACACTAAAATCCTTTAGGGGACACTGGTTGAGCACTGACATAAAAATCCTCAGTCCGCCTCTGCCTCTATACAAACATAAAGGACCGACAAGAGGCATGCAACTGTGCACACACATCTGCACGCAAATTGGAGCAGACACCAACACACAAAAAAAAAGAAAAAAGAACTGCAAGTCATCCAATACTTAGTCAAGTGTGATTAGAACAAACCATTCTTTTCAAATGTCTTTATTCTTCCTTCTAAAAATTCAACAAAGTGTCTTGAAAGGACATTAACATTAACCCCTTGAAAATTCTTAGATTAAATCTCAGTGATAACTGAAATTTAGAATTTAAAGTTAAGAAGAGAGGAAAAATAAAGAATCACAGATAAGAAGAGTAACAAAACGAGGAAAAAATGCGATTTTGTTTGCTTGTATTAAGCAAAATGATGTTGACTTACGTTACCTTACGCAACTACGTACTTTTTCTTCCCCACCAACGTATACTTGTTAATTGATTAACCCTAGGTTGTTACCTGAATATTCAATGTTGCTTTGTTAGTTCATCATCCGACTTGTACTGCTTGGCAATGTTAGTTACTGCCAATGCACAGAGGTTGTCAATAATTTTCTTAGGAAAGTACCAATTATGTCTGCTTATACCTCCATTTCCACATGCCTGTTGAAAACTAAAACATCTCCTTTAGGTCGCTTAAATATTACAATTGGCTTCTTAAATTCATCATTAATCAAAAGATAATTAAAAGCTATAGAAGCTTGTAGCCTCTGTATCCCAAGTACTTTATAGGCTTAAAACTTCCAATTAATGCAAAGTATATTACTTTTGAGTACTATTTTAATGTGTTAAATTCATCTTTTTCTCTCCTGCAGAACCGGCCATTACCTCTTGAACATGTTCGACAGCGTCTTCCTCATAAACTCTTCAAGATACAACTGCGAAAAACATTTTCTAGAACTTCTGATCCACGGTTGTTCATTGTATCCTACTCCGTCAAGCAAGATTTGTTTCAATTGCACGTACCAGTAGCCTCTGAAGAAATTGGAGAGAGCAGTAACACTAAATTGGAAAATGCTGAGCTGAACAAAGAGATAGAAAACGAAGACAGNTGGCTCCTTGTATCAAGTGCTGATGAAATGGACTGCATTAAGATGATCCATAATGTTCCCTTTGGTCCCATATTCAAAGACTAGCGTTGCATATTTCTGGGCAGCATATTCCTATTTTCCCAACCTGGTACATTCCTGTTGTATAGCTCATGATGAACTCTGTCTTGATTCTCTCCAGCAGCAGTACCTTCTTTTTGGATTACTGACCTTTGTTTCATGAAAGTATTGCTTCCTTTACTGACCATAAACCAACTGTGTGATGTCTTCAACTTCATGCTTGTGCTTACCATATTAACTCCTTCTAAGGAAATGACCACTAGGTGCTAATACCACCCAAAGAAATCGTATAATACGATAAGGCATGAGAACAATAATTTTTCCTGCAAAAAAGAAAACATAGTTAGTGAAAAATGAGCTCAACATATCCTCCTCCCTAAGGCTTCAAATATGATGATCCAATGAACTCTCCTGTCCCCTGTTCTTCCTTAACTCCTTACTCCTTAATTTTTGGCAACCTTTACCCTCAAGGATGGACATTGCATCTTATCTTCATTCACAACCCTCCTGCCTTTTGTGTCTAGATTCCAGAAGTCAAAACACTCTATATTGCCAACATCTAGAGCATAGTTTGCTAAGTGGTCTGCCAGTTTATTCCCCTCTCTGAAGATGTGTGACACCTTGATATTGCACCCCTCCAACAGCATCATAATCTCCTCCACCTGCTCAACTAAACACCAAGTTAGTTGAATACAAAATTCTCTTATTTGTTTTTGTTACTACAAGGGCTACATACAACATAGCAATATTAACCATATAAACCAGCCAGTAGAACCAATTATTAACCACTAAGACCAGCTGTCAAACTGAATGGTTTCTTTTACAGCATAAGCGTGGAAAAGTACTGCTCAAACTCTTTATGAACGGTTAGTTTCTTGAGACCTGGCTTTGGATCTGCATCACAAGAAAAATATGTATCATATAGGTAAATCTTACAATATTTCTAAACCAAGTAACCACGTCCTCTAAATAGAGGCGGACCTATGTATTATAGTGAGGGTCACCGGACCCATAAGCTTCGGCAAAAATCCTGTATATGTATATGTATGTACCTTGAAAATGGTTAATTTTAAAGTACTTGGCACCCTGAACATTAAAATCCTTCAGGGGCACTGGTTGAGCACTGGCATAAAAATCCTCAGTCCGCCTCTGCCTCTATAAAAACATACAAGGACCGACAAGAGGCATGCAACTGTGCACACACATCTGCACGCAAATTGGAGCAGACACCAACACACACACAAAAAAAAAAAGAACTGCAAGTCATCCAATACTTAGTCAAGTGTGATTAGAACAAACCATTCTTTTCAAATGTCTTTATTCTTCCTTCTAAAAATTTAACAAAGTGTCTTGAAAGGACATTAACATTAACCCCTTGAAAATTCTTAGATTAAATCTCAGTGGTAACTGAAAATTAGAACTTAAAGTTAAGAAGAGAGAAAAAATAAAGAATCACAGACAAATAAGAGTAACAAAACGAGGAAAAAATGCGATTTTGTTTGCTTGTATTAAGCAAAATGATGTTGACTTACGTTACCTTACGCAACTACGTACTTTTTCTTCCCCACCAACGTATGCTTGTTAATTGATTAACCCTAGGTTGTTACCTGAATATTCAATGTTGCTTTGTTAGTTCATCATCTGACTTGTACTGCTTGGCAATGTTAGTTACTGCCAATGCACAGAGGTTGTCAACAATTTTCTTAGTAAAGTACCAATTATGTCTTCTTATACCTCCATTTCCACATGCCTGTCGAAAACTAAAACAATTGGCTTCTTAAATTCATCATTAATCAAAAGATAATTAAAAGCTATAGAAGCTTGTAGCCTCTGTATCCCAAGTACTTTATAGGCTTAAAACTTCCAATTAATGCAAAGTATATTACTTTTGAGTACTATTTTAATGTGTTAAATTCATCTTTTTCTCTCCTGCAGAACCGGCCATTACCTCTTGAACATGTTCGACAACGTCTTCCTCATAAACTCTTCAAGATACAACTGCGAAAAACATTTTCTAGAACTTTTGATCCACGGTTGTTCATTGTATCCTACTCTGTCAAGCAAGATTTGTTTCAATTGCCCGTACCAGTAGCCTCTGAAGAAATTGGAGAGAGCAGTAACACTAAATTGGAAAATGCTGAGCTGAACAAAGAGATAGAAAACGAAGACAGCAATCAGTCGAATGTGGAACAAGTTACACCCATAGAAGAGGTAAAGAACGAGTTAACTACAGAAGGTGGCTCTTCTAGCAAGAGGCAACAAACTGAACTGGAGAAACCCCCCCCCCCCCAAGAAAAAATGAAGGTTAATAAACTTTATCTCGACTTTTTCATTACTTTGTTCCATACTTGTGATAAACTTTTAGGAGCTTGTTACTCATGTTCAAGTATAACTTCTATGACTTCTGCTGTTCGAGTAGCAAATTATAATTGCAGCACAAACAGCTCAAAAGAAACTTCAAAAAAAAAGGCCTATTGCATATTGCATTTTATTCTATATTCATTCATAAGCTCTATTTCGCTCACATTCATCCTCTCCAAAGAACGCCCTCCAGCAACCAATCCAAAAAGAACAGACAGAGAAAGAAGTAGTTTCATGCTAACTCCTCATTTTCCTGTGATTGGTAAACATTACTGTGTTGCTAATGTTGCCAATCCATTGTTAGCTAAATTTCAAGTACATTATCTTTCATTAAATATTAGTAATATTACAATACTCCTACCTATGAAAGAATTCTCTAAGTTCCCATTTGTTCAATTCAGTATTGTTGCGCTTTTTGTTCCTTCTAAAAAAATACTTATAAAGTAGTACTACTTTATCTGTACAGGTACTCTAAGACGTTCTTGTGCTTGGATTGATTTATACTTTCTACCTTGCACTTTTATTTCCCTTGTATTGCTATAACTGACTAAGATTATGCTACATATTTCTCAATTTGTAGTTTACTGATAAAACCAGTTAAACAAATGTGCTGCAGGATTTATTCAACTATAAAGGCAGAGAATTCTGTCTTAAAATAGAAGGGAAGAGTGAATGTTCAAAACAGATAAAAACTCTAACATAGTATTGTTTTAAAATATCATAAAGGATAGGAGCAAGAAATTGAATATACATAAGACTAAGAGTAGCATATAGTTGATTAGAAGATGAAGGGAAAATTGCAGAACTGTTGTGACCTTCTGCCACCTGGTATTTTCACCAGAACTGGAAGAAGAAGATTTGGCTACCCATATTTTATATTTATGGACATGATTCATTAATAGTTTCTGATGCAAGGCCCAACATGATTAGCGTAGGTTTTTAGGTTAGTTGAAGTCTTTTAGTACAATATTGTAGACAGTATCAGCATCTGAGAAAAGGTCTTTCAGAACAAAGTAGAGAAAAAAGTTGTGTACAACACTAAAGACGTCATAATTTTCACTATATTGCAGGCTAATATACAAAGGTATTCTGTGTGCCATCACCTTAGCTATAAATAACCAAATTTGTGAGTTCGAAAACTAAATACACCTTCTAAAGTGATGCAACTCCCGTTTTTATTGTTCTGCAACTATCAATTTGAAATCTCAAGTGCATTTTGTTCGCAGGGCGTTATAACTCTGTAAAATGCCTGTACATACGTCTTATCCTACTATGTAAATACGTGTTTGAAGATCGCCAGCTTCTGCTTGACAGGTAATGCAAAGAACAACCCCTACTTTTTTCAGCTACCAGAAAATGTTTCCACTTGCCGTTATTGACGTCGTTTTGTTTGCAATATCGCAGAAAACATGGACAACACAGTTCACTTTGTGTAACTTACTGGCATGTACATATATATTTTTGTTAGCCGGTAAAACATATTGGTGTTGTAGCTGATGTAAATAGTGGGTTGAAAGATTGACAGTAAATATGACCTCCTTTTTGGCTTGAATTTGTTTTCTTCACTCTGCTACATATCCAACTTTCTAAGACTGAATCGAAAGAAATTTACTGTCATCCAAATGATAATTCAAAAAATTAAAGGGATAGAAAACATGGATAACACAGTTCACTTTGTGTAACTTACTGGCATGTACATATATATTTTTGTTAGCCGGTAAAACATATTGGTGTTGTAGCTGATGTAAATAGTGCGTTGAAAGACTGGCAGTAAATATGATCTCCTTTTTGGCTTGAATTTGTTTTCTTTACTCTGCTACGTATCCAACTTTCTAAGACTGAATCGAAAGAAATTTACTGCCATCCAAAGGATAATTCAAAGGGATTACGACGCGCTTCGTCCCAAAGACCATAATGTTTAACAAATCAACTCACATATCTCAATACATAACTGATCAAAATGCAAGTTGTTCTCTGTAGAAAGTAATTTATTTTCTTTATAAATTAATATAAACTGCTACTTTAATCAAGTTTGGGCCCGGGCTCAGCACGGGCCATTCCCACTAGTATATAAAAAAAAAGTAGTTTAGTGAATAAGAGCACAATTTTTTAGAAGGATGTTTTATTACATGGAGGATTCATGGTTACTACCAATATTATAGAATAAACGTAAAAAAAAGGTTTAAAAACCAACTTTTAACTTATCGAAAAACCAACCTTAACTGAAATCAAGCAGCAGCAGCCTGTTGTTGCTCCCTCTCTGCATGCTCCCTGATTTTATAAATAAATACAAAAAAGTTATTTTTTCTTCTTTTATTTCATTATTCGTATTTTAGAATATTTCTCCAAAACTCTAACCTCAACTTGTTTATTGAATGAAACCTCTTTTATAATACGCACGTAGTTTTCTCTTGAAGTTCAAAAATGTTTTCAACGGCTTATTTCAATAACATTTTCCCACAAATTGTTGTTTTAACATACAATCAGTGATGCAAATAGAAGTTTGCTCAAATGGTAGTATCAGTCTTTAGAGCCCGTTTGTACATAAGAATTTTTTTACTTTTTCAGAAATTTTTTTACTTTTTTTCGAAATTAATGTTTGGCCATAAAAATTTCGATTTTTACTTGAAGATGATTTTGAAATTTTTCGAAAAATTAAAATACTCCAAAAAAACTGCTTTTTAAAATTTTCACTCAGATCACTTACAAAACTTTAAAAACAACCCAAAATTATATTCTAAACACAACTATAATTTTCAAATGCCATTTTCACTTGAAATTTTTTTCCACCTTTTTTTGAAATTTTACAATTCTTATGTCTAAACGCCCACTAATTATCACAACAGAGCGTACTTGGTTTTGTCTATTCCTTTCTTAAATTAATGTTTATTTACCTCTTTAAAAGTAAATACTCAATATATTTTATCAACGCTATAATTTAAAATATTACTCCTTCATGAATAAATACAAAATATTTTTTAATAGTAAAATAAGAAATGTATGATAATTTTGAGAGACATAGAACTAAGACATGAAGATCAATCAAGTAAAGATATAAATATTAGTTATCTATTTTTAGAAGAAATATTCAAAGATATCCACCCTCGCGATATTTTCAATTAGTAAATAATTATTTCTATAGATAAAAAGAACTTTAACCATTCAATTGTTAAAGAATTTTAAGAGTTAACAATGCAAATTAATGAATTCAACACATGATTTGCATAGGAACTTGGGTGAGTCCGAGCATTGAGCGTTAGGTATGTTTAGGGCGCACAGTCGGGCGCTTGGGGGTGTAAGCCTCACAGAACTAAGTCTCACACATGAGTCTCAAGGCGTTTTAATAGTACCCCGTCTTGGGGCGAGCCCCGAGGCGAGTCCCAAAAAAGCCTTTTAAAACACTGGTTTTTATGTATCGGTTGAGAATATATCGTATTATATTACAATATACCTAGTGGTGGCAAAATAGATAAAAGAAAATTGCTATCCACCCATATTATCCGTTAAAAAATAGGTTTGATAATTAACTTTTGAAAAATTATCCACTTAGAAAATGGTTAACCAGTGAATTACTAATGGATTTAACTTTTACATTCGTAAAGCCTCAAATTGGGGGTTGCTCAAGTTTAAGGGAAACTAGGAATTCTCCCAAAAGTGATCATATTCAAGAAGCCATGGATAATATGAATATCCATATTATCTGCCGATTAATCCTTTTTTATCCGTATTAAATATGTCATGCACTAACGATATGAAGAATAAATTTGCAATATTATTTTTTTTAAAAGGTACAAAGTAGAATTATTATAAAAAATATAGGGTAAAAGATAAGATACGACTATTCAGTAATAAGGAAGAGCAAGATGAGAGGAAAAAAAGCTAACGACGCAACCACACAAAATAGATCGTTGCATAAAGTGACAATTTTCATTGTTACGTAACGACAGATTTAACGCTATGATACAATAAAATTTAAGTAACAATCAAAATAAATATCGTATTTAAAGTAACAATACGATACAATACAACATGTAACAACCATCCAAACAAGTTGGTAGCTCAGAGGTCTATTCATATACATATACCATTCTTTTATTTTTCTACTTCTTTTAATGCGAATAGAGTCGTTAATTGAAAACAGGAAAAAAAAAAGTCGGAACAATTAGTGGTAAATCAATTTTAAATTCTACATGTCTTTTAATTTGAGTTCCAAAGAGAAATGTTTTAAAGAAATTTCATATATAAAAGATAGGAAAAATTAATGTAAATTACTAAAATATAAAAGAGTAGTTGGCCATGCGTTTTCATAGAAAACTTGTGTTTAAAAGTAGTAAAAAGCAACAATTAGGTGATCACGCCCAATTATGCCTTATAAAAAGGATTCTGCGGACGCTGCAAATATAACCCCGAGTATTACGCCCAGGGTCGAATCCACAGAGAGTTAACCTATCAACCACTACCTTCAGACCCACTAATTCTTCAGAACCAGCTTCCCAAATATTCAAATTCTCAGTTGAGTGTTCTTTAACAACTAGCTTGCAAGTAACTAAATGGCTGTAACTAAATTAATAAGGTTGTAAACAATTATGAGGAAAAGCTAAGGCAATGATTTCCCCTATTGATGGAATCCCTTCTGTTTATGCTCATATAAATTTACCCACACATCTCTATCAATCATGAACACTAATCTTACCGCAAATCTCTCCCGAGTAATCACAGTAATCTACTATTGCACTCTCCCGAGATACACTAACTTACTTTATTTAGCACAATTCACTTTAGATTACACCCAAGGCTTCGTTATCCCTAATCCCGCCTTTAAACCTACAATTATAAATTCCTCTAATAATCTAGGATTGGTGTTGTTCAACAATACCCTAAATATGCACTCTTTTCCAAGTTATGCACACTAAATAGGCACAGCTAATTGAGGATCCTGTCAATTAACTACAACGAACACGAAGTTGAACAAATAGAGATTAAACTAGCAATTTGTATTCACATAAACAAGAAGTTCATCACCCAATAGGTTCCATCAACGCCTTAGACAAGGAATTTAGCTACTCATGGCTATGGGAAAATAAACTAAGATTGAATTCATCATAAAAATCAAAAGAAAAGAAGAAAGATGTTTAGAGTATTCTCTCACAATGGTTTTCCTTGCTAAGAAACCTTAAAAATCAATGCATGCCTCTCTTGGGCGAAGTCTAATGTTTTAAATAGGGTTTAGGTCTAAAAATCCTGTAATTGACACTTTGGTCCCTGAAGTTTCTGCGCCCGCCGCGGTCGCGGTAGAACCGCGGCCAAACACCCTCGCGGATTCTCACAACTTCTGCAGCTGCTTCCCACCGCGGTTCTGCCGCGGTCGCGGTGGAACTGCGGTGGATCCAGTACTCTGAATTCTTCGGACTGTTTTGCCTGGTTCACTTGGGAAATTTCACAGTTGGCCTCTTTTTCATCACTTTTAACTCCAAAACTGCTCCTTAGCCTTCCTTATACATATATCACCTACAAATCATGAAAAGCACTAATAAGAGCATTTTGTCATCACTTTTAGCATTAAAACTACACAAGAAGGTGATTATTTACGGTGTGATTATAGTCAAATTCACCTATTATCATTAGGTATTTGCGAAGTTGGTGAAACTTTTGACCAATGTGCTTCTGGAGGATACATATCAACACTTCCAATTGCTTCTAGATGCAATAATGATATTTATGTTTAATAAACCAGTTTCCCTAGACGTGTTAATGTCTCAGTTTTCAATTGGATTAAAATAGGGTTGACAAATATTGACTTTGTAATATGTTGTACAGATATGTGACAAATTTCCTAGTTGCCCGATATTACTAAACATCAATCAAATGTTCCTCTTAGTTGTATGTATATATTAATATTTTGTTTTTCAGTTCATTGATTAAAGATGTAGTATATGACTTTTTAACATGAGACAATAGCAATAATTAGATAATGCATTTTGCTTGATTTTTCTCTTGTTTTTTTTTTCCGGATAAGATTAAAAAAGCAGAGTAGGATGAAATTTGCATCTCACACCGCTAAAATGTAAAATAAATATTCTATAAGCGAGTTTTCACTTAATTCTCACAAAATATATTTGAATTTGCCATGATTAAACCAGAAGTATTTTCTTGCTCTTTTTTGCTTTAATTTTATCTTTTATTGGAGAGGTACTCGGCTTGTGGCCGAGGAAATGATAAGGAAAGGGCTTTTGTGAAAATATAACCTTATACGTGTCTGGGATGCAAGGCAGCATCTATACAGTGGTCAATTCTCAAAGTGTTTTTTACTTCTTTGTTTTTTATTTTTTTCCGTCTAATTTTATCTGAATTTGTTTTTTGATTTCTCATATGATGATTGATACTAGTTTTCAGAATTTGGACTCGTAAGGGACATTAAAACGGGTAACGCTTCCTAAATAATTGTTTTCCATTCCCAAAATTCAAACTCGCGAGGAAATATCATATTCGTTCCACTGCCTCTCTTAATGTTGTTGAATTTGTTCTATTGATTTCTTTTTGGTGCAAAACAAAGGTTTGGAATTCTAGACTCTTTCTCATGAACTAGGCTTAGAAGGGAAAAAAAGAGTGATTTAGAGTAAATTAGTTTTTGAGATTTTGAAAAAATTAACTTCTCTTCAAAAGCCAGCTTTTGAAAAGCAAGCATTTTTTTTAAAAAATATATTTAAAAACACTTTTTAAAAGCTTGATCAAACATTAATTGCTGCTCAAAAATATTTTTTAAATTAGTAACCAAATACAAATTACTTTTCACGAAAAATACTTTTTAAAAAAAAATACTTAAAATAAGCTGATTTTAGAAGC
This sequence comes from Nicotiana attenuata, assembly GCF_001879085.1. Classification (NCBI taxonomy): domain Eukaryota; kingdom Viridiplantae; phylum Streptophyta; class Magnoliopsida; order Solanales; family Solanaceae; genus Nicotiana; species Nicotiana attenuata. The sequence goes on from NC_031989.1 coordinate 14,368,911, forward strand.
TTGACCAAATAAACTATGAATTTTTGAATTGGCTGTGGTCAAATTGTTGAATTGTAGAAGTTGATATGCATATATTATGGTAAAACTTAAAAATCACTTTGACACAGAGCTCAATCCAGATTTAATTAATTAATTTATTACGCTGGTTGGCTCGACGTGAAAAACTAGATTTACAAGTAGCGTCAGAATTGAGACTTCAAAACGTAGTAACTAAAAGGCGAAATACATAAATGGCCCCTTCAAGTTATCCTCAACGACCAGCTGAACACCCCAACTAATCAATTTATCATTTAGACACTTCAAGTGGCTATTAAGTATTTCAAGTAAACACTCGTTACAGATGTGGCATATGCGTGTTTTGTAACAAACTGTTGGGTGCTTGAAGGTCATTTTTGAATTGTCAAATTCAAGAAAAAATTAATTAATTACAAGAAAATCCTCCATTCCTCCCCCTCCCCTCTACCCCCCCCCCCCAAAACCATCTTCTTGCTTTCTCCATCCGTGTCCCCCATTTTCGCAAATCAACCCCAAATATTGAAAGCAACTTGAATTGGCTACACTCCCCCAAAACATATCTTCTCACTTTTCCATCGTCTTCTTCAACAGATTCCGAACAAACCCAACATCAGTAGTCGACCAGACTTCTACGAGCACACTTCGAACAGACCCAAAAATATCAACGGACCCAAACGTTTCGAACAGACCCATCTTCTTCAATAAATTTTGAACGGACCCAGAAATTTGGTCTTCTTCAAACAGACCCGGTCATGTTCTTCTTCGAAAATTTCGAATCAAAGCCTATCGAATCAACTGCAATGGACCTTACACAACTTTGGAAATGGAGAATTGAAGTCTCAAATTCTTTGTCCAGCACTATTAAAAGAATATAAATTTCTTTTCATTTTCATCCTTGAATTTTCAATGACCAGTTACAAACAGATTGAAGTTCAATTTGAAGAAGCAAACCCACAGAAATGGTGTGTTCCACTAAAAGAAGATGTTTTTGTAACTTTCATGAATTCAACAACTCACAAGGCAGATTTCTTGTGTGAAGATTCGCTGTTTAGTCCACTATTGTTCGGAAAATTCTTTGATCCTTTAGATGCAAGGAATTTGATTCAGTACCTACGTTTAATTTGTTGGGAGTTAGGATGTAGGTTAATTTGGAGAAATGGAATGAGGGAAAGTTGATATTCCTTTTTTTTGGTTAATTCAAATTACACGTGTCGTTTTCTAATTGGTTCATTTGACACATCATTAGCAAGTGTAACTCACGCATATAGTTTGTTGCGCTCGAGTGTTTACTTGATACACTTAATAGTCACTTGAAGTGTCTAAATGGTAAATTGATCAATTGGGTTGTTCAGGTGGTTGTTGAGGACAACCTGAAGGGGCTGTTTATGTATTTCGCCTAACTAAAATACATGATACGTAATTTGAGTTGTAGTTTGGTACTTGTTACGTAATTCAAGAAAGTTGTTTGGATTACAGCTTTGAGCTGCTCAAACTTTTGGAATCACTATATTGACTTCTCCTTATCCCAGACACCGCTGTGTTTTTGGTAGGACAAAAAAAAAAATTCAGGAAAAAAAACTTTTTGTACAAGACTGTCAATGTCCCGAGCATCAACAACCACAACAGACCAGTAAAATCACACTAGTTGGGTCTGGAGAGGGTGGAGTGTACACAAGCCTTACCCCTACCACGGAGGAGTAGAGGTCCTGAGCAGCGGAAAACGGAATTTTTCAGGAGAGACATGACCAGGACTATCAAATGTGCCCATAAAACTGGAGGAATATGTCATTGCCATTATATTTGACAGAAGAATCTGTACAGCAATTGAACATAAAATTACAGAAGAAATAGTCATACATGTACAACACTTTAGAACTCAGAAGCATGACTAAAAACATGTGTTTCAGAATTTAATCTTCCAGACATCAAACGCAAAACTAAAAGCTTCTTCTTGTTCTTTGGCTGCAATTAGCTCCCTTCAGCATACATGCAACTCGCGTCATCAATTGATATTCATCAACGGTAGGATTTACTAACATAATTTTCATATACATTGAGATATTACATTTTATGAGTGAACAAGTTGAACACAGGCCAAGCCTCCAAGTGAAAAATAACAGCCATGTGTTTGTGTTGCTTGTGCAGGCAGGTATTGACAACGATCAGCTAAGGGACTTTCGGTTAGAAAAGTTTCATAGGTCTTCATATACCATATCCTGCATCAAGAAAATCAGCAGTCTTGCTCACTTTATGGATCTCAGTCACAGAAATAATGATAAAAAGAAAGCATGAACGCGGTTCGTTGTGAAATGAAAAATATAATGAAGAGCAGTAACATGAATCAAGAGAAACTCCATCCTTTTCCTCATATACATCTTAGAAAAATGATGACAGAAACAGAGTAAGGTAGAAGAGAAAAAGAAGGGGGTGGGCGAAAGAGATAAGGAAAACAAAGTGGACCTGATTGCATATTGGGCATGTTTGACTTCTTTCCATCCACTCCAGAATGCATGAAAGATGAAAATGGTGGTTACACCTTGCAACTATTCTTGGATTGCCAGCATCATATTCTGCAAAACAAGTGCAAAGGATAGATACCAAGACTATAAGCCAATCACAAACAGGTTGATTAAAAAAGCAAAAGGTACGGAGGAGGGCAAAAGTGAAGTCGCCTCTCCAATAATGTCCATTGTATATACCTTCAAGACATGTGGGACAAACATCCTCTTCGTCAGCTGATTGAATAATAGGTGGATTTGATTTTACAGGGCCAATCCCTGTTTTCTTTAGGGAGGCAAGAAGAAATTCTGTTTCAGTTTTGCAATCAGATTGCTTAATATCTTTACAAGTACTCTCATAGCTATTGTGAAGTAATGGTTCTTCTGTGAACTCGGAACCCCTGGACTGCGGATGCCCCAAAACTACTTCAAACGGAATTGGTGCAGGAGGAGCACGGTAAGTGTCAGGTGTTGATCTATCTAGGTTCAAATCATCCAGGAAGCCAGAGGCAAGTGCAGTAGCAGCGCTATCATCAGATGTCAAGGACTCATACTCTTCAGAAGCTGGTGGGAACTGCAGAAAGAAGACGGGAACTCTATGGTCAGAGTTTGAGAAGAAAAGAAGGCCATAGGAAAAAGGTTATATTAGGAAGAGCGATCAATGAACAAAAAAGGTGCCAGTCCATCTGCAGAGGACACGAGTAGTAAAACTGATGCGTAAGACTTCAGAGAGCATACAGTATATACAAAATCAGTTGCTTTCTTTTTCCTTCAAGTTTGAGTTTCATCACGAATACAATCACTGTGTTCAGGTTTATAAGGAACCAAGAACTGAATCAAGTATTCAAGTTTCTCCTGTATAAAATCGGTAGAGGTCTTTCAATGTTGCTTAATAGAACAATGCATGAGCCGAACTTACTATTAGTACAATATTTTGAGGAACTGTTTGAGCATTGTTGCTTAATAGAACAATGCATGAGCCGAACTTACTATTAGTACAATATTTTGAGGAACTGTTTGAGCAGGTAACACGCCTACTTTCAATAAGCCATCATTTTAAGAAATATCATAATATCAGCAAGCACAGACAAGTCCAAAAAAGACAATGTTCTAGAAAGTGAATGAATCAATAGGACAAAATCTGGAAGAACTTATGCTAGTTGGATGTTTCCATATGTAGACTGATCGGAATCATTACTAACATAGTAAAAGATTTGTGTTCCATGAAGATGGGGCGGCTTCCTTGAAGAGCAACAGCAACCTCCCATTCCTAGCAGTTATTCTAGTTGTCAATGTATATGTCTTATTTCCTGACACATTATCTTCTCCTTTTGTATGTATAGGCAAGGCACTGCTGAAACTAAAAAAGGGAGAGTGGGTGGACATTTAGAAAATATACAGAGTAATCACAAAAAAGAAATGCTTGGTTAAAAAGGAGTAAGGCAACAGAGATATGAAGACAAAGGATCAAGAATACTGCACAAAAGAGCTTCTTGAAACAAGAACATAAAACTACTTTCTGTTGGATCTCACGTAATACACGCCAGCTATAACAATTTAGGACCAAGCTAAGTACTTAGTTTATGCTCCTCCGCATAATTTGAAGAAACTTCTTTGCTTTTCTTCAATTTCTATACTGAAAGTCCCTAATTCTATGATAACAAAAACAAATCATAGGTGGTTAAACTCACATCTTTGCACGAAAACACTGATGTTAATACAGGCTGAGACACTCTTTATACCGACTGTCAACCAACATGTTTCCTAATTAAAACAAGTTACGGAATAACGCTTAAAAAAAACTAGTCATGGAATAACACCACAGGAGTCGCAGAATACAAGGTCATGTAAAGGCTTGGCAATCCACCATTAGAATACTGATCTCGTCATCTGATTGAGCCTGCCCATTTCGATATGGAGACTTTGTACTAAACATGTTCCAAAGATTGCATATGGACTGACTTATAGAAGCAAATTATCTAATATGTATAAATCACGCTTATAGTAACCCAATTAATTTGGGAGATTAGTGATGGTTTTTCCTATGGACTGGAACTTTGCCTAAGAATCATTGATTATGCTATATATTTACAAACCATAAGACTTCAACAACATTTCTGGTTACAACTACTTCACCAACAAGCACTAGCACTTGTTAATTCAAACAAAACTAATCCTTTGAGGAAATGTTAACTCGCGAAAGGTGAAATACTGAAATGATAGCACAAACTGAGAAAACAGAAGCTTTACACAAAAAACCTGATCAGTAGACCACAACCAAATAAAAGTTCACAAATTCTAACTACACCATCTTCAGTTTCAGAAGCATGCACATATACAGGCCGTGGCACACCAGAAAGACCAAATAGGAAAATAGCACTTTTACCTAGACAAAAGAATAAAATAGTGCAAACTAAGAAAAGCAGAATCTATACTCAATTAATAAACCAACCGGACAACAACAAAAACTTCACCTCAATTCTAAGCTAGTTGGGGTAGGCTATATAAACCCTCATCCAAACAAATTTCAGAAAATTAACTAAAACCACCTTCAGTTTCAAAAGTACATACATAAAGAAGCAGTGGCACACCAGAAATACCTAGAGAGAGAAAATAGAATCACTTTGCTAAAAGACAATAGAATTAATAGGACAAACTCAGAAAAACAGAATCTCTACACAGGAAACCTGACCCATAGACCAGACACAATACGTTTCAGAAGGCTAAACTACACCCAATTTCAGTTTCAAAAGCACAAACATACACAGCCAGTTGCACACCAGAAAGAAGACAAACTGAGGAAAAACAGAAGCTTTACCTCGCCAAATATCTTGCTTCTTCTTTCTTCTGAAAAAGGTTTCTGCTTGGAATTAGTAACTAGATAGGTGAAAAACAGAATCTTTACTGAAGAAACCTGATAAATAGACCACACCCAAATAAATTTCAGAAAAATTAAAAACATATGTATAATAAAGAGGCAGTGGCAATACCTAAAAACAGAACCTTTACCTTACTAAAGATTCTTCTTTTTTGTGTTTGGTGAAAGAACAAGCTTGAAATGATAATTAATGGGATGAAGAAGAATCTAAGGTAGTGAATGGTGAAGGGAGGGGCTGCTGCTTGACTTTTGAGAAGGACAAGGAAAAAAACTGAACAAAAGGAGTTCCATTCACCTTTTTCAAACTTTTTGGTAGAGATGGGAGTTAATGCGAATAGCACAAAGTTTAGGGGTCGGCACAGAAAAAAACAAAATGATCGGTATAGAAAATTCGCGATGTTTTTGGATTCGACAAGTACAATAAGCTATCGGGACGCAAAAAAGTACAATAAAGTGGCAATTGACGATTAAAAAAATAAATACGCAAAACCTGGCGTCGCCCGGACTCGAACCGGAGACATTCAGTGTGTTAGACTGACGTGATAACCAACTACACCACGACACCATTTGGTGCTCTCTTTTTAATATATCTAAATATAAGTAATGTGTTTGAAAAATAAAAACACTTTACCAAAGATTATTCAAATATCTACTTAAAATAACATAAATACATACAAAATATTTTAAGTCGCTGAATTGTAAATAATGCGATTATTATATATAGTCATATATTTATCAAGATAACGTTCGTTGAGTATGCTGCAAACAACCCAATAAGCAAATTGCGCACAAAATATGTATAGTGAGACATATTACTACGTCAAGTGTTAATGTAGCTAATGCACCTCGACTTTTAGGACGTAGTTCTGTGAGTTTTAGCCTCGTGATTGTCTCGTGGCAATCACTATATATGTGAAATATAACGATGAAATTGTCATAAATTAAATTGTATACAAAATACTATATATTACCATAGCCCATAGGGATCTTGAATTATTTTGATGGAAAAAAAAGAAGAAAAATTAACTTAAACAGTCATTCATTTATATATATATATACCGGTTAGGAAAAGTAAACAATAAATCCGATAGATTATTTACATACAAATCCCCAAAAAAAAAAAGATCTGATGCAGTACTGCCCGCCATAAAAATCATCCAATAGTGTGTAGAGGCCACCTCCTTAGCCGCAATACAGGAGAATAATAATAGAAAATCACGGCGAAAGTGAAAGATGTGTGGGTAAAAGTATTTAAAGGTGTAACCATCAATGTATTTGCAGGCCTAAAAAGGCATTTTACATATTAATAACAAGTGGTGGAAAGTGGAGATGACATTCTTGTCAATATTGTACCCAAGTTGCTTAAAAAGATAACCACTTTAATGGTGTTGCGGCTGACAAATCTTATTCTAGGTATAATAACTATGATAATTAGCATGTAAAACTAGGACAATTGTTCTTTCTTCGTGACCTTTCGGCAAAGTCACCTTGTCTATTTCTCCACTCCTACTGCCGTCCATTTATATCTTATGTATGATAATTCATATACAAAGATTCGAACTCTAACGGAATGTGTTTGAAGACATGGTAAGATACACTAAATATTGTATACGGTCGAAATCAGGCACGCTCGATTTCCCAGGTTCGAGGGATCGCCTTAGGTCCGAGTACAAGTAAGCTCGAGTTCGAGGTCGACAGACTAGACTCGAGCTCGGGGACGGAATGCAATGCCCGAAGATAGGAGTGCGAGGAATACCGAAGTTAAGTATGCTCGACCCCGAAATTGTACCGTTATGGATTTGTAACAGAATGAGCTAGATTCCTACCACGTCCCCAAAATCATGGCGCAAATCCCGGAATAGGATTTTACGATTCCGTACTAGGCGATTAGACAGTTGTACCAATAATATTCCTTACTGTAAATAGAAATGTACTTTATTTAGGGTTCCCCTATTATATAAAGGGGACCCCAATCGTTTGTAACATCACCTAATCATTGGCAAATAACATACTCTCTACTTTTCGCTTACTGTTCATCAGAATTGTCCTTTCTTTTTACTGTTGTTATTTTATTGTTCCTGGTCCATCTCGAGGTTACTAAGCTCAAGGTCACCACTGCTGAGTAACATTGGTTTGATTCACTTATTTCTTTCATTTCTACTTCATATTTCTTGATTATTAATTAGTATTGAACTAAATCACATATCTTTAAAATCACAAATCAAATTTAATTGTTACTCGTATTTTCGAGCAGTGGCAAATCAGAAATTTTATTTAGGGTGTTCAAATTTGAAATAAGTAAAAAAAAACGATAAAGAGTGTTCAATATATGTTATATAATATTAAAATATAATATTTTACTTATATATACAGTGTAATTTTTTAACGAAGGGTGGTCAGTTGACCACCCTTAGGGCCATGTACCTTTGCCCCTGTTTTCGAGGTAAACAAGCATATTGGTACGAAAAGATATGTGCTCAGAATGAAATAAAAACTGAGAGAGAATTTTCATTACTTAATTAGTCACGATACTTAGACGTGTGAATGATTCACTTCGCATTGAAACACTATTAAGTACATCATCGCATTAGCTGAGGTCTTAGGTTTGAGAGATGAAAATAGAGAATTTATTAGTATGGAGCATTTTACTCTTCTTTGGTGGACCTATTTGAAAGTAAATTTGAATTAATCGAGTCGATAAATTTCGAAATTCATGAATAGTTAAAAAGACAAAAAGACATGTATACCCTAAAAATGATGGGAGTTACTTGTCTATTTCAATATGAACTTCAACTTCTTCCCTTCGTTTTAGAGAAAAGGAATGCTCTAGAATAAATTTTCATTCTTTTATGGCATAATACACATTTTTCCCTGTGGATTT
>NC_031989.1:14377202-14486292 GCF_001879085.1 Nicotiana attenuata
GCCCACCCCTACCCCCTCCCCCCACCCCCCCCCCCGTTTTTTTTTTTTATGTTAAAATAATAGAACACTAACTTTGTAGGGTCCTAATTGCATGTTCATATCTAGAGCTTATTCACCAGGCAAAATTAAGCACATTATGTAGGAAGAAAAGGATGTATTACACCGTAGCTCATATCGGTGGTTCCTAATCATATTTAATCACTCTTCAACCAAATAGTGTAAAGCATTTATTTAGAACTCTTTTAAGGAAAATAAATCACGTCCCTGAAAATATTTTTCTATCGCACCAAACATGCTTTATAAAATAGTGAGGTACTCCGTAGTTTTCTTCGTTTCAAATTATTCCTCCTTTTTCTTTTTTGCCACATCATATTCATATTCAGTTCAAATGAATCATAAGTGAACTACATGCATTATAATGCTTCTAATTCAAATACCCCATTGCCCTAACCTGATATCAAAATCTAACTCTTTTTCGCATTTTGATGCGGCAACTAGATTTTAGGGCTAAATCTATAACTACCTAAGAAAGAGAAGAAGAAATTAAAATAGGATATTTTCATTTATGATTTCAGCGTCCCATTACAGAGTATATATGCCTCCAGTACTAGCTAAAAGACAAAAGAGTTTAACTAATTCTAGTGGACCCCAAGAGCCTAGAATTGACAAGTAACGGGGTCAATGTGTCTTTACCAAAACTTACATTTAAATTAATACAGGACTCAATTGCTCATACTCAGAACTTCAACTAAAGGACTCTCTTAACTAACTTAACTGCTAAGTACTACTGCGCAAGCTCTTCGTACAACCCAGAATAGCTGCAGCTTCCAAACTTGCATCAGTTCCCCCTCCTTAACATCTTCCTTGTCCTCAAGGAAGAAAAGGTGGAAAACGTACTTTCAGAGTGCGATAGTCTTCCCAAGTTGCACACTCAACAGGTACCTGTTTCCATTGTATTAGGATTTAGGCCACAGCCTTGTTTCCCTTTTGAATCATTCTTCTTTCCAAGATTTTCTCAGGTAGAAGACAATAAGGATTTGATAGGTCTATGACTGGTGGGTGAGAAATAGTGGCTGGTAGCTCATGGCAAAGCTTAAGCTGAGATACATGGAAGGTAGAGTGTAGGAGAAGTTGAGGGGGAAGTGATAGCTTATAGGCTACATGCCCTACCTTTTGTAGAATTTGATAAGGACCATAGTACCTAGCAGATAGCTTGGAAAAGGGCTTTCCCGACATAGAGATTTGCCTGTATGGCTGGATTTTGAGATAGACCCAGTCCCCCTCTTTGAACTGCCTGTCGGACCTGTGCTTGTTAGCTTGAGACAACATTCGTTGTTGTGCTCTCTTTAGATGATGAGTAGTTTCCCCTTGAATTCCCTGGTTAGTAAACTTCTGTCTACCTCTTCTACCCCTGAGTCCCCAGCCACATATGGTAGATGTATAGGAGGAGGTTGACCATACAAAGCCTCATAGGGTGTGCTTTGAATTGAGGTATGAAAGGTGGTGTTATACCACCATTCAGCTGCTGCCAAGAACTGAGCCCAATCAGTCTAAGAATCTTAGCAAAAGCACCATAGATAAGTCTTCACACATCTATTCACAATTTCTATCTGTCCATCAGTTTGTGGGTGGTAGGCAGTTGAGGTATTCAGAGTTACTCCTAGGATATAAAACAGTTTCTGCCAGACCTTGCTTGTAAAAATGGGGTCTCTGTCACTGGTAATGTCCTATGGCATCCCATGTAGCTTGTAGATGTTTTCTATAAATACTTTAGCTATGTCCTGAGCAGAATATGGGTGAGACAGACTAATGAAGTGAGCATACTTTGTAAGCCTGTCTACTACCACCCAAATCACACTTTTCCCTTTTGATTTAGGCAGACTCTCTATAAAATCCATGCTTATACTACTCCAAGCTGCTATTGGAATCTAAAGAGGTTACAACAGCCCTAGGTAAGGTGCATTGTCATATTTGTGTCTTTGACATGTATCACAAGCTCTTACATAATTCTGGATATCTTCTTTCATTCCTTTCCACCAAAAGAGTGCTGCCAACTTCCTATAAGTATTGTCAATGCCAGAGTGTCCCCTACTAGAGAATCATGCCACAACTTAAGGATATCCTTTCTCAGTTGTTGGCCAGGCCCCACTACCAGTTTCCCTTTTCTTCTTAGTTGACCATGAATGTAGGTATAATTATTAGTTTCAGCTCCCTTCTCCTTCAGTGTTTGTATCATAGCTACCAATTCTTCATCCTTATCCCAGCTCTTCATTATTAGCTCCAAAAGGTCAGTTTTTCCTGTGGAAAGTGTCATAGCAGTTAAGTTAATAGGAGGGAGTCTTGATAGTGCATCAGCTACCTTGTTCTCTCTTCCTTTCTTGTACTCAATCTCAAAATTGAACTGCATCAATTTGGTGATCCATTTAAGTTGAGTTCATGTGTGAAGTTTTTGTTCCAACAGGAATTTAAGTGCCTTCTGATCTGTCCTCACAATAAAGGACCTGCCTGTTAGATATTGAGACCACTTGTTCACAGCTAACACTAATGCCAGCAATTCTTTCTCTTAAACAGACAGGGAATGATGCCTTTTGGTGAGTCCCTTACTGAGAAATGCAATAGGATGCCCCTTCTGCATTAAAACAGCCTCAATCCCCATGTTACATGCATCAATTTCAACCACAAACACCAATGAAAAGTCAGGAAGGGCTAGAACTGGTGCAGTGGTCAGTGATTCTTTAAGTTGTTGGAAAGCTGCCTTAGTTTCTTCACTCCAGAGGAAACTTTCCTTTCTGAGCATGTCAGTCAAAGGCTTGCTAATGATTCCATAATTTCTGATAAATCTTCTATAGTACTCTGCTAGGCCCAAGAATACTCTCAATTGAGTCACTGTCTGAGGTTCAGGCCATAGACTCACAGCTTCCACCTTTCTTGGGTCAGTAGATACCCTTTGTGCTGAAATGTAGTGCCCCAGATCTCTATCCTTTCAGCAACAAAGACACATTTGCTTTTTTTGGCTAAAAGCTGATGTTGTACTAGCAATTCAAATGCCACCTCTAGGTGTTGAAGGTGCTCTTCCAAACTCCTGCTGTAAACCAAAATATCATCAAAAAAGACCAAGATGAACTTTCTGAGGTAATTTTGGAATATGTGGTTCATTAACCCTTGGAAGCTTGAGGGTGCATTGGTCAAGCCAAATGGCATGACCAAGTACTCATAATGTCCCGAGTGTGTTTTAAAGGCTATTTTATGAACATCTGATTCAACCATCCTTATCTGGTGATAACCAGCCCTTAGGTCTATTTTGGAATAGACCTGAGATCCCCCTAGCTCGTCCAGTAGCTCCTCTATGATGGGAATTGGAAACTTGTCCTTCACAGTTGCTTTGTTCAATGCTCTATAATCTACACACAACCTACAAGAGCCATCTTTTTTCCCTACTAATACCACAGGTGAGGCATAAGGGCTTGAACTATATTGGATAATCCCTTGCTTCAGCATCTCCTTGATCATAGTTTCAATTATATCCTTCTGGAGGGGAGAATACCTGTAGGGTCTGGAATTCATGGGTGAGGTGCCTTCCAATAGTGGAATATGGTGGTCAAAAACATCCCTTGAAGGTGGTAACTGAGTTGGTTCTCCAAACACCTCTGCATACTTCTCAAGTACCCTCCTAACTTCTGTAGGTTGCTCTTCTATCTGATCTTCTTTCAACCCTGTGCTTTTAGTTTCTGCTGCCTGTACCTTTATCATGAAGAGTTGAGAACCCCCCACTACCATTTTCTCCAGTGACTTGGCTTTCAAAGTCTTGAACTTAGGTTGTATTCCTCTCAAGGTCAACAACTTACCTTGGTACTCAAATTCCATAAATAATTTCCTAAAGTTGAACTTGATGTCATCTAAAGGATATAGCCACTGAATGCCAAGGACTACATCACTTTTCCCAATGGGAAACACTAAGAAATCATCTTGAAACACGGTTCCCTGCATCAACCATTGGAATCCCTTACACATACTATCTGTAGGTACTTCCCTTCCATCTGCTACTTGTACCAACTGAGGTTTAATTTTGCTGATTTTGCACCCTAGCCTTTTAGCTATGTCTTCATATATAAAATTGCGTGTTGATCCACAATCTATAAATATCTCTTAGGGTTGCTGCTCAGTAAAGCCTCTGAGTCTCAAAGTTTGGTACCCCATTGTCCCATTCAAAGCCTGCAATGATATGGCACAGTTCTCCAAAGCTTCTACCTCTATTGCTTCTTCTTCTTCTTCCTCTTTTCCTACCGTTACTTCTTCTTCTTCTATGGTTCCACATTTCTCCACTTCTAATGAGAAAAGCTGCCTTTTAGCTTGACATTTGTGTCCTACCACATACTTCTCATCACAAAAGAAACATAAGCCTTGAGCCCTTTTTTCTTCCATTTCTGCAGGAGTGAGTCTCCTCCTCTTAGTGTTCTCAAACTTAGCTGTAGTGGGTTTCCTAGGTACATTAGCATTGTTCCTTGACTGAATGTCTATGCCTTGATTCCTATTCCATGAATTCCCTGTTGACAAGGCCTTTATGGCCTTACTTTGGGCAGCAAAACTAGCCTCACGGAGTCTAGCTAGATAATATGCTTGACGCAGGGTACAGGGGTTCCCCACCTTGACTGCGTGACTTAATTCAGGTTTAAGGTTATGCAAAAATATGCTGATAGCATGCTCCACTGATATGTCCAACCTGGTCATTACCCCCACAAAAGCCTTCTGGTAGTCCTTGACTGAACCAGTGTGTTTAATGTTCATAATTTCTGTCATGGGTCTGAATATTCAGCCCCAAAACTATCACATAGGGCCCAAATGTATTCTTCCCATCTAGGCAATGGTAACTACCCCTACTCCTCATATATCCCAAATGCCATTGTAATGTATCCCCTTCAAAGTGTAAGGACACCAGTTTCATTCTTTGTTGTATTGTGACTTCTTCATCAGCAAAGAACTAGTCTGCCTTATATAACCAGTTCTTTAGGTCCTCCCCATCGAACTTGGGAAATTCAACATTGGAATATTTAGTGAATGGAATTCTAGGTAAGGGAACATTGTGGTTGTTATGGTTTAGTTGTTGGGTGTTAGTTACATGTGTGTTCAGGTAATGAGGATTTCGTGGTGGTTGAGGTGCATATGAAAGCTGATGGTATAGAGAAGAAGGCATATGCATGTTAGAAGAATTATAGGCTGATGGAAAATGTGTATGTTGAGGGTGTAAGTGGGATGGTACTGGGTGGTTGTTAACATGTTCTTGGTGTTGGTTTTGATATGGGTAAGCAGGTCTGCTCAGATCAGGTGGACCAATAAAGGGTTGTGGAGATGTTTGGCTAATTCTCATGTAGGATGAATAGTTTGGCTGACTGCCTTGAGCAGGGAATGGTAGGGACTAGTTTACAAACGACTGAAAGGGTTGAGTTGGTGCAGTAGATCGGTGAGTTAGAGGACCTAGTGAAGGGTGGCTAGGGCCAGCTGGTTGTAAGGATGTCTGATCACGCCCAACTATGCCTTATAAAAAGGACATGCGAACGTTGCAAATATAATCTGAGTATTTAGCCCAGAGTCGAACCACAAGGAATTAACCTATCAATTACTTTCGTTAGACTTACTAAATTCCACGAAATAAACTTCCCAAACGTTGTGAATAACAATTGATGGTATTTCTACTAACTACGAATGACAGTAAATAAACAGCTGCAAACTAACTATGATTAAGGTGTAAACAATTAAGAGAGGGATCTAAGGTTATGATTTCCTCTATTGATGGAATCCCTTCCGGTTATGTGCCATACAGAATTGCCTAATCATCTCTATCAATCATGAGCACTATTATTACCGTAAATCTCTCCCGAGTAATCACGACAATTTACTAAACGCTCTCTCCCAAGTTACACTAGCTGACTTTATTCATTACAGCTCACTTTAGATTGCACCCAAGGCTTCGTTATCCCTAATTCCGCCTTTAAACTTATAGTTATTGATCCCTCATATACTTTGGGAGTCGTGTTGTTCAACAATTGACCAAAATGTGCACTCGCTCCCGAGTTATGCACACTAAATAGGCACAGCTAATTGAGGATCCTGTCAATTAACTACAACAAGCACATAGTTGAACAAATAGAGATTAAACTGGCAATCTATATTAACGTATCAAGAAGTTCATCCTTCAATAGGTTCCATCAAAACCCTAGACTCGGAAATTAGCTACTCATGACAAAACAAGATAAAACTACTAAATTATTCATAATGGGCAATTGAAAAATAAATAAAGAGAGGATAGAAAAACTCTAATGTTTGTTATTCTTCTCACACTTGTTCTTGCCTCCAAGAAAATCTAAAAACAAGCTCTCTTTTTTTCTTGGGCGAGTTTCTACAGCTTATAAGGGTTTTACACAAGTTTTCCCGAATTTACACTTTGGTCCGCAAACTTCCTGGAGACTGAACAGTGCACCGCGGTCGCGGCAATACCGCGGCACGACCGCGGTAGGAGCTGACCATTCTGCCTTGAGCTTTATTCTACTGCGGTTCCACCGCGGTCGCGGTGGAATTTGCTCAGGCCATTTTCTCACTTCTTTGTGCTCGGGTACTTCTTGAGTGGGCGTTTTCTTCACATTATTGCCTCCAAAACACTCTGTGGTGCTTCCTCACTTAGAATATTTCCTGCGAAAGAAAAGAACACCATTTAGAGTATTTTGTTGGCAATTTGCCTATAAAACAACAATAAAGCATGGTTATATTAAGGTGTAAATATCATCTATATAGCCTAATATCAACACCCCACACTTAAATCATTGCTAGTCCTCGAACAATCCACCACACTCCAGCAAAGTTCTTTCCCTAAGCTTTTCCCTTAACGACTCACACCGTGAACAATTTACCAAAGTTGCACCTAGTAGTGATAGCCTTTACCTCAAAAGCCAAATATCTGTACCATGCAACATTCGCACTTACTCAAACCACTCTATACAAGAGTCAAGACTTACCTTTCCTTTGTGAATCACATGCCCTCACATCACACAAGAGAGTAGTTCCACATATAATGGTATTTTGAACAATTAGAAACTTAGATAAACAAAATTCGCTCACTCTCAAAAGGAACATTCACATGCCACAAAGATGCACCATAAGCTTGCCCGTAGTGTAATACTCTACTAATCGAGCCCACTCAGTCTAAGATCAATAGGACTTCACTTGGTTGTAATGTAGGCTAAAGGACGGGTAGGATATATTTGGATATAGTGACTAACCTCCCTAAGCACTTTTAATACAATTACATTAACCTTCAAAACCATACTCATGTCAACCAAACACTCCACCACTTTTTATTTAAAACATCCACATCCATTAGGTGCATTTGCATCAAGCTACCACTTATCAACCACTATATTTATTTATAACTTCTTTTTTTTCGTGGTGCTTCTTCTTTTATTCTTCAAAATTCTGCACCTTTTCTCTATTTCAATGGTTTCACTCAAAAACCAAACCACCACCCCCACACTTTTGCTTTTGCATAATTTCAATACCATTCAAGTGCTTATGGGAGGTAAAAGGGTTCAAACAGCAGGCTATTCAAACAATTGGGTTAGGTTCGCAATGTGGTTGCCAAAGAAACATGCTTATAGGCTCAACGGGGTTAGCTAAGATGTATTACATTCAGGTGGGTTTACATTATATGTCTGGCTTACAAAGAAATGCCTATATTACTTCTAAAACTGAATGAAACTACTATTTCGCTTTGGAAACACACAGGGCAAGTTCTAGGCATCAAATGTGAATCATGGAATACAGTAAAACTCTCATCCACACGGCATATGATGCCAAAATTTGATCACGCCCAACTCTAGTCCTAAAAAGGATAAGCGGTCGCTGCAAATATAATCCGGTCTAAAAGTTCGAAGTCGAATCCCACAGAGAACTAAGCTTAGCTACAGTTGTTCACTATCACCAAGAACACAAGCTTGAACAATTCCTAACTTATAGATATTAATATTCTTGTGTTTAACTAACTAACTAACTAACTAATTAAAATAATAAATTAACACTAAAGATGCTACAGGTTGGAGAAAAGATTAAGGAGGTCTAGAGTTATGATTTCCCCAATTGTCGGAATCCTTCCCGCTATGTCTTCTATAATTTCGCCTAAGTATTCTCTACCGATCATGAGCGCTCTGCGTGTTGTAATTTTTTTTTATAGGAAGTTACAAGAAACGCTAACCACAACATTCGTGGGTTGCCTCCCACGCAGCGCCTGATTTAACGTCGCGGCACGACACAGATAAGCGCATTTAAGGCTCGCTTGACCTCTGAGGTTCCGTCAATTGGATCTCAGACACTTCCTTTGGCTCTTTCATGCCTATGTATAACTTCAATCTCTGCCCATTGACTCTAAATGTGTGAGAGTCTTTTTCCGAGGCAATTTCCACAGCTACTGAAGGGAAGGCTTCGACCACTCGAAATGGGCCAGACCATCTTGACTTAAGCTTACCAGGGAACAGCCGTAATCGTGAGTTATAGAGCAATACCATGTCCCCAGGTTTGAAATGTCGCTCAACAATGTTCTGGTCGTGCAACCTCTTCATTCTTTCCTTGTACAATCTTGTGGTCTCAAAAGCAAGATATCTGAACTCGTCAAGCTCATGCAATTCAGTGATTCTCGTTGTGCCCCCAACCTCAATGTCTAGGTTCAGCTGTTTCAGTGCCCACCAAGCTTTGTGTTCACGTTCCACTGGCAAGTGGCAAGCCTTCCCAAACACCAACTTATATGGCAACATACCAATTGGTGTTTTAAAAGCAGTTCTATAAGCCGAGAGTGCATCATCTAGCTTTTTCGCCCAATCAGTTCTTGTGGCGTTTACAGTCTTGGTCAATACACTCTTTATCTCTCTATTAGACACTTCAACCTGTCCAGTTGTCTGCGGATGATACGGTGTTGCCACTCTGTGACGCACATCATACTTCACTAGCAACTTTTCAAAGGCTCGATTACAGAAGTGGGTGCCTCCTTCACTGATGATAGCTCTCGGTATCCCAAAACGGGTGAATATGTTCTTCTTCAAAAACCCCACCACTACTCTTGCATCATTAGTGGGAAATGCTGCAGCTTCTACCCATTTGGACACATAATCTACAATAACAAGTATGTACTTATTGCCAAAGGAGCTGACGAAGGGACCCATGAAGTCAATTCCCCAAACATCAAACACTTCCACCTCTTGAATCGGGTTCATGGGCATCTCATGGCGCGGGGAAATGTTCCCGGTGCGCTGGCATTCATTGCGGCCCTTCACCCATTGGTGCGCATCTTTGAACACTGTTGGCCAAAAGGAACCGGCCTCTAGCACTTTCGCATCTGTCCTAACTCCTCCAAAATGCCCTCCATACGCTGATGCATGACATGCCTGCAAAACAGAAGATTGTTCTATCTCGGGGACGCACCTCCGGATCATATTGTCAACACATATTCGAAACAAGTAAGGTTCATCCCAATAATACATGCGGCAGTCACGATAAAACTTTTTCTTTTGTACAGAGGAAAGATCATCGGGAACTATACCACAGGTAGTTTGCAAAGTCTGCATACCATGGCATTTCCTCAAGATTGGCCGCGAGCAGTTGCTCGTCTGGAAAGGTTTCCAGAATGTCCTCAACCTCAGTTGAATTTTTAGCTCTCTCAAGTCGCGATAGATGATCAGCGACTTGATTTTCTGTGCCCTTACAGTCTCGAATTTCGAGGTCAAACTCTTGCAGTAACAGCATCCAACGAATCAGGCGTGATTTCGACTCCTTCTTCTCAATCAAGTACCTTAGAGCTGCATGGTAAGTGTATACAATTACCTTAGAGCCGATCAGGTATGATCTGAATTTATCAAAAGCAAGCACCACCACCAACATCTCCTTCTTCGTCACAGTGTAGTTCAGCTGGGCTCCACTCAGCGTTCTACTTGCATAGTAGATTGGATACATCAATTTGTCTTTCCGCTGTCCCAGCACTGCCCCCACTGCGTAGTCACTGGCATCACACATGAGTTCAAATGGCTGCTCCCAGTCGGGGGCAACAATGATTGGTGCTGTGACCAGCCTCTTTTTCAGCTCCTCGAATGCTACCCTGCAATCATCAGAAAACATGAAGGGGTGATCTTTTTCTAACAACTTACATAAAGGGTTGGCAATTTTTGAGAAGTTTCTTATGAATCTCCGGTAAAAACCGGCATGCCCGAGGAAGCTCCTGATTGCCTTGACTGAAGTTGGAGGGGGCAGCTTTGCTATCACATCCACTTTAGCACGATCCACCTCAATTCCTTTACTTGACACCCGGTGCCAAGACTATGCCCTATTGCACCATGAAATGGCACTTCTCCCAATTAAGAACCAGATTAGTCTCAATACATCGCTTCAGCACACGAGTCAGATTTATGAGGCACTCATCAAATGAGTTCCCCACCACTGAGAAATCATCCATGAATACCTCCATTATATCCTCTACCATGTCAGTGAATATGGCCATCATGCACCTTTGGAATGTGGCGGGTGCATTGCATAGGCCAAAAGGCATCCTCCGAAAGGCATAAATTCCATATGGGCAAGTGAAGGAGGTCTTCTCTCTGTCCTCTGGTGCAATGGAGATCTGATTGTACCTTGAGTACCCATCCAGAAAACAGAAGTACGACCTCCCAGCCAATCTGTCTAGCATCTGATCAATGAAGGGTAGTGGGAAGTGGTCTTTGCGGGTGGCTAGATTTAATTTTCTGTAGTCCGTGCAGATTCTCCAGCCCGTGACGGTTCGTGTTAAGATCAATTCATTGTTATCGTTCTTGATCACCGTCATACCACCCTTCTTAGGCACACATTGCACTTGGCTAACCCAGCTGATGTCAGATATTGGGAAAATGATTCCCGCATCTAACCATTTTATTACTTCTTTCTTCACCACTTCCTTCATATTGGGGTTCATCCTTCTTTGATGTTCCCTGGAAGGTTTGTGTCCCTCTTCCAGCAGAATTTTATGCATACAGTAGGCGGGGCTGATCCCCTTAATGTCTGCCATGGTCCACCCAATGGCAGTCTTACACTCCTTGAGTACCTATAAGAGTTGTTGTGCCTACACATCTAAGAAACTGGATGAGATAATAACAGGTAATGTGGAGTCAGGTCCACGGAACTCATGCCTGAGATGGGCTGGCAATGGCTTCAATTCCAGCTTTGGTGGTTCTTCAATGGATGGCTTAGCTGGAGGAGTTTCTCTATTTTCTAAGTGTGAGGGCTCAAATTCAAGAGTTCTGTCCCATAACCCTCTGCCCTCTAAAGCCAACACCCATTCTGCCTATTCTTCTCCATTCACCTCATCTAAATTCATTAGACATGCAGCCAGGGGATCCTCAATTGTCAGCATCTCATCATCAGTTTCTACAATTACATCCACGGCATCAATAAGAGAGCAATTGGCAAATTCACTTGGTCGCCTCATAGATTTCTGCACATTGAATGTTATCTCTTCGTCGTTCAGTCTCATCTTGAGCTCTCCAGTCTCACAATCAATGAGAGCTCTCCCAGTGGCCAAGAGCGGCCTTCCCAAAATTATGGGAATTTCATCATCCACCTTACAGTCTAAGATCACAAAATCTGCAGGGAACACAAATTTCCCCACCTGAATCAACACATCATCCAGGATACCAGATGGTCTTTTTACAGTCCTGTCAGCTAGCTGCAACAACATAGAGGTGGGCCTAGCTCTTCCAATCCCCAGCCTCTTATAAATCGCTAGGGGCATAAGATTTATGCTGGCCCCTAGATCACAAAGTGCCTTAGCGAAAGCAAAATTACCAATAGTGCAGGGAATTGTAAAGCTCCCTGGGTCAAATAGCTTCTCCGCAATGGGTCTAGTCACCACTGCACTGCAGGTCTGAGTAAGAGTCACCGTGGCCAAATCTTGGAAATCAAATTTTCGGGACATTAAGTCCTTCATCATTTTTGCGTACCCAGGCATCTCTTTCAAAGCATCTATCAATGGAATATTTACCTGGATTTGTTTCAGCATCTCCAAGAATTTCTTGTACTGCTCCTCTTTTTGGTTCTTAGCCAGCCTCTGAGGGAATGGTGCAGGAGGTCTCTTCTTCCCAATGATTTGGGATTGCTCTTTATCAGCTGCCACTTCAACTAGTGGTTCCCGGGCTGTCTCAGCTTCTTTCTCAGTCTCAATCTGAATGTTATTTTCTTCCTGGGCAGGCTGGACTGTCACCTCTGTCAGTTTCGTTGACTCATCCAGCTCAATGGGTACTGATATGAGTGTCTCAGCCTATCTGGTTTCTCGAGCCCTCTCTTGCTCTACATCCAAATCTCTGCCATTGCGTAGACTCACTGCCATCAGCTGCTTCGGGCCTTGATCTTTTGGATTTATCTGGGTGTCCGCAGGTAATGTCCTATGAGGACGATTGTTCAGAGACATCGAAATTTGGCCCATCTACACTTCAATATTCTTGATAGCTGAATCATGTGCATCTACTCTCTCACTGATTTTTGCATTAGATCCAATAACCTGCTGCATCACTGCCTCAAGTCTAGCAAACCCATCTTCCTGCCGTCCACCATGCTGCTGCTGAGGAGGATGATACCCGTGCTGTTGATTCTAATTATTGTATCCCTGTGGCCTTTGGTAAGGTGCCATGTTATTAGGAGGTCCCATACCTCCCATGTTTCCATTGTTGAACTGTGGCTGGACTGGCCTGTATGGCTGCTGCTGCTGACCCTAATTTTGACCACCCTGTCTCTGGCCTCCATAATTAGACACATAATTCATGTCTTTAGGGTAGTGATAATGATCATGTTCTGTATTCCACTGGTTACCAATTGGCTGACTAATGCAAGATGCGCACAAGCCCCCATTGGTAGTATCTACTATGTGTACCTGCTGCTTCTGCCCTGACTCTTCCACCTTTTTGGTGAGTATACTCATCTGCGTCAATAAGGTGGCCATATTTTCAACCATAGATTTGGATGGATCTAAGGGTACTGAGTGAACCACTGGGGTGATAGGTGCATTCCTGGTTATCCATCTCGAATTTTGTGCCATCTTGTCAAGCAGACTCTGGCCGTCTCTCCATGTTTTACTCAAAAATGCTCACCAGCTGAAGCATCAACTATGTTCTTTACACTATCTGACAACCCCATGTAAAACCGTTGCCCCAACATCAGATCTGGAATACCATGGTGCGGATATATAACTAGCATCCCCTTGAAGCGTTCCCATGTTTCATGCAGTGTCTCCATTGGTCTCTGTTTAAAACTTAAAATTTCATCAATTTGTTGAGCAGTCTTGTTGGGTGGGTTGAACTTGTTGTGAAATTGCTTGACTAACTCCTCCCAAGTTGTTATGGAATTTATGGGGAGTGAGTTTATCCAGGTTTGGGCAGCTCCCGTCACTGAGAATGGGAACAACAACAACTTGATTGCTTCCTGAGTTACATTGGGCTGCCTTTGAGTTTTGCAGATTGACAGGAAATTCTTCAAGTGCTGCTGAGGTCTTCGACTTGTGACCCCGAAAATAGTCCCTTATTCTGCAACAAGTGCATCATGTTATTCGTGATTTGGAATGATTCAGCCTGTATCTGCGGGACTACAATCGTTGTGGCCAGATTTTCAGCTGTGGGTTGTGCCCAGTCATAGAGAGCAGCCTCTATCACAAGAGATGCCGGTGGCGCTATAGGTGCATGTGGATTATTTTCGTGATCTCCCATGTTCGGTTCGAATTGTTCAGTTGTTTGTTGCTGTTTGCTTTTCCGGTTGGCCCGGTTCAAGGCCTTAAAAACTTTTTCGGGATCCGATAGAGCTTTGAATACTTCACCAGTTCTCGTTGAGTTTCTAGGCATGCACCTGTACAACAAAGTCAACAAACGTTAAAATTTCAATTTATAGATTGGGTATAGAGAAAACTGACTACACCAATTTTTGTATTTCTTTCAATTGTAATTGATAACACCGTTAATTCCCCGGCAACGGCGCCAAAATTTGATCACGCCCAACTATGCCTTATAAAAAGGACACGTGGATGTTGCAAATATAATCTGAGTATTTAGCCCAGAGTCGAACCCACAAGGAATTAACCTATCAATTACTTTCGTTAGACTTACTAAATTCCACGAAATCAACTTCCCAAACGTTGTGAATAACAATTGATGGTATTTCTACTAACTACGAATGACAGTAAATAAACAACTGCAAACTAACTATGATTAAGGTGTAGACAATTAAGAGAGGGATCTAAGGTTATGATTTCACCTATTGATGGAATCCCTTCCGGTTATGTGTCATACAGAATTGCCTAGTCATCTCTATCAATCATGAGCACTATTATTACCGTAAATCTCTCCCGAGTAATCACTACAATTTACTAAACGCTCTCTCCCGAGTTACGCTAGCTGACTTTATTCATTACAGCTCACTTTAGATTGCACCCTAGGCTTCGTTATTTCTAATCCCGACTTTAAACCCGCAGTTATTGATCCCTCATATACTTTGGGAGTGGTGTTGTTCAACAATTGACCTAAATGTGCACTCTCTCCCTAGTTATGCACACTAAATAGGCACAGCTAATTGAGGATCCTGTCAATTAACTACAACAAGCACATAGTTGAACAAATAGAGATTAAACTGGCAATCTATATTAACATAACAAGAAGTTCATCCTTCAATAGGTTCCATCAAAACCCTAGACTAGAAAATTAGCTATTCATGACAAAACAAGATAAAACTACTAAATTATTCATAATGGGCAATTGAAAAATAAATAAAGAGAGAATAGAAGAACTCTAATGTTTGTTATTCTTCTCACACTTGTTCTTGCCTCCAAGAAAATCTAAAAACAAGCTTCTTTTTTTTCTTGGGCGAGTTTCTACAGCTTATAAGGGTTTTACACAAGTTTTCCCGAATTTACACTTTGGTCCCAAACTTCCTGGCGAGTGAACATTGCACCGCGATCGCGGCAAGACCGCGGCACGACCACGGTGGGAGCTGACCATTCTGCCTCGAGCTTTATTCTGTCACGGTTGCACCGTGGTTCCACCGTGGTCGCGGTGGAATTTGCTCAGGCCATTTTCTCATTTCTTTGTGCTCGGGTACTTCTTGAGTGGGCGTTTTCTTCACATTATTGCCTCCAAAACACTCCGTGGTGCTTCCTCACTTAGAATATTCCCTGCGAAACAAAAGAATACCATTTAGAGCATTTTGTTGGCAATTTGCCTATAAAACAACAATAAAGCATGATAATATTAAGGTGTAAATATCATCTATATAGCCTAATATCAATGTATGTACCTGTTCATTAACAGGTGATAGCACAGTAGGCACTATACCCCCACTTATTCCCATAGGAATGCTAACCCCAGTAGTAGAGGGAGTAGCTAACTCACCGAAATCAAATGGCTTATCAGTTGGGGAATACAGTTCCTCTCCCGTGCAGCTCACATTCTTATCTCTTTCCGGTCTCTTACCTCTATGAATAACCTCATTGAGCACACTCCTGATCTCGCTCAGAGCTTCTTCTTGGCCTCTGAAACTCTATTCGTGGTTAGCTTCTAGTTGGTTTTACCTAGCTAAAAAGGTGGACATGTCTGTTGACATTTTCTGCAACAGATTCATCACCTCGTTCATTTCCGTTGACATTCTCCCACAGAGTTGGAAGGATGCTCTGATACCACTGATGCGACAGCTAGGTTTTAGGGCTAAATCTACAACAAGCTAAGAAAGAGAAGAAGAAATTAAAATGAGGATATTTCCATTTATGATTTCAGCGTCCCATTACAGAGTATATATGCCTCCACTACTAGCTAAAAGACAAAAGAGTTTAACTAATTCTAGTGGACCCCAAGAGCCTAGAATTGACAAGTAACGGGGTCAATGTGTCTTTACCAAAACTTACATTTAAATTAATACAGGACTCAATTGCTCATACTCAGAACTTCAACTAAAGGACTCTCTTAACTTACTTAACTGCTAAGTATTACTGCGCAAGCTCTTCGTACAACCCAGAATAGCTGCAGCTTCCAAACTTGCATTCACATTTCCAACTTGAATGATAATACAATTATAAGTGACGTTATTGTAACACGTACATACTCAAGTAATTTATTATGGTCAAACATTCAAGAAAAATGTTACACTTATTAAGATAATACAGTACAAAAGATTGCTCAATCTTAATTTCTATAACCATCCAAAGATTGTATGGCCAGTCATTTCTCCGGGCCACTAGTGTGGCTATTTTCCGCAATCCATGATTATCCGCTACATTCCAATTCCAATCATTTCCTTTAACCAGCAGTTATTATTTCTAACGACCACTGCCGCCACCATTAGTTCACCTTTAGCTAGAGTAGAAGCTTCAGTTCCTACTGTTAAGCATACCAATTATAATGATTCGAGTAAATCCCACACTTGTATTTCCAATGCCCTTAAAATTTCAGCAAAAATGGGCAATCTTTATGAAGGCAAACAAATACACGCAAATATAATTAATTTGGGTATGACTAACGTGCTTTCCCTGGGAAACCAGCTCTTGCATGTTTATGTAAAATGCAAAGAGTTTGCTGATGCATGCAAGCTGTTCGATGAAATGTGCGTTAGAAATGTTGTAACTTGGAATACGTTGATATGTGGTTTAAGGTATTCTACCGAGCGTTTTAATGCAAATGTTCATCTGGGGTTCCATTATTTCAAGCAAATGTTGATGGAATCGGTGCCCCCTGATTGCATTACTTTCTGTGGGTTGCTCCAACTGTGTGTGGAGTTAAAGGACGGTTTTTGGTTGGGTAAGATGTTGCATTGTGCAATTGTGAAGTTGGGATATGATCAAAGTTGTTTTCTTTGTGCCAATCTTGTTGATCTGTATGGAAAGTTTGGGTTGGTTGGAGAGGCTAGGTGTGTTCTTGATGGGGTTTTGGCGCGTGATTTGGTGTTATGGAATGTTATGATTTCTTGCTATGTACTGAATGTTTTGGGTGAAGAGGCTTTCTGCTTATTCAATTTGATGAGATTGAAGGGGGTTGAGGGGGATGAATTTACATTCGCTAGTCTACTTAATTCCTGCGCGAGTTTGGGGTTTTATGACTTAGGTAGGCAGATCCAAGGACTTGCCGTTAAAATTTGCCTTAACATGGATGTGGTGGTTGAAAGTGCACTTGTTGATATGTATGCCAAGAATGAACATATAACCGATGCTCGCAAGGTTTTTGACGCGATGGCCTTCCGAAATGTGGTCTCTTGGAATACTATTATTGTAGGTTATGGACGCCGTGGAGATGGGAAGGAAGCTATCGAACTTCTAAGAAGGATGTTAAGAGAGGATTTTGTTCCTGATGAGCTCACTTTGGCTAGTGTCCTTAGTTCATGTGGTAACTTATCAATGGCCACTGAAATTGTACAAGTTCACGCTTATGCAGTAAAATATGGATTCTCAAATTCTTTATCAATTGGAAACGCGTTGATAAATGCATACTCAAAGTGTGGTAGTATTGCTCATGCTTACCAGTCCTTCAGCTCAATAAAAGCACCAGATCTTGTCTCATGGACCTCAATGATTGGAGCTTATGCATCTCACGGCTTTTCAAAGGAAGCTATTCAACTTTTTGACAAAATGTTGGTAAATGATGTGAAGCCAGATGGAATTGTATTTCTAGAGGTTCTCTCTGCTTGTAGCCATGGTGGTCTTTTTTGTAAAGGACTGCAGTACTTCAGTTTGATGACTAATCACTACCAAATTATGCCAAGTTCGGAACACTATACCTGTATTGTAGATCTTTTTGGGCGATTAGGCCTTCTGAATGAGGCTTATGAAGTTGTAAACTCAATGCCAGTTGAATCCCAAGCAGATGCCCTGAAGGCTTTCATTGGCACTTGTAATATCCATGGAAATATGAAATTGGCAAAATGGGCAGCAGAAAAGCTTTTCGTTATAGATCCAAATGATACTGCTACTTACGTCCTTATGTCAAATTTGTATGCCTCTGACAGTAATTGGCTTGATGCAGCCTTCATCTGGAAAATGGCAAGAGAGAGGTTGCATAACAAGTCGCCAGGCTGTAGTGTGGAAATTGCTGGTGGATTTAACACATTAGCATGAATTGACAAATCCTTCACTGCAGTTGCAAACACTTAGGCTATCTTTAGCATGAAAATGCAAGAGAACACTAACGCTTTCTGCACCACAGTGGTGTAAAGCATGTTATAGTAGCCTCCTACAATGACGATGTGTGTTAGAAATTTTTGCAAAGATTGTGAAGGGTAATTGTCTATACTGTTGCCTTCTTGTCTGTAGAGATTTATTTTAGAATCTGTATATTTAAGAAGATTCACACTTCCATTCAGAGGATGTATGTTTTTCCTTCATCCTTTTGATACTAACTTTTCATGGCTTAACCATAATCAGCAACAACATACCCAATGTATTCCCACGAGTGGGGAAATCAGCAACTCCCTCAATTACGATTAAGGGGGAAAAGGAACAGTTAATGAGACTCGGTGCCATTGGAAGTGGAATTGTTAACCATGAGGTTGCACATTGATCCCCAGCACCCAAAGCTGATATAATCCCCCTTTTGAATTGAAGGATGTCTAAGATCATAACAAAAAGATAAATAAACATAAAGAAAAAGCCAGAGACTTTACTTCTTCCCTTTCCTCCAATGGGGAAAAGCTACAAACTGGCCACCCAATTTCATGTAACATCTTCTACAAGTGTAATACAGAGCATACAAGATACACCATAATTAATACGTACAAACAACTGACACAGTGAGCTATGCAGCAGTACATATATGGGACTTTATACAGGAGCATAACATTGAAAGTGTTTACAGACTTCACCAACATTTAAACATGTCGGGTCTAACTTGCACCTCCATCACCATTATGGACTTGACGGAGAAAGAATAAAACAAAGTTAGTATACCTTGGACATTTCTCTGCACCAATATTTTCTTTCCTTTTTCATCTTCTCTATTGTAAGTTATAACCTCCCTGACTATACAAAATGGACCTTTTCTGCTTTTGCTTCCTATAAACAATGTTATATAAAACAGGACACCAATGGTTGAGTATCCCTAAGCCAAAGGAGAACTTCAAGAAAATTAAGATAACTATTTGAGAACAACTAACAAACATTTGGTTCCCCTTATCCACTAATCACCTGCCTAATAGGGAGAAGTGTCCTCCTGATGGAACAATTCATTGTCTGTTTTCAGCATCAAGCAGCTCTATATGTTATGTGCTTGGGCTCAAGTAGATTCTAGTATGATCTATCTACCATCTCTTTCATTATTACCACTGAAAGAATTTTGACGAGCCAACTCATAATTTTCTGATTGAGGTTGTTCGTTCTCGCAGTTTACTGCGGCTGCTTTTGAACAGAGGAAAAGAAATGAAGAAGTATATATTGAAACATGCCATACGCTGCAGAAATGACACATTAAAATGTCAGAGAAAGACTGGAAGAGGATAGAGAGAGACATAGAAGGATAATTTTTTATAGCTGTTCATACCTGTGCCAAATCCAGTAATTTTGACTTGTTTCTAATCTCCAGCTAGTAGCAGCCATTGCTAATGCAGTGAATCCCGCAAGTAAAAAGCCCCACCGAAAGCGCTTTAGAAGTGACCGAATGAAATTATGAATCCATGCTTTTACAGTTTCCCATCTGCATTCAGTTCATGCTTAGCCGAAATAGTAGAGATTAAAACAAAAAATCATAAAGTAATCCTTATATTTTTATTGCTAGAATCCTTGCTGTTCTTTTTCTTCCTTCACAATTGAAAAGTGTAGGTATGGCTTATGGAAGATAAACATGGATCATATGCTTGACTATGGGGAAAGTTTTCAGAGAAGTTCATAAGCTCAGCCTCAATATTCTGTATGGAGTTGTTGACAAAATTAGTTGAAAATCGTTAAAAATGAACCTGTGGTAACTGATTTCTATTGCAAGGGACCTTTGAATGTAATCCTATAAAGATCATACATTTTGCAAAACCAAAACTTTCCTATAAGAGTATGATCATATATGAAAAATGAAATACTATCATCTTTCAGCTTTATTTACAGGTCTAAATTTTTCGGATCAGGAAATCCACCTACCTGTTGAGCATGTTCAAACAAATTTCTGTTGGAAAGGAAATCCACCTATGATGAGTAAAGAATTCAACCAGGAACCCAATTAACAGACCCACAGTCCCAATAGCCACGACAAGAATAATGTTCGAGGACCTGTAAAATGTTCAACCAGGTTAAAGCTGATCCACACGGTCCAATCACTAGAAAGCCCCAGCCCACCTTTTTTTTTTCTTTCTGATGAAGAGAAAACCTCATTTCAAATTTACCTGGTCGGTCCACTTTCAGCCATGAGGGCTGTCAGGATTGCAACAACAGTGTGAATGGTCCTCTTTGAAACTTCATCGATAGCAGCCAAGTATACAAAAGTACTAACAACAGCCATGAAAGATAGCCAGAAATCCATGAACTGGTGCCATCAACATAAAAGAAACCATTAGATTACTTAGCCACCAGGTGCCAAAAATGCAATATTTCAAAATCCATAAGAGTGATACCTGTAAGACATGGAAAGTTAGTGCACACCAAGTGCCAACATCACATGCATGATACAGACCACTTGAGATACCACTTGATGTGTAAAGAACCCATTCAGCAAATGCCTGCAGAAGAAAGGAGAGTTTTACCTTTTAAACATAGAAAATGAAGAATCCAAGGAATAGCTCTTTCTCAAGTTCATCCGCTTGTCTGCTTAAAATATAACCCTGGATACCTGACTTTTATAGCATTTTCAATTGAGTATCAATCAGAAGAAATTAATGGTCTTAGGAGGTTATCGGATTAGCTAATATTACCTTATGACGGAGGGCCCAGTAAGCAGGGAGCAAAGCTGCAGCATTGGATGCAATAAGGGTAATTGATTGCCACATGTGTCCTACATCAGTTTTCAGCACTTGTCCTTTAAAAGACTATTGCATAATTAATGACTATTGATGAGAAACTACTGACTTGAAATTTTAACAAAAACGTAAACAAACAAATAGTAATCAAGAGTGTACTAGCAATAGCAGAGAGCTTGTTGAAACACATGCTGCAGTTGCAAATAGTTCAACACCGCATCACGATCAGAACATGTTATCAGCATTCAGAACAACAATAATGAACGGCTGAATCCACTAGTTGCCTTATCTAATTGTTTATCTAGAAATGATGTTCACCAATTTCTACTTCTTAAGGGTGGTGGGGAATAACTATGGGCCAAGATTATTGTTATTATTCTTCCCCCTGTTCCCAGATGAAAGACATGCTGGAGTGAAATTTGTCCAACTTTTGCTGATTTTGGACATTGATTCACTGATTTCTTAAAAATAAAAATTTGCATATTCAGAAGCTATACAGAAAGTACTATTAAGTACGCATGGATTTTTGAATATTTACTAAGAATTCTTTTTCAAAGGAGAAAGTTGTCTAGGACACTGCAAATATAACTGTGTCATATAAAAAAGAAGCATATTGAGTACAAATGTTACTTCTCAGATTATCATGCGTTGAATCAATTGACAGGTTTACTCGAGATAGTACCGATTGTGCAAGACAGTAGCTGGTTAGTACAACCTGGAATGCTTGGTTCTAGGCTCAATTTTAAGTGCTAATTTAAGAGTTATCAAAAATACACAAACCGCAGAGGATATAGCAACACTTCTTGTAAAATGGCTAAAGGCACAGAGACAAGTCTGAAAGTCACAAAAATACAATGGTTAACCTGAAGAAGAAACAAGTTCAATACTGCAGTCAAAGCCTCCATAGCGCCTACCACATGCACAGAAACTGAAAAGGACAGATTGGATTGCATGAGAACATGACGACTCAATAGCTTAATCTTCAGAAGTCATCATATACAAACCTGTAAAATGTGAGACCACTTGCATCCAACACAGACTGGCATGTCCCATGCGAAGAGCATTTTTGTGGGCATCTCTCTAGTGAGATAGACATGATAGTTTCAACGGTCAAACTATGCCTATCAGAAATTGGGTGCCTTAACCCAAAACTCCACGTTCCTCCTCTAGCATATATGATATAAAAGCTGATGGACTTATCACTTGCATCGTGTATCTTAAAAAACATGGAACCGTTGCAGTTGCTTGTGCTGTTTGCATAGAAGTAATCCCAGTTACTAAGAGACGGCAATCCACCATATCTGGCATATATTTCCCCACTTATCTTTGCATCTGATGTAAGGCGGACATGGATATTTCCGCCAGCAGCAGCATAGGGGATGTCCAGAAGGAAAAAGGTCCAAGTGTAATTCCTCATATCTCCATCAGAGGAATTACTCAAAAGAAGTCCCAAAGGGAAATTAGCAGAGTTTGAGGAAGCTTCTCTACTGATCGGTAGATAATAAGATTCAAAAGCAACAGATGGGTTTTTCCTCAGAAACGTCTGCACAGAACCATTTCAAGAATTCACAAAAAAAAAAAAAAAAAAGAGACATGGAAAGATTGACAAACTAAACAGGTCATTTTTGAACTGTGCAGTTTGCACTAGAAGAGAAAATGTGTACTGTACATCTAGGGTAGCATGTTCTTTTAATAAGCAAGAAGCTCAGTTATCCAATACCACTACCTACATGATTAATGTGCAAGTGAACAAGTATATGAAATTAATGAAAAGATTTGAGAAAGATGGAAGCAGTCCAAACTCATTATTAATCCACCTGAAGTGTGTATTTTGCTGATGTACAGTTCAATCCAGCCTTATCCGCAGGACACCGAAGTACTTGCCATTCCAATGAATAACATATTGTTGTGATCATTTCTTG
Source organism: Nicotiana attenuata (assembly GCF_001879085.1). Taxonomy (NCBI): domain Eukaryota; kingdom Viridiplantae; phylum Streptophyta; class Magnoliopsida; order Solanales; family Solanaceae; genus Nicotiana; species Nicotiana attenuata. The sequence goes on from NC_031989.1 coordinate 14,400,074, forward strand.
GACTACTACCATGCTTTCTGACAGGTTTGCTGGCTGAATTTTAATATACCAACGACCAAGTCTAGGTAAAGGTATGACCAAAGGGGTTCTGTTTATATCAGAAGAATAATCATACACTTGTGGCAGTGGTATAGCCCCATGCCGAACATAGCACATAAGGGAAATTCCGCTGCTGCTGATGGTTCCATTAGAATGCTGTGATTGAGTAAACGTGATATTTAATGCTGTGATTATTAGCTCCTCGGCAATACTCACTACATCCAAGGAGTAGACTTTTGACCCAGCAACATCAAGACAGCTATCCTCGGTACCTCCACAGGGAGTCACATTCGCTGCAGTTATGTTATAAGATCGACTACCTATTCCACTTTCAGAAGATATATAGGTGTCCAAACATGAGAGTAAACTAATTGTTTGGTTGCAGAATTTTCCCAACATAGCAGAATTTGTACACCCTTCCACAGTTATATTACCACTGAATGAGTAAGAATGTCCTCGATTAATCTGCAAAAAGAAATCAATGAATAGAAATTAGCTAGCTAAGATATTACACTGTTGAAATGATGGGCATTAGGACTTTCAAAGAACGGTTTTTCTTCCGTAGTGGTAAGCTAGGCTCCAAGGGACAATAGTATTAGATTTAGAACCTCCAGATTCATGGCTAGAATAGTATTTCTTTCATTGTCAAGATAAAGGAACAATAATCTTCATCATACAAGTGGACAGCATGCAAACTTGAAACACACCTGCTACCTTTTTAACCAAACAATTTTCAGTATGTATCAAATCTCTCCTTACCAATGACTAGCCCAAAAGGGAAGAGCACAGGCTTCTCTCTCAAGCAGAACACTTCCTTACCTAGGTATTTTTACATTCACAGATTTGGCAGATCAGTTAGCCCCTTTTTGATGTAGTGGCTGTGGCTCATTTATTAGCTACATAAACTACAACGCTCACCAATCTACCATTTCTATAGTTTCTTCCTCTAAGAAATCTTTTTCACCAGTTTCATATAATGCATGACAACATCAAAAGAAAGCTGCAAGTCATTTCCCCATGTTTCTCTAAGGTTCAGTGGCTGGGAGCTCTGGGAAAATCAAAATCATTATTGCTGAGCTAGTGAAAGAGCTCATGTGGACGTTTAACACGTTCTCCACTTTATTTCCCCTCCCCTCTTCGTAATCCCAAACAAGATTAATCCAGTTAGCTCTCCTTTTTCACTTCACCCTATCCTTCAGTTCCTAGCCAAACTAACCGACCTTTCATCTTTTACTTCCACTCCAGCGAAGTACAGATTGGAATAAACATAGTGATAATTTGATTCTTTGTCGACACAGTAAATAGGAGAGAATATCAAGTTGAATTCTTCAACAATACTGGGTATTAATTGATCACATAGAGACGCCCAGACAGAATTTTCAGATAGATCAAAAGAGTATTAAAAAAAACTGCCTATTCGATCATATGTTGAAAACTCAAATAGTGATATCCATAAGAAAGAAGCGCAAAAGGATACTGGCTAAAACATGGAATATAAATAAGTCAGAGCAAGTACCATTTTTGACTGTGTCCTTATAGGTCCGATGCCGTTAAAGAGACCAAAATACCATATTCCTGGAGAAATCTGCGAAAAAGCTTATTTCAAACCCAAGTACACATGCATAAGACCACCATGAAGAGAATTTTATCTGTCAAAAGAAAGAACAAGTATAGCACAAACAATAAACTAGCCCACAAATATTAGAAAGTTAAGAATAAACCTGCTCGTTTGTCAACGTCAAGAATATACTTTTTTGCATGGGATAGCACTTCTCAACAATTTGAAGGTCTAGTGACCCTCCAAAGGAACTATTCGAGATATGATCTATCACTACAGATAAAAGACTATAATTACTTGTTTGCGGCCACATCCTGCTATAAAATCATCACAACCACATAATTGTATGTCAAATGCTCAGTCTCAGTTAAAAGATCATACCTAAACCTGTAAGAGAAGTGTTATAAACATCTGGAAGGGGTGGACTTCCTTCTCGGAAGCAGATCATCGGCAAAGTACTTACTTTTCCTATGCTTTTCAGGTTCTGCTTGCAGTTAGATTCAGGAATTAAAGATTGTAAAAGGATAAATATTGGGATTAAAAGCATGGTATGATCAGGCGGAAAAAATTCTTAAATACCAATATCAAGGAAGTAAAGGGAGAAAATTGTAGTGCACAAAAGGAGCAAATTACATTATCATATATTTAGCACAAACAAAAAGAGCTTACAAAGTTGTAAAGTTATAAGCAAAACTTCAATGACAAAAGTATTGGCTGTGAACTTACAAGGCCAACATTGGATTCCAAATCAATAGTCACTGAAGAGAACCATGGTGGTAAGTCCACTGCAGAAAGGCATGGAAACCGAAACCAGTAAGCCATTAATGAAAATAGAAAGAAACCCTTGCTACACATGTTACTTTGTATATAACATTTCCTTACACAATTATCTGTGATGCAACCAAAACTGAACAAAGTGACTTATCAAAATCAAAAGATAGCCATCAAATGAGGAAATCCAGCTAGGAAAGATTTGAAAAACTGAGAGACTAACAAAATAAGAAAGCACTAATATGCCGGTAAAAAACAACATTTCTCAAATATCAACATAGATGTAAATACTGATATTCTCTTCACAAACACAACCAAGATAGATAAAATGTTCATAGTTAAACATTAGAAAGCACTCAAGGCAAAGACCAAGCTAAACCCGCAACTACAACAACAACAACCCAGTAAAATCCCACCAAGTGGGGTCTGGGGAGGGTAGAGTGTACGCAGACCTTATCCCTGCCCCGAAGGAGTAGAGAGGCTGTTTCCGGGATAAGCTAAACCCGCAACTGCTGAATAAAAAGACAAGCAGCTCATGACTAAGGAGATATTAACAGGAATAGATAAACATAACCAGATTGTTGAATCAGAACAAGCATCAAATCAAAGCAACTTGTACGTCAGTGAAACAAATTATCCACAGACCATCAATTAAACCAACTAAAAAAACAAGAACAAAAACAGAACAAGCATCTCGGAATATTGCTCTCGTACATGTGTCACTGCATTCATCTATTCTTGTATTGATGAATACAAGAAATAGCAGCAAGTACAGAAAACCACCCAAACAAGGCAAAATATCATGGTAAGATATCAAGAATACTAAAAAGAATCAAAACCCTGTATTGCAAATTCGTCAAAATGAAACTTGAAACCTGCCTACCACAATCCGTCCCCCTGCCCCATCAAACTCTCTACACCCCCCCCCCCCAAAGTCCACTCCTCCACCCCACACCCCCAAAAAAGAAGAAGAAGCAAAACCCCACTGAGGAAAAGGGAAAAAAAACTTTAATCAAGTGATGCAATAAATTACCACTAATGTATCGCCATTCATAAGGTTTGAGCAGAGTTGTTGCATACGTGAAGCTAGAAAGAGTGACACTGTTGTGCCGACCATCATCATCCCCACCTTCCACTTGTGAACTAAAACAAGTAGCTGTAAACACTAGTACAAATACTACTAGACAAAGATTCGAATAAGAATGACCCAGAATCATAAACATGTTTGTTTCCCCCCTTTAAGAAACTGATTATTCTTAGTACAGAGAAGGAGGATGTTTTTATTGAATCATTCTCCTATAAATATACATTAGCTAAAAAATCTGATTTTTTAATGGAATGTGAATCAGGATTTTTGGTTATATATATATAATAAATTGTAGTACAAAATAAGTATATTAAATTAGCGTTTGGTGAATTTTTAGAGTATGTTTTTGGATTTGTGGGTTGACTAGTGTTTAATTGAAATTGGACTAAAAATTACTAGTATAATATTGTGTTATTACGTCAAATAAACACGCCACCATTTCCTTGGCAAGAAGGATGCGAGTAAGTTCACGCGCCTCGTGGAGGTCGATGAGTGATGGTGTAATAAACACGCTAGTGGGAAAAAGATGATGGGACAAAGTTGGAGAAGAAAAGTAATCTCAATTAATTACTTATGTCTGAAAATGAAAGTTTAGTTTCTTTTTTTGTTGTGCGAATTTAGTATACTTAACAAATTGATACTCCAATTATGGGAAATAAAATTAATTTATATTTATAAATCCAAATAGAGTTAGTTATATCATTAATTTGGATGGCTTGTAGTTATAAAACTTTTGCTGATCTCGTAATATACATTAAAAAAATTCTTTTTATGTTGTATTTTATTTTAATTTACTAATTTAAGATATGAACACGAGAAATAAGGAAAATAATAACTTCCGGTAGGAAATTATAAGCTTAAAAAGAACAAGTAAAGAACAAATTTGAGAAAAATAGGAAACGTGTGTAGTTGTAATTTTCTTGCAAGAGCCAATCGTGCATGTTCTTAATACTTCTTAGGGGTCGTTTGGTAGATGCATAAGAATAATGTTGAATAGGATGTATTAGTAATGCTGAAATTAATTGTGCTTGCATTAATTATGATGGTATTAGCTATGCTGACATATTTCTTTATCCATTATTTGGTTTGATACATTAAAGCATTGCACAATTTCTAAAAGAATTGCTTGTTTACAAAAATGTCCTCAAAACCAGTCCATCACTCTAACTTTTTAAAAGAAACATTTGTTGAGAAATGTTTTTATATGAATTATTTGATTTGTCTACCTATATTGTAATATAAAACTATATATATATATATATATATATATATATATATATATATATATATATATATATATGTGTGTGTGTGTGTGTGTGTGTGTGTGTGTGTATATATATATATATGCTAAGTATTTATTTATTTACTAGAGATAAAATTTTATTTCTCACTATTTGGATTATTTTAAACTTGCATTAATATAATAACTAGCATATTTTAATCAAGCATAAACTTTGAAGGACAATTTTATCTTTAACTAAGCTAATGCATGCATTAAACCCATTGCATTGCTAATACCATGGCTTTCTATGCATTAGTTATGCATAGGATAATACCAAATAGGATGTATAACTAATGCTTGCATAACTATTGCATAGATTCAAAATGTCTACCAAACAAGGTATTATTAATACACAAAGCAAATGCATGCATTACTTTATCTAATGCATCCTACCAAAACGACCCCTTAATGTTTGTCAATTTAAGAGATCTGTGAAGTTTTATCTTTAACTTTTGTCCCTTTTCCCAAATTTAGCTCTTTTGTAATACCCTCCCTTTATTTAAAAAAAAGGAAATTAATTGACAAATATATTAATTAACGTGGAAAGCTAATAAAAAAGTCATATCAATATTATAATAATACTAAATGATGAATTATATGATAAAAAAATAAGAACCAAAAAGGTTTTCAATGGCCATGTGATTCACTTCAATTAATATCATAGAAATTTCATTATTAAGTATGTTACATTGAAAAACAAGATGATAATTGAAATTTTATTAAGATTGTTACGAAATACATATTATATGGATGTCCACTAATTAAATATAACTCTCATTACTCTTCTCCATTATATAGATAATCCCCACTAATTCTCACCATTATAGCTGTAACTCACACACCTCCATAACCTACCCATGATCTTTCCCATGTTCTCAATATTAATACCATGTTCATGACAGCCCTTTGTATTACCTCAATGTCATTCTATAAATAGAGGGTTTGGGCATCACATTGTACACACTTGGAAAATACTTGAAGAAATAAGAATCTCTCCTCTCTTTCTGTCTACATTATTTTCTATTTGCTTATTTTATATTATTACTTTGAGCTAAGTTTTATAACACGTTATCAACAAGAGGCTTTAACCAACTCAGAAGATAACCTATTTCATGATGGAAGTATAAAGAGCCGACAATCTTTAATCAATTTGGTTGAGCCAATGGAAACCTTGGCATATCAATATTTAATTTGCTTCTTATTGTATATGGAGTATCGTTTCAGATTATACATGAATTTCATATTTAACTCATGTTAAAATTTGGATTGGGTGCAATTTTTGTGTTACATGACAATATAGTTTCATCTGTGCAATAAATTAAGATGGTTTCGTTCGAATTAGAAAATGATGTCATCTCTCTAATTACACTGTGACGACCCGACCCGTCGTCACGTGAGTTACCGCCCCGTTTCCCCCATTTTCTATTTCTTTATGCTTCATTATCAGTGTTGGGTGTGAACGAGTTGATTTGGATTGGTTCTAGAAGGAAATGAGACACTTAGTCTCTTTACGGAAGGTTTATTTTGGAAAAGTCAACCGGACGTTGACTTCTGTGTTAGAGGGCTCGGATATGAATTTCTATGATTCGGTTAGCTTCGGGGGATGATTTGTGACTTAGGAGTGTGATCGGAAGTAATTTTAGAGGTCCGGTGCAGAATTAGGCTTGAATTGGCGAAGTTAGTATTTTGGTGAATTCCGGTTGATAGGTGGGATTTTGATCCGAGGGTCGGAATGGAATTCCGAGAGTTGCTGTAGCTTCGTTATGTGATTTGGGATGTGTGTGCAAAATTTCAGGTCATTCGGATGTGTTTCGGTTGGGATTTTGATGGAATGCGTGTTTCGGAAGTTTTTGAAGAACTTAGGCTTGAACTCGATATAATTTGATGGTTTTGGTGTTATTTGAGGTATTTTAATGATTGGAACAACTTCGGATGATGTTATGGGAGGTGTTGGTGCTTTTGGATGAGGTCCCGGGGGGCCTCGGGGTGATTTCGGATGGCTAACGGGAAGTTTTGAATTTGTGAAAAGGAAAAAAATGTGTTGCTTCTGGTATTTCCGCTTCTGCGGAATTTGGACCGCAGAAGCGAGGACGCATGTGCGAAAGGGAGGCCGCAGAAGCGAGATTTGGACTTTAAGTGGACTTCCGCAGAAGCGGGAGGTTGACCGCAGAAACGGTACCGCTAATGCGGAATTTGAGTCGCAAAGCGGTTCCTGGGGGCCTTAGTGATATCCGCAGAAGCGGAACGTTTGCCGCGGAAGCGGTGTCGCGGAAGCGGTTATTTAACCGCAGAAGTGGAAAAGGTCTGGGCAGAAGGGTTCTTTTAAATCATTTTTGTTCCGCGAGGCTAAGTTAATTTTCACCATTTTTGAGCATTGTGGGAGCTACTTGGGAGCATTTGAAGGGGATTCGAAGGAGTTTGACTGGAGGTAAGTTTTATGAGTTAAAAACACGATTATATTGTGGAATTATCCTTGAAATTCTTGAGAATTTAGCTAAGTTGAAGGAAACTAGGGCTTGGGATTTTATGATTTTAAATTGGAATTTGAGGGGCCATTTGTGGTCCGAATTGAGAGTTTTTGGTGTGTATAGACTCGTGGCGAGATAAGGAATCCGATGATGTTAAATTTTCTGATTTTCGAGAAGTGGGCCTGGGGCTCGGGTTTTGCAAATTTCGTGAATTTCGATATTTTTCGAGTCTTTTCGATTGGGGTATGTTCCCTTAGCCTATTGTAACGTATTCATTGTGGTGTTGATTAGATTCGACGCGCGAGGAGGTCGATTTGAGAGGCAAGGGCATAGCGAGCTAGGATTTGGCCGGCTTGAGGTGAGTAATGATTGTAAATGATATTCTGAGGGTGTGAAACCCCGGATTTGCACATCATAGTGCTATGTTGAGGTGACTTGCATGCCGGATAGCGAGCGTGGGGTAGAGCACCGTTGGGGATTGTGACTTAGTCCATCCCGATTAATGATTTTACCACGTATTTGATTGAAATCAGTTTGCTATCATCATTATTTGGGCTGAATGCCATATTTGGGCTCCGTGCCAACTATTTGAACCCTTCGGGGATTGTTGTTGATGTTTCCTCACTGTATTGACTTTATAGTTGAACTCAGTCATGTTACTTCCACTGTTTTCAAAACGCAGCCAGGTTTACTCTGTTTTAATACTCAAATGATATTTAAATGATGTTTTGGGCTGTGAGATACTGTTTTACTGTTGCCCGAGAGGCTATGTGATTTTTGACTGAGTAAGGCCGAGGGCCTGTGTTGTGAGGATACTTTTGGATCGGGCTACACGCCGCAGCAGTGTGATACTGATATTGATATGAGGCCGAGGGCTTAGTTTGATGCCACAAGATGGCTTGATATTGCGCTTGGGCCGTAAGGGGCCCCTCCCGGAGTCTGCACACCTGTCGACACCCCCTTTTTCTCGCGAAATCGGGTTTACGATATTTTTTTGGAAAAGACAACTCTATTCCCGTTTTGGAATTGGATTTTGGAATTGAAGAGTCGCCACCTAATGATTATAGTGCATTAGGACACTTTAAAAGAATTTGAGATGAAGAACCAGAGTTCGGGTAAGGGCTAGAAATTATCTCGAGGGGAAGGTGTTAGGCATCCCTCAAGATCCACTAGTGTGGTTCCCGGCCATGTTACAGTTGTGACTTTAAGTGCAAACAACAAGTAAACAAGCAAGAATTATAAATACGAGGGGGTTTTCATATAATAGTTGCAAATAATTTGAAATTAAACGAAGTTAAAGAGACTGAAATTTGAGAAGAAAGTAGTTTTCGAAATAAAAATAAACAGATAAAGGGAGAGGGGTCCTATGTTTATAAATAATATGGATCACCCCACACAACACCCGGTAACCGTTTATACACGTGGTGTTATCGCGTGGTCATCATATCCATATCTACCCTTCCCACCCCATTAAGGTATTAAAGTGCGGAATGTCTCGTTACTTTTTGCATGCTAGTACCCGTCCCAATCCTATTAGTCCCTGAGGCATTTGGACTACTAGTCCTGAAGGGAGAGGGGTTTGGGGCCTTTTGAGAGTTTTTAAAGGACAAAATACTAAGGCGTCAATCAAAACACATAATACAAGTAAAGGGGAAAGCAAATAAGCAAGTAGGGCTCAAATAAACCTCCTAGAATCAGATAAAGCCATAGAGTTTAGCATGTCTTGCACATACTGGTTTGGTCTTAAATTAAATTAAAGCGATGAGCGGACTGGTTCAACACATATTTTTAGATAGGAAGTCTGCATTAGTCTTACTCGAATGCAGTTGTTTAAGACATGATCCAGTTGATTAGTTAACCTTTTTTTTTTGTCTATGTGTTGGATAGAACTACCGATTTTAAAACACAAGCTGATTTTAAAGAAAATTTCAGAGTAACAAAAAGTTTCAGAAAAGGGTACGCGGTTTAACAACTAAACGAGTTCCAAAATGCAGATCGGTTGGGAAATGTTTAACAGAGTTCATGCGAGTAGGTTTAGAAAGAAAAGTCGTTTGTTTTAGTAAAATCAACACTGTTTTGAATAAGTGAGACAATTTTTAGTTTCGAAATCCCTATAGGCATGCTTTCTATACGTGATACCTTTTTAAATACTAATGGAAGCCTTGTAAACCAAGATATCTACATATGCCATTTTACTATTAAACCTATATGTTTGCCTAATGATGCTATTATATGCGGAGATGCAAACCCCTATAGGCATGGTATCTACATGTGTAGTTGCAGAATTCAGAAGTTAAATCCTATAGACATGCTTTCTACGTATGAAATTGCACAAATTAGAGACAAAATCCTATAGGCATATTTTCTGCCCTTTGTGCATAAAAGTAACCCCTCCCTTTTTCACTAAATCCCCATGAGTTTATACAAATCATTACAGACCAGTAGAACAAGACTGAAATTAAAAGTACATCAGAAGCTATCAGCTACATCCGAGCAGCCTAATTCAGACTTAGTGTCTAATAATATGAGATTGAGCCACTTCCGAGATCAAGATTTCCAAAGCCTTCTCTTATCTAGGGTGTTTCAGAGATCCAAGGAGTTTCAGAAACCCCAGGCAGTGCTTACATCCACGATATTAATCAGAATGAGTTATAGTGCAGTGTGGAAGAGCCAACCCTCAGGTGTCCAAGTTCAGAGGGAGCTCAGGGGTCCCAAAGCAAGGCTCACAAGAGAGGGGCAGAACTTAAATTCTAAGAATGAGTGCAAGTGCAATGGGGGGGGGGGGGGAGAATTCCAAGGCAGGCTGGTGGTCATACATAACCATGAGGTAGGCTGGCACACACCTGACTAAGCCTCAGCCAGCAAATAAGAGCACCGACATATTGAAGGTCAGACTATGGTCTAGACAGTGATTAGGACACTGCCAGACCAAGGTCTTAAGCTCAAGATACATATAAAGGGGAAAGGGGAATGGGAATTGAAAGAGTTTAGGACTCAGGGAGTCCAGTCCATATACATGAACAACAATGTCAAGTGTTGTCATGTTTCTGAACCGTGACTCAACATACAAAAGGGATTGGGGGATAGGGATTCATGTAGGAGCATAGCAAAGAGACAAACCAACTTGCAAAATTTACATTATGGAAGCAGTAAACCCAATAAAGAATGAACTGGAGAATAAACACATAGGGGAGTGGCAGAAATTAAACAAAGGTAACATACCAGTTGCAGAAGAAGCAAGCAAAGAGAAGCAGGATACTTTCAAACCAAGCCACAATCAAAAGAAGCTTAAGCTTATGAGTACAGAGAACTCGAATATTTTTTTAAAGAAAATCTGAGTGTATTTTGAGAGAAGAAGTGATGACTTGTTCATGTTCCAACTCTCTTGAAAGGGAAGAAGTACATGTATTTATAGTTTTGAAAACGAGTAGAAACAAGGTAACAAATACAATTTCAACACAAACATGGAAATAATCACAGTCAAAATCAATTAACACAGGTTTTCCCTTTAATCAAGGGATTACTGCTCAACAGGCACTTAACAAGATTAATATAAGGAAAGAAAATCAATTTGTAAGCAGAATGATTGTTGCCAAAAAAGGAGCGGTAAAACCATATAGTAGGGGATTAAGTTTAAATACAGGAGTGTACTTATTTTGGAAAGGATCTGGTAAGGCCAAACAAAGAAGGAGAATCAATTAACCCTTAACGGGCGAGTAAAAAATCAGAACTGCACAAGGAAAAGTTTTGAAAATCAATCACGAATTTGAAAATCAATCACAGAAGGGACTCAGTATATAAATGAGGTGCACAAGTAATAGACATGTGAGGCCAAGCTATGCCAAGGAGAGGTAGCATACAGTAATAGCATGATAGTCATGTAGGTCAAATTTCATTGGCTTAGTAAGAGAGAAAAGATCAGAAGCATGCAAAAGGTTAGGTGAAAACCTTTCAGAAAACATAATCGAGTTTGACAGATAGTAAGAAAGCAGAATCAAAAGAATCACACAAAGAGATGCTGAAACCTTCAAATAAAGTAGAACAATTTCAAATAGGAGAATCGCACAAGTAAACTTCAGGAACTTGAGTAAACCCCGAAGAAACTAGGGTTTTTCGAAATCAATCGAGTTTAGAGGCCTCTTAGGGTTGGTTAAGGGGGAACTTCTGCCAATTCCATGACTTGACTGACTTCAGACTGGAATGAACTATCCAATAAATCTTTCGCGCGATGAACAAGTAAAACAAACAAACAGTCTCACAAGCTCGAATAAACCCCCAAAATTAGGGTTTTCGACACTAATCAGGTGCAAACAAAGTAAATCAAACAGATAGACTCAGAAACTCAAACAAATCTCCAAAAATTAGGTTTTCAACACCAATCAAACTTAGAGATGATAAAGAAATGAATCGAACAAAATATTAACAAACAGACTCAGAAACCCTAGTTTGAAATCAAAAGATTTTAAAAAGGAAAATCGGGGAAAACGTTTAAAACATCACATATAGCACAGATCGAGCACAGATCCGAACAAATAAACGAAAAAGAACCTCGAATAGGCTAGGGTTTCTGAGAACCCTAGAAACGAGAAAGGCTTGGAAGAGACAAGATCAGATCCGGAGTTGATAAGGTCGGAATCAGGCTCAAGAGGCTAAGACACACCGGAGCAAGGCCGGAGATGGCTGGAAACTCCGAATCGATAAAGGTCTGAGCGAGGACCTTTGAGGTTTGGCCTCGAACCTTCAGGTATCAAGCACGTGAGAGCAGTAGGGGGTGAGAATAGGTCGTCCATGGTTAGAACAACCATAGATTCCGGTGGATTTGGGGTTGGAGGTGGCAGAGAGCGATTAGGGTTTCGAGAGAGCTCGAGAGCGTTTGAGAGAAGAGAGGAGTTAGAGGCGGCGCTCCTGGAAGAATGGGGTAGGGTTTAGGGGTCGTTTGGAATTAAAAAGGAAAGAAGAGATCTGGACCGTTGATCAAAATGATCAATGGCTCAGATTTTAAAAAGAAAACGGGCGGGTTTGGGCGATTGGATCAAGTAATCGGGTTTAAATTGATTTGGGGGTTGGGATTGGGTTGAATTGGGGTGCAAATTGGGCTGTAATTGAAATGAAATTGAGGCCAGATTTTAAATAGCCACTTTTTCCCTGTTTTATTTTATAAAAATAGCGATGATGGTTTTAAAAATAAATTAAAAATATTGAGTAAAGAAATATTACATAAATATTAACTTAAAAATGCTGGAACTAATTTTGTAATTATAAAATGGTATTAATTACAAAACAGGCTATAATTGCAATTATATGCAATTTTAGTTTTAAAAATACCAAATAAATTTGTAAAAATATGCAAAAATTACCTTAATTATATTTTGGTGCAAATATGAGAATAAAAATGAATTATTCGCCAAAATGATAATTTTGGGAATAATTATTGGATTTTGTTGTATTAAAATAGGCAATGAATTGGTTTAAAAATCATTAAAAATGCCAGAACTCTTGGGTGTGCTTATATATGCACATATATGCTATTTTGGAACTATTTTGAGTATAAAATTACTAGGGAAAAATTGGGTATCAACAACACCCCCAGTGAGCGCCGTCGACGATAAATGGATCGGGCTGTACGCCGCAGCGATATGTGGAGCGGGCTGCACGCCACAACGGTACCGGTACTGTTTGATGTGTTTACCTTATTTCATTGTCTGCCATTATATGTTGTTTGTGCTACTTCTTGCAATATTTACCTGTTGCTCTGGTATTAACTGATAACCGAGTGTGGTGCCCGAGAGGCGGACTTCTGTGCTTATCTGCACTATTTGTTTTGCATTCAATTGCATAATTGTTGAAAAAGTCATTTTCAAAAGAGGTTTTAAACTGAGCTAAGATATTTCTAAATGTTTTACAGCTTCACCGCTTTCTCTCAAAGGGTTTTTCACTGTCCCTATATAGCATGATGGTTTGCTTTACGTGATTTCTTACTGCTCAGTTGTTATTTACCCTTATTACTCACTGAGTTGGAGTACTCACTTTACTTCCTGCCCCTTGTGTGCAGATGCAGGTATTTGTTCACCCGATAGCGGGTTTTGAGCTGATCGAAGGCTAAGTTATTAGAGTTTAGCGAGGTGACTGCCAGCGTTCGCAGCACTGCATTTCTTCCTTTTGTTTATCAGTCATATTTTGTATATTTCAGGCCCTGTAGTTGTATTTGTACTCTAATAGATGCTCGTGACTTATGACACCCCGATTAGGGTTGTGTTGGACTGTATTCCCGTTAATTAAGAGTATTAAGTCATATTTAAACTGCTTATGAACTGTTTAAACTGTTTTAAAAGGATAAATTGGGTTTAGTTGGCTGGCCTTGTCCCCACGAGAGGCGCCATCACGACCGGGTCCGGGTTTGGGTCGTGACATACACTTCTCTTATTCATTATTGAAAACATGACACCTGCTTTTTTTTATTTACATTACGTGCAGCATTTAACAAAGCGGTATGAAGGCATTTTGTATTATGTTAGCACTATTGTAAAAGAAGAAGGAGCCTCCACTCTTTTAAGGGAATAGGGCCAAGAGTACTTTGGATAGGTATTGGAGGATCAATAATTTTTGGTGTTCTTGAAAGGGCAAAGCAACTAGTTGCTGCTAAAGACCGTATTGATTAAAATTTGAGTACTTTGAAATTGTCCTATCTATTTGTGGAAGTGATTATGGCTTGACTCTCGAGGGTGAGATCTAACATGCTTTGGCTTATTATTCCAGTTAAGGATAAGATGATAAACACAAGTCCTAACACACCATGAGGGTAAGATATCGAGTTAAAGTCCTGATGCACTATGATGATAGGACGTTGGGTTTGAGTTCCAGCATATTATGGAATAACATGTCTTTATATGGGTAAGGCATTGGGTTTGAGTCCCAATGCACTTTCATGATGATATAATGATGACTAATAAAAATAATATATTTTTCATGAAAAAACATGAAGTTTGTCCCACTTGATTTGCCCATTCTTGAAGTGAATGTGATAGCGATGCATAATAAGTCAAAATAAGATAAGTGGTTGACCGATGAACGTTGGCATGCCAAAGACCAAAATAATAATAGTCATCATTATGGTAATTGTAAAAAGGAGAACAATAAGGGTTCTCAAAATAGTCCTTCAAAATGTGAAGGCAATGTTTACCATCAAATTGGTATGGAAAAATAATAAAGCATGCCGCGATGATTATGCTCCATTCATTGAAGAGAATGTGACTTGTGATAAGCATTGATAATGCAGACTCATTCCTGAAGGTGAATGTGGCAATACGTGATAAAAGTAATGAATAAAGATGTGCAATGCATGATCAGATGAATACCACACAACTCACCTCTAAGGGAGTTTTTTGCGTGAAATAAAGAGAAAGAAAGATAATGAACATTACTGTGTGGTTACATGAATATGTCATTGGTCGCGTACATGTGGTATGCCAAAAATATTTTGCCAAGTCTTATAAAAGTTATTAAAGGCAAAATTAAAGTAAAAAATGATTTTGCTTATGATGATTCTGACCATGACGATTATTATGATATGATTTTCGTGAAGGAGAAATTCACCATATGGATGGTGTGATTAAAAATCTTGTAGTACAAAATTAGTTAATAGCTCCGGAAAAACTAATTTGTTACTACCCGGATGAATGAAATTGTTCATGACATTGATATTATAGTAAGTCTCAAAAGAAATTTTTTGAGTTTTAAATATATTAGTCAAAGTGGTTGGCATTCGAGACTATAAATGAAAGGAAGATTGAATATCTTCATATTACTATAGTCATATCGGGTAAATATAAAAGCTTACCCGGTTTTACTTTTATTTGTATTACACATGTATAAGCATGATGATGCAATCACACGCCACAAGTAAACTAGAGGTTTACTGAAACAAAGATTAGTTGGCATGACCGTTTGTCCATTCATGTTCAATTATGATGCGAAAATTACTTGAGAATTCACATTAGCATATATTTAACAAAATAGAGATTCTTCAAAAATTCTCTTGTGCTGCTATTCTCATGATATAATAGTTAAGGTTGGGATTGAATCCCTTGATATCTGGAACGAATAAAAGGTGATATATATGTATAGGCCGAATCACATTCCATGTGGATCGTTTACTATATATCATTTTAATAGATGTATCTATTCTATGGTCACATGTGCGTTAGTTATCAACTTGCGGTTTGACTTTTGCAAGGTTGCTTGCTCAAATTTTTAGAGCACAGTTCCAAAATAAAAATTATGATAATTTATCTTGATAACGCTGGTTTAAATCCAAGTTGGTTTAGCAGAAACTATATGCCTCCAATTAAGCTAAACCATTGGTTATGAGAATAAACTCCGAAATAGAATTTTGGTAGGAGGTGTATTATTTAATATACAACAACACTTGTACGCATCTGCCAACAAGTTATGATAAATTCTCCTTATCTTAATTTGTTCAGGGTCAGGAACCTAATAATTTCTATCTAGAAATATGGATGTGCTATATGATTTAATTGTTCCACCACAATGCACAAAGATGGGTCCCCAAAGAAAGCTAGGGATATGTGTTGGTGATCCCAGCATTAGGGAAAGAAAATGGGCAGCTGAAAAAGTAATACACGGAATGAATTATTATGAGTGCACCTAAATCCTCGTACAAGAAAATGTGAACTTGAAGTTCAAGTGATAATTCATTTGCAAAATATTGCCAGGCGCATTTGCTGACCCATAGCTAAATATTATATTTCAGCTGCTAATTCTCCAAATAGAATAAAGTCCATGATGGATATAGTCTATGGAACGCATGGAGCGTAATAGACTAATCGGTTCCAAAGATAAATCTCCTTAAAGAAGGAGAGGAGCAAATGATAAAGATGGTCATACTAAGGAGGCAAGTGCTCTATAAGAGCACCACGACATAACACTTTATAAGACCTCATGGGAGACGTTCGGGTACCTGAAACTATTGAGATATCGATAAGTTATGTCTTTATTGAGCGGTGATGGAACCGATATAAAGTGATCGTCGGCGATATTGTTAATATAATGTAGTGCTCAATATTATTAATATAGACGAGGATCTTGAGCTCAAATCTGTCATAGAATATGGACAGATAAATGATTAGTCAATGAAAAATACGCAATCAACATCGAACTCACTTGAAAAACGTGAAGTTTTGGACTGATAGTCCCAACACCCGAAAGAATAAAGCCAGTAAGGCGACACAAGATTTTTCGGAAACATGTTCTCTTACGGCAGATGCAGTTGCTTTCAGATTTTAGTCTAGCAAGACCTGAAAAATTTGATATGCGCATAATAAAATCATTGAAGGATTTAAACTGTTCTCAAGCATATTAAGGTTCCCAAGAAATTTATCAAATAAAGCTTCAGCAAAATCCTTATATGCATTAGAGCAATCATGTCGTACATGATTTATTTTTGTGTCAATTACACTTGGTGCACTATGTATCTTGCTAGATCCATGAGTATAACAATATGCAAGCGAGATATATTTTTATTCCTATATGAAGATATTGGAATACTATTGTATTATACTACAAAAGGAATCCTTGATATAGATTTGTTTATCCTAACAAATATTGTCAAGGTTTTGTTGGTTATGCAAATGCAGACATTTTCTGAAGTTCGTTCTTCAAAAAATCTATTTGTATGTGAGGGTACTGCCATATTATTATTTTACAAGGCAGTCAATTGTTGATACTTATCCAAGTCATGTCAATATACTAGCAACTGATAAAGCAAGTGACTCAACACACAACAGATGCGTGACTTTTCCTTGAAGAGAAGATTCCAATAATAGTGAAAGTGATGGTATTTGTTTATCTCAAGTGAAAGAAGGATATATTGAAGGAGGCAGAATAAAGCATATATTTCATCAAAGTTCTTTATCAGACACAATCTTCATCGAACGGTGAAATAGATGTTCAACAAATTTGTTCGCTTGATAATTTGGTGTTCTGTTCAGTGAAGCATGAGCAACCTCAACATTTGAGAAGTTGGTATACAAGATCGGAACACGTCATATCGGAGAAACAAATTGATGTTTTCATTAGAGGGAGGAAAATACGCGCTATAATCTTTTTTCCTTAGCTAAGATTCTATCCCACTGAGTTTTTCTAGCAAGGTTTTTAATGAGGCAGTAAATAATGCGTATTACAAAATTTTGTGTACTCTTTTTCCTTCATTAAGATTGTTTGTCATATAGTAAGGTTTTAGCGAGGCACATTACTTGTGGACATCCAAGGGGGAGTGTTATAAAATATATATTATATGGATGTCCACTAATTAAATATAACTCTCACTACTCTTCTCCGTCATGTAAATAATCCTCACTACTTCTCACCATTATAGTTGTAACTCACACACCTCCGTAACCTCCCGTGATCTTCCCTTATGTTCTCAATAGTTAATACCATGTTCATGACATCCCTTTGTATTACCCAATGCCACCCGATAAATATAGGGTTTGGACATCACATTATATACACTTCGAAAGCACTTGAAGAAATAAGAATCTCTCTATCTCTTTCTCTTTATTTTTTTATATTTGCTTATTTCATGTTATTACTTTGAGCTAAATTTCTTAATAAAAATAATATAATCTAGTGTGTTCAAACAAATCAAATCACAATTTGTCAAGTTTAATTTACTTTATTAATTTCATAAAGACTTTTATTAGGTAAACAGTAGTAGAATATTTTTATAAAAAAAAAACCTCATTATTTTACCCGGTCCACACACTAGATTGTATGCATATCAAGAATGAATGAAGTATTTTGGGATGAGAGACAGACATGGCTGCTACTGCTGCTACATCCTTATCTCTCTCCTTTCTTCCTAAGCCTAACTCATCTCTTTTCTTTTCCAAAAATGTCTCCCACATTTCACTACTTAGAAAATTCCACCCTCACAAGATTCACAATCTACCATTAATTTCCTCCACAAACAATATCCAAAATTCTTGGAAAATTTCCTCTATTTCTGAGAATTTCTTGCTATCAGAAGCAAACCCACCAGCTGAACAAATAGTATCTACAGCTGAAACTACAGACCAAATAGTTTCTTCTACCAGTGATGATGGAGTGTCAACCATCATATCAGCTCTCCTTTTCGTTGCCTTCGTTGGCTTATCCATTCTCACTATTGGGGTAATTAATTATAAGTTTCTTAATTTTTCTATAATAGTTGAAATTATGGTTGTTGTTAATTGTGCATTTTCTTTGTGTTGATACAGGTTATATACATAGCCGTAACAGATTTCTTGACGAAAAGGGAGAAGGAGAAGTTTGAGAAAGAAGAGGCAGCTAAGAGAAAGAAGAGTAGTGGTCGCAAGGGCAAAATTGTAGCTAGATCAGCTAGAGCTGGACCTAAAGGCTTTGGTCAAAAGTTTGAAGAACCTGATGATAATGACGACTAATATTATTTACTGTAAGCTTTCCACACTTCCTTTTTTCTATCTGGAGTTTTGAACTTTAGGGAAATCTATCTGTTGTTTGATTTGTGTAAAGGAAATATATGCAAGCTGCTCTAACTGTATCTACTGTTGTATGGAGTATATATTTTTGTGCAAGTTATGTACTGTATTTACCTGATACAACAACTACTTGGTCTATGTGATGTGGCTTGGATGGTTGATTTTATATGATTGGGAATGGAAGTAAAATGCTTCATTCCTAGGTTCCCTAAGCTAGGGCGGATCCAACAGACAGTTTAGTTATGGGTTCAGTTGAACCCATAGTTTTATTCTAGACCTAGATTTTAAATATAAAATTCATTAAATTGCTGAAAATTTCGAGGTACGAACCCATAACTCAAAAAAGGTGATGGGTTTAATGGTTGAAACCAAAATCTTGAAGCCATAAAATTAAAATCATGGATTCGCCTCTGCCTTAAGCATTAGATTTCTTCAGTCTTTATCTCTTAAAGTTGGCGACCTTTGAATTTACATTACCTTATCAAATATAAATAAACAAAAACAATTTTCTAGAGGTTTCAGACGCATCAACAAATTCTCGACATTTTTTGTCAGTCCTATACTCTTTTCAGACAATCCAATTTGAGCCTATTCACTTAAGAAATGACTGTAAGATGATGAGGGATTGGCATATCTCAGCACAGCTCTTCATAGCCACTCTCCTCATTCTTTGTTTTGTTTCATCTCTTCATTTTCGTTCCAAATTTTGTGAATTTTGTTTTACTTGCTGACTTATCACGTCTTTGTTCTTTTTCTAATACCATTTTCTGCAGTAAGGTGTGAATTCTGTCAATGTGCATTATTGATGCTTCTGCTAGACTCTTTATTTTGATTTCCATTTTTTCTCCTCTCGTCCGTTTGGGTTCTTGCTTTTGTAATAAAGGAGAATTTCTGAATTTCTTGACACTTAGAACATATATGTTCTCATTTCTCTCCTTGCCTTGAAGTTTGTCATACAAGTTGGAAGGCCCTCTATTCTCAAGTCCGAAGAAGCTAAACATCCGAAAAGAACAGTTCCCTTTCACATTAAGTATCAAACAAATAGACAAATAACAAGGTAGTTGAGCGTTTTGACAATTTTCCTTTATTCATTCGGCAGGCATTTTCTGTTTAGCTGTGTCTATGTCCATTTCCGTAATATGGCCACTCCCAATCTCATTCTGATTTATCCATTTTGAGAAAGTTGAATGAAGCATTTGTTGCTAAGACTCCAAATGTTGCCCTAAATAGTGTAAAGTTGTACTAAAATAATGTACCTCTTGGAGATCTTTCCTTTCAAATTTTGTTGATTGTAGCTCAAATAAATTGGAAGCTTGAAATTGTGTCCTGTTGGACTCAAAAGTGGAAGTAGAGTTTTTAATGAGCCTTGCTTGAGAAATGACGACAAATAACAAGATCTCATTTAAGCAGTTGTTCATATGAGGTGATTTATGTTATCCGTTTTTTACTTCATAGTCTGCATTTCTTATTGTTCATATGAGGTGATTTATGTGGTTCTTTTGGAGACTGATCTTTTTCTATCATATTTTGTTGAGAATTCTGCTACTTATAATTCTTTGTTGGTTGTTACTTGTTACAGCTAAAGAGAATGAATGAGAACCATAGTAGAAGAGAGTAGTAGTGGTTGGAACAGCTTCCTAAAAATCTTCATATTTATTCCTATGTATAACTATCATTCTTTCATTTGAGAGTAAAGAGCTAGCTTGTTAAAAGAATCCAACTGCTTCATCCTCCTCATTCACAGTTAGTGCAAACAATATTTTCCCATAGGTCTCGCCTTTCAATTGCGACATGCTTTTGCCTTTTTTTTTTTTTTTTTTAATTAATTAATTTATTTTTTTTATTTTATCGACTATAAGTCTCGTACTCCTATAAAATAAGTCTCAGAAAATCACCTTTGCGCTCTCTCCAGAGATAAAATTTAAAATTTAACACAACTTGACACTCAGAAAAATGTGTTTCTTGTGATACATATAGAAACCGGCGAAATAAATGGATGGGATAAATGGATGGGACGGCTTAGTCTAGTAGTAAAAGCGCAACATAATATGTGAATTAGACGGGTATTACGGATTCGAAGGTACGGCAAATCTAAAATTTAGCTGAGTTCTCAGCAAACTTTTGTTGGAAAAAATTGGATAATTATGGAGAATAAAAGGTTTAGCTTGAGGCGTGTGAAAGACACTGTCCTTAAGGATATTTCGCTCACACCGTGATGAATAAAATTAGGCATATCCCTCAGGATTCAACAAGCTCTTCTAGTATAACTAGGAGCAAAAACAACAAAGAATTAACGAGAAGAAAACCCAGCACAAAAGAAAAGGGAAGAAAAGTGTTTAACTTTGTTTTTTCACTACTATCAAAAGATGAAAAACAACAAAGTATATATAGTCCAAAACTTCACAATCTGATGAAAACAATACGTTAACCAAATAAAGCAATCCATTAAAACTTTTCTGTTACAAAAGTAATCATAAAGACAATTGTGAAAAAAACGTTAACAAATAACGTATAATAACTACTATCACTTCGGTCCCGAAGGGACGGCCCAGTGGGTTTGGAGGGAGTTTTCCACACGGGAGACGCGGGTTCGATTCCCCCTCAATGCCTTCTGGGTTTGAGCCTGTCGCACGGGGCTTGCCTAGTGCGGTTTACATTCCCTGTGTGGTTTGCATGCTATTACACAGTGGGGGGTTTACCCAGTGCGCACAGAGTGCTCACCACAGAGTGCTCACCCGAAGGGCAGAGGCTGTGGCAGAGACTGTAGTGGCTGCGAGTTTTCCTGGGGTTCCAAAAAAAAAACTACTATCACTTCATTGTCAGATATCACAAAATGAACTCAAACTTAATAAATTAGTGTTACAAATATATTAAAATAATTACTATAATAATAACTCATTAATATAATGGTGTGAAAATGAATCTAGATATAGTTTTGAAATATTTCTTTTTGAGATATCAAAAGTATTTTTCTACCAATCCCCCACATATCTCAAAAAGAATATTAAAAAAAATGAAATAATAATATTAATATTTTGCTGGGTTTCACAAATGAGCATAATGCGTCGAATCTGGTGTCTCTAGGACTATGAACCAGACCTAGATAAAATAAGATTAAACTTACAGAACAATTGGTGAAGTTTAAAACTTCTATGCGGTAGGTGCTGTGCGGACCGCGGTCGTTTTTGTGCGGTCCGCAGAGGTGGAAATCCGTGGGGTACTCTATAAATACGAGGTTTTGGATTTTATTTGATATTTTGACCTAGAGAGCTCGGATTTTGGCGATTTTTCGAAGGTTTTTCAAGAAATTCATCGGGATTCGACGCGCGTGGAGGACGATTTGAGGGGCAAAGGCGTCGCGAGCTAGAGATTTAGCCGGTTTGAGGTGAGTAATGATTGTAAATGATGTTCTGAGGGTTTGAAACCCCGAGTTGCACATCGTAGTGCTATATTGAGGAGAGGCACCCGCTCGATGACGAGCGTGGGTTCGTGCACTATTGGGGACTGTGACTTGGTCCGTCCCCATTGATGATTTTACCGCGTATTTGACTGAAATCTATTTGTTATCATCATTATTTGGGTTGAATGCCATATTTGGGCTTCGTGCCAACTATTTGAACCCTTCGGGGATTTTTGTTGATGTTTCCTCACTGTTTTGACTTTATACTTGAACTCAGTCATGTTATTTTTCACTGTTTTCAAAACTAAGCCATGTTTACTCTGTTTTAATACTCAAATAATATTTAAATAATTTTTTGGGCTGAGAAACATTTTTTTATTATTGCCCGAGAGGTTTATGTGATTTTTGACTGAGTAAGGCCGAGGGCCTGTATTGTGAGGATATATTTTGAGTCGGGCTGCACGCCGCAGCTGTGATACACTGATTTTGATTATGAGGCCGAGGGCCTGAGATTTGTACGCCACGAGGTGGCTTGATATTGATCTGAGGTCGAGGACCTGTTTATGATACCACGAGATGGCTTGATATTGCGCTTGGGCCGAAAGAGGCCCCTCCAGGAGTCTGCACACCCCCAGTGAGCACGGGTACCCATTGTGATGTGAGTGATAGCTCGAGGGGCTGGTATTGTTCTTTGTGATTGCCCGAGGGGCTGATATTGTTCCTTGTGATTGCCCGAGGGGCTGGTACTGTTCTGGGATATTGCCCGAGGGGCGGAGTTGTTGACATTGTGCCCAAGGGGCGAACCTTATGTGTTTATCTGTTTAATTACCTGTCATTTACCTGTTTAGTTGTGTAACTGTGCCCGAGGGGCGGATCTCTATGCTTATCTGTTCTAGTTGTTTTGCATTCAATTGCTTAACTGTTGAAAAAGCCATTTTTGAAGAAGTTTTAAACTGAGCTAAGATGCCTTAAGAGATTTCACAGCTTCATTGTTTTCTTACTGGTTTCGTACCACTTCTATACAGCATGTTGATGCACTTTTCGTGATTTCTTATCACTTAGTCTTTATTTATGATTGTTACTCACTGAGTCGGAGTACTCACTTTACTCCCTGCACCTTGTGTGCAGATTCAGGTATTTTCTGAACCCGGTAGCGGTTATTGGTTGATCGGAGGCAGAGTCCTCGGAGTTTAGCAAAGTAGCTGCCGGCGTTCGCAACACTGCTTTTCTCCTTCTTTATTCTATTAGTCTGTACTTAGTACATTTCAGACTTCGCCAGTTGTAGTTAGACCTTAGTAGATGCTCATGACTAGTGACACCCCGATTTGGGCTGTGTTTGGGTTGTACTTCCGCATTGTTATGATATTATCTGCTGTTCAGTATTATTAAATCATGTTTTTAGCCTGTTTTATTACTGTTTAGCTATTTAACTTCAAATTGGAAATGTGTCGGCTGGCTTTGTCTTCACGAGAGGCGCCATCACGACCGGGTCTGGGTTTAGGGTCGTGACAAATTGGTATCAGAGCCTAGGTTACATAGGTCTCACGAGTCATGAGCAGGTTTAGTAGAGTCTCGCAGATCGGTACGGAGACGTCTGTATTTATCCTCGAGAGGCTGCAGAACCTTTAGGAAAACTTCACATTCTTGAAATTCTTATCGTGCGTCCTTGATTCAGCTTGGAATATAACTCTTTGAATTCCTTCCACGCATTCGTATGCGCGAACGAGCGCTCAGTATCAGATGTGCATCGATGGCTTGTGATTCCCTGATTGAGGGGCGAGATGTGATCTCTATGTGCTGATGTTGGGCCAGTTTGGAGGACTCGAGGCCGGATTTTTGCCTATATCTTGAGCACTGAGGTGTTGATTGCGTGAGCAAGTGTTTTTGAACTTATATGTTCGGTAGTGTCCCTATTAGTGGAAGTAACGGCTAGATGACTATGTGATGTGTATGTTAGTACTGCGAGATGTATCCATATGATTTGGAAGCGACGAGAAGGGTCTGCTGGAGGATAGAAGAACTATTAGGTGCTTGATTTCCGTCTTGATTTGAGTTATAGCCCCGAGTTATGGGCGTGTGAAGAATCTTTTCATGTCTCCTAGTTGGAAGTGGAGTAAATTTCATGTTGCGATATGAGTTCAAACTCAGGAAGACTAAGTGACTGCGTAATGGTTATGACGGTGTAAGGTATACACAAATGTTAGTTTAAGGCGAAGCAGGTGGGTTATCTCCTGCGAAGTATTCTGGAGTTGTGTGATCTTTATGTTGTCTGTTAGAAGATCCCATTTACAAGTGAAATATATGTGTGAATTTAATTTGGGTCGCTTAAGAGAGTGGGTTTAATTGTTACGAGAGTAAATGCGAGTTTGCAGAAGATATGAAGTACTAGATGGTCGGTGTTCCACGAGCTTATGAAGGATTGAGTTAATCTCACTATGGTATTATGGCAGCAATAAAGTATATGCGTTATGAGTTATGGTGTGTGTTTTGATCTATGGCTTCGAGCCAAGTGGGGGAGTCCGCTATTGAATAGTTGATTGCACGGTTATGTGCTCTAATGGTTCCAGTTCGAGGCGTATTTGTGAATCAGTTATGGCTCGAGTAAAGGAAATTTCAACAAAGGTTATGTTATGCTTTATGGGTGTACGAGAATCGGGGAATGACTTGAGGTGTGGTTGGTAAGGGATGCTCGGTGCATAGGGCAGGAAGTTGCTTGGTTATATTGGAATGAGGTCACATTCTACAGTGTCGGAGTGCTAATGAAGCACAGGTTGTTCGGTTCGTTTAATCAATCTAAGTGCGGTTTGAGTAGAGTGGATGACTCTAGAGAATGGTCCTATTGTGTTCAAAATTTTACATGCAATAATTGGAGGCTTTCAAGTTGTACTTGTGGCTAGAAACTGAGGTTTTGCATTTGAGGGGGGGGGGGGTGTCAAGACTTGTATTATTTCTATAGCGATTATGGGATTCTGTACATCAGTATTAGGAAGATAATGCCTACAGATTCGCAGTAAGTCCTTTCAAGGTAGGTATTTTGAATGTGGTGCTTTTGGGAACATTTAAAAGAGTATTCAGCGGGTTGTGAGCCTTAGGCTGTGTGGTATTATGCTTGGGTCTCGTGTTGTAAGTTTGGGTTGAGGAAATGTGACGTTATAGCAAGAAGGAGTATCAAGTGAAGGTAAATCAGAAGGGAGCTCGGATAGATGGGATAGCTTGGTAGTAGGCCAGATCAGTATGGTAAGGATATTATTAGTTCTTTGGGTGCTTACGAGGTAGTGAGTTTCTATAGGTATTTCGCGGCAATGCTCTTGGGTTGTAGTGCCCTGCGTAGGTTGGTCGAGTTAGGAGGATTCAGTCCTGACAGGCTTGTTTGTGCAAAGGGGAGTCGGAGAGTTCTTGTTGTTTTTTTTACCGTGGCTAGATATGTATATTTTCTGCTGGCGTGAGGAGCGTGGGATGTACAGTGATTTTCTTTCAGATTGGGATCAATGGAAAGTTCTTGGTTGGTTGAGTACATAGTTACTTGTGGCCCGGAAGGGATATGAAGTTCTCATGTTATCCTAGGATGGTATGGTATATGCGGTATGTGTGAAGGATTGAGATTGCGTGTGTAAGGTTGCGGTTCAGTTCTGAAAGGAAGGTCATAAAACTCTTATGCAGCGGGCAGCTTCGGATGATTAAGGAAATGGTATTGCTAGCTGGAGGTAATTTGACGAGGGTATATGTTTCAGAAGAAGGAAGTGTGATTAAGTTGATGGTACGTCGGTAGTATTGCGGCACTTTCTTGTTAGATCGACTGCTGATATCCGAGTTTGCTTGGAGGCACAGAAGAATGTTAGAGTATCTCTCGTGGAATGATTGGGTATTAGAGACGTGGTATGTATTCGGACGGCGGAACTGGGATCAGGTATGGTGACTCGTGCGCTATATGGAGTTGGAGACTGGAAGTTCTCATATTCAGGCTATATTGTGGTTGCGGGTCGTGTGTATCGACACTGGTGACTATCGGGGTTTGGAGACCCAAGTGGATCTTTCGTTGCTTGGTATGTTAGATTTTAGATGTGATATTGGGTTCAGACTGGTTGTCTATGTGTCGTGTGGTTCTAGGCTATTGCGCTAAGGCGGCGATGTTGGCGATGCCGGGAATGCCACAGATTTGGTGGCGAGGTTCGACGGATGTTATGGAATTAGTGGGGTGGTTTTGGAGTTTCGAAGATCCAGCAGACGGCTGGGGAGGATTGTCTATCTTATTTGGGCTTTCGTGATGGATGTCAGTACAGAGGCTCCTACCATTGATTCAGTTCCGGTGGTGAGGGACTTTTCGGGTATGTTTCTTGTGGCCGGGCATGTCGCCGGGCAAGGTTGTTGATTTCGGTATTGATTTGATGCCGGGAACCGTATCGTATGGCACCGGCGGAGTTAAAGGAGTTGAACGAGCAGCTTCAGGATTTTCTTGATAAGGAGTTCGTTGGTAGGCCAATGTGGATGCATGTTCTAACTCGAGTCGGCTGGGTTGGCTCCGAATTATATTGTTGAGGGATGTGTTGATTCGATTGTTGTTGAACTTATTAGTAATCTGAGGAGATCTATGAGTTACCTTTTCGTGTTGTGGGGCATTTGGATTTGTTGGTTATAGGCACTTGTAGTGCGGTGTTATTGGGGTCTCTCAGTGGAGCTCGAGCGGGAGGAGTATTGGATATTGCTCGGCGGAGGGCGTATCGGTTATGTCCTTTTGGGTTGAGTAGTGCTAGGTATTTGCTTCACTGTGGTTATGATGATTTGCTTTGGTTCCAGACATCAAATTGCACGTGGTTGTCGGTTTCGAGCATGGTGAGCTTGAGGTATAGCTCTTTCATTTGAGTCGTTTTCATGATTTGAGTATGTTTGGACTGTTGCTTATTAGTGCGTGTATTGCGCAAGTTGTGGCTTTAGTCTGTATTGAGGTGTCATGTCACCAGGGTAGTTGTGTGGATTAGATGAGATCGTTGGGATCTTTAATGAATACAACGGATTCGATTCAGCATGCTGGAAGGATAAATATCGAGGTTCGGCTCAGAAATTTGCTATGGTCCTTGCCAAAGGAGAAGTGGCTTCATGAGTGGTTGATCTGAGGAATGGTTATAGTTATTGCGTGTTTCATTTATCATTGGCAGTATATGAAAGGGTTGGGATGAGACTTTCGTTGATAAGAGGTTTTCTATCGGTATTCGGTTGTGATGTGCAGCCGCTGTGATTAGAAGTTGTCGCTGCAAGCGTTTGAGTTAGGTGGTATATCATGTAATTGCACCTGAGGTTGCAGGTATGGGTTATTACAGCTTGTTAGGGCTTGTTCACAGTATAAATGTGAGATTCTAATCGTATTGATGATTTCAGAAGTGGAAATGTGGTTCTATGGTTTATGGGCTAGATTGGATTGTGAAATTTCAGTTACAATGTGTTATCGGACCTATGAGATAGGGTGACGTCGGATCACCCCCGAGTATATGCATGGTAAAGTTATTCAGCGTTTGGTTGGCTTTTGTAACAACTCCGGGCACGTTCGAGGACGAACGTATGTTTAAGTGGGGGAGGATGTAACGACCCGACCGGTCGTTTTGAGCTTTTGCACTTTGTTCGCCAGTTCTCGGGCATGGCTTGCCCTGTGTGATGTATTGTGACTCATGTAAATCGTTGGTTTTGGTCTTCAGGGGAATCAGAATGAATTTGGAAGAAACAGTTCTCAGTTTGAAGCTTGAAATTTGAAAGGTTTGACCAGGTTTTGACTTGTTTGTATATGATCTCGGATCGGAATTCTTATGATTTGGTTAGCTCTGTTAGGTGATTTGGGACTTGGGAGCGTGATCGGAATGCATTTTGGAAGTCCGTGGAAGGTTTAGGCTTGAATTGGCGAAAGTGAGATTTTGGCGTTTTCCGGTTGATAGGTGAGATTTTGGTATAGGGGTCGGAATGGAATTCCGGAAGTTGCAGTAGCTTCGTTGTATCATTTGTGACGTGTGTGCAAAATTTCAGGTCATTTGGACGTGGTTTGGTTGGGTTTTAGATCAAAAACAAAATTTGGAAGTTCTTGAAATTCTTAGGCTTGAATCCGATGTGATTTTAGTGTTTTGATGTTGTTTTGAGCGTGCCGAAGGGCGGAACAAGTTTGAACGATGTCATGGGATGTGTTGGTACAATTGGTTCGAAGTTCCGGGTAGGTTCCGGGATGTTTTAGGCCGAAAATCATAGCTGTAGCAGGTCCAGAAGGGTTGCAGGCCTCGGAACCCACCAGCGCGGTCCGCACAAAATGAAGTGCGTCCGCGGTAGGTGTTGTGCGGACCGCACAAAATGCAGTGCGGCCGCGGTGAGAAACATTTCACTGGTCCTACTTCGGAAGCTCATATCTTTTGATCTACAAGGAATTTTGAGATGATTCAAAAACTAAAGTTGTAGCCCTTCGTGTCTAGTTTCCAAAAAAGCAAATATATCACAATTTGGACATTTGTAGAGAACGTTATGGCCAAAATACTAAAGACTATCACTACAGTCAAAAACCTGTGCGGCCGCGGTCGTTTTTGTGCCGTCCGCAGAGGTAGAAATCCATGGGTACTCTATAAATACGAGGTTTTGGGTTTTATTTGATATTTTGACCTAGAGAGCTCGGATTTTGGCGATTTTTCGAAGGTTTTTCAAGAAATTCATCGGGATTCGACGCGCGTGGAGGCCGATTTGAGGGGCAAAGGCGTCGCGAGCTAGAGATTTAGCCGGTTCGAGGTGAGTAATGATTGTAAATGATGTTCTGAGGGTTTGAAACCCCGGATTGCACATCGTAGTGCTATATTGAGGTGAGGCACCCGCTCGATGACGAGCGTGGGGTCGTGCACTATTGGGGACTGTGACTTGGTCCGTCCCGATTGATGATTTTACCGCGTATTTGACTGAAATCTATTTGTTATCATTATTATTTGGGTTGAATGCCATATTTGGGCTTCGTGCCAACTATTTGAACCCTTCAGGGATTTTTGTTGATGTTTCCTCACTGTTTTGACTTTATACTTGAACTCACTCATGTTATTTTCCACTGTTTTCAAAACTCAGCCATGTTTACTCTGTTTTAATACTCAAATAATATTTAAATGATGTTTTGGGCTGAGAAACATTGTTTTATTGTTGCCCGAGAGGTTTATGTGATTTTTGACTGAGTAAGGCCGAGGGCTTGTATTGTGAGGATATATTTTGGGTCGGGCTGCACGCCGCAGTAGTGATACATTGATTTTGATTATGAGGCCGAGGCCTGAGATTTGTACGCCACGAGGTGGCTTGATATTGTTCCGAGGTCGAGGACCTGTTTATGATGCCACGAGATGGCTTGATATTGTGCTTGGGCCGAAAGGGGCCCCTCCAGGAGTCTGCACACCCCCAGTGAGCACGGGTACCCATTGTGATATGAGTGATAGCCCGAGGGGCTGGTATTGTTCTTTGTGATTGCCCGAGGGGCTGGTACTGTTCTGGGATATTGCCCGAGGGGCGGAGTTGTTGACATTGTGCCCGAGGGGCGAACCTTATGTGTTTATCTGTTTAATTACCTGTCATTTACCTGTATAGTTGTGTTGTGCCCGAGGGATGGATTCTCTATGCTTATCCGTTCTTGTTGTTTTGCATTCAATTGCTTAACTGTTGAAAAGCCATTTTTGAAGAAGTTTTAAACTGAGCTAAGATGCCTTATGAGATTTCACAGCTTCATTGTTTTCTTACTGGTTTCGTACCACTTCTATACAGCATATTAATGCACTTTTCGTGATTTCTTATCACTCAGTCTTTATTTATGATTGTTACTCACTGAGTCGGAGTACTAACTTTACTCCCTGCACCTTGTGTGCAGATTCAGGTATTTTCTGAACCCGGTAGCGATTATTGGTTGATCGGAGGCAGAGTCATCGGAATTTAGCAAAGTAGCTGCCGGCGTTCGCAGCACTACTTTTCTCCCTCTTTATTCTATTAGTATGTACTTAGTACATTTCAGACTTCGCCAGTTGTAGTTAGACATTAGTAGATGCTCATGACTAGTGACACCCCGGTTTGGGTTGTGTTTGGGTTGTACTTCCATATTGTTATGATATTATCTGTTGTTCAGTATTATTAAATCATGTTTTTAGCCTGTTTTATTGTTGTTTAGTTGTTTAACTTCAAATTGGAAATGTGTCGGCTGGCCTTGTCCTCACGAGAGGCTCCATCACGACCGGGTCTGGGTTTAGGGTCGTGACATTTTCTTATCTAATTGATTTTCTACTTCAGATTTATAAATTAAAAACTTATTAAAAGCTTAATCTTTATTTCTCAACAAATAAATTTTTGTACATCTAGAAAAATCGTCTATAAAAGTAACATAATATTTTTTTCCTCCTCTAGTCATAGTTTGTTTCAAGTCTCCTAAATTAGTATGGATTAAACTTAGTTATTCAGATTCTCTAAATACTGAAGCACATGATTTCTTAGTTTGTTTAGCTTCGGCACAAACTTCACGCTTATTAATATTAGAATAATTAATATCTGAAATAAGACCTTCGGAATGCATTTTCTTAATATAAGCTAAACTAACATGTCATAATCTAGCATGCCATAAATAAAAGAATCAATCAAGTAAGCAGAAGTACTAGCATTTTCATTGATAACATTGTACAAACAAGCCATGGCTATAATAACCCTTGCCAAAAAAATTATTATTCTTGGTCAACACGACCTTATCAGATTCAAAAGAAACCTTCACCCCCACTTTTTCTAATAATCCCACAGAGACCAAATTGGCTTGGATACTAGCAACATGCAACACGTCATTCAATGCCAAAGTTTTGCCAGATGTGAGCTTGAGAAGAACTTTGCCTTTTCCAAGAACTTGAGTAGTTCTTGAGTCACCAAGATAGACAACTTCTTCTCCCTCCTCAACTTGGGTGTAAGACATAAAGTCTTTTTTGTTAGCACATATGTGCCTAGTGGCACCAGAATCTAACACCCAATCTTTTACATTGGCCACAAGGTTCACTTGGGAAACAACCGCAACAATTATATCATCCACTTTGGCTTCAGTCAAATTTACTTTAGCCTATGTGGGATTGTCATTCCCAACCCTTTTTCGACATTGAGCAACATAGTGGCCAGGTTTGCCACACACAAAGCAGTTGCTTTTTTCCTTGAAAGTTTGATTGTTGGTTTTGGGCTTATAACCATTTCTTTCGTCATACATGTTACTTGATTTTCTCTGACGGTTGTTGTCCTCCACAAGGCTGCTTCTAGTTGCAATTTATTTTCCTTTGTCAACAACAGCGTGCTTGCGGTTAAAATTATATCCACAAAAACCGTAATTTTTAAAACATCGGAAAAAGATTTGGCACATGTAATTAGCGATGGAGCAGCAACAGAAACAGTTGGCGCAGCGAGTATAGTAGCAACAACAACAACATTAGCAGCGTTATTCTCCATAATAACAACATGTAAATATCCTTAAGATTGTTGGAAAAAATTGGATGATTATGGAGAATAAAAGGTTTAGCTTGAGGCGTGTCAAAGACACTGTCCTTAAGGATATTTTGCCCACACTGTGGTGAATAAAATTAGGTGTATCCCCCCAGGATTCAACAAGCTCTTCTAATATAACTAGGAGCAGAAACAACAAAGATTAACGAGAAGAAAACTCAGCACAAAAGAAAAGGGAAGAAAAGTGTTTAACTTTATTTTTTCACTACTATCAAAAGATGAAAAACAACAAAGCATATATAGTCCAAAACTTCACAATCTGATGAAAACAATACGTAACCATCAAAGCAATCCATTAAAACTTTTCTGTTACAAAAGTAATCATAAAGACAATTGTGATAAAAACGTTAACAAATAACGTATAATAACTACTATCACTTCATTGTCAGATTTCAAAAAATGAATTCAAACTTAATAAATTAGTGTTACAAATATATTAAAATAATTACTATAATAATGACTCATTAATATAATGGTGTGAATTAATCTAGATATAGTTTTGGAATATTTCTTTTTGAGATATCAAAAGCAATATATTGTTTTCGAAATTTGTCATGCTTGGAATTCGAGAATCTACTTCACTCCTTCTTAAGAATCTTGATCTCTGAACTCAAAAACATTTTGTAACATATTTGTAGGCTCACTCAAAGAAAATGTAGGTATCTTGCTTTTGTATATTCCTTTGATTCTCAAGTCGTTTTCTCACTTGAAATTCAGTTCCAAAACTAAAGCTTTTGCAATAGATTCTTTTATTTAATTTCTCTTTGTACTTTTCCTTTTATATTTTCCTTGTCTCTTCTCCCTTGCTATAGGTTGCGGATAAGGTAAGGGCTTCGTGAAGGCTTTCACTTCACACATATGTCCCAGGTGTATGCTAATGGGCTCATAAGTGGTCTAGTAGTGCTGTAGAATGAAGATCTAATCAATGTGCAGGAGATGCGGATTTCTGAACAAGAAACACTGCCTTATTCAGGTATGTCCCACTAAACCTAAACGGTCATTATCTGCAATTTGTGCTAGCAATTATTACCAATTACGTAATATACTTTTGGAATAGTTTAATGAATTTGCATGATACTGCTAATACGCCTTGGTTAATAGGGGGACTTTAACGAAGTTCTAGAGTCACGAGAAAAATTTGGGGGCCTTCCTATTAGCAATAATAGAGCGGATAATTTTGCTAATTGCCTTAATTGTTGTAATTTAATTGACATAGGGTTTCAGGGCAGTCGTTTTACATGGACTAACAAGCGTAGACATGGTCATACAATTCTAGAACGACTTGATCGTTTTTTAGTTAACTATGATTGGCTAAACTTGTATCCAGAGGCAATAGTGCAACACTTACCAAGAACTTATTCTGATCATTGCCCGCTCCTAATAATATTAGAACCAAGTCGACCGTTACAACATAAGATCTTTAGATTTTAAAATATGTGGACATCACACCCACAGTTTCAACAACTAGTACATCAAGTATGGGCTGATAACTCACCTCTAATTGAAACTACAAAAAATTTCCAGGCAGTAGCCACTCAATGGAACAAACATAATTTTGGGAATATTTTTCATCAAAAGAGAAAAATATTAGCTAGACTATCAGGGATACAGTCATCGACTCATTACCCTACCAGTATATTCCTCCAAAATCTGGAAAATCAATTGACTATTGATTATAGTAACATATTACGTTTGGAAGAAGAGTTTTAGAAATTAAAAATCACGCATATCTTGGCTCAATGATGGTGATGCTAACACCAAATTTTTTCATATGTCAACCATTCATAGGCACCGGAGGAATAGGATCACTGCTTTAAAGGACTCAGTGGGTAACTGGACTTTTAACCAAAATGAGCTACAAAATCAAATTTTTGAATATTACAAAAAATTATTTACCACTGATAAATTGCACTCTATTAAAACGCACACAGACTCCAATTCATATCAATTGCCTACCAATGGTTTTCGAGGATTAGAGGAGTCTCTTAATGATAAGGAAATCACTTGTGCCTTATATAGCTTTAAACCTTATAAGGCTCCTGGTCCAGACGGACTACATCCGTTCTTTTACCAAAAATATTGGCGTGATGTGGGCGATAAGGTAACTCATTTTTGCCATCAAATCTTCAATACAAAGGTCACTCCACATGATCTTAATAGAACATATATATGCCTTATTCCAAAAGTAAGACATGCTAACACTATTCAGCAATATCGACCCATAAGTTTATGTAATACAATTTATAAGGTAATTACTAAGATTATTGTCAACAGACATAAGCCAATTATTATTAAAATAATAGGACCTACACAAACTAACTTTCAATAAGGTAAACGAGCTTCTGATTATGCTATAATAGTACGGGAAACTTTAAATTACTTTGCAAAAATGAAAGGCAAGTCTTCTTCTATGCTATTAAAGCTAGATCTGGAAAAAGCATTTGACATATTGGAATGGTCATTTATAAGGAAGACACTCCTTTATTTCAACATTCCAACATCTTTGATCACCGTAATCATGTCTTGTGTTACAACGACAACCATTTCTATTCTAATCAGTGGATCCCAGATTTAATATTTCACACCATCAAGAGGTATTCGTCAAGGTGATCCTTGTCACCATATTTATTCATAATGTGTATGAAAATATTTTCACGTAGCATTTCAATATCAGTTGACTATCTACATTGTAGTCGATCTGTCTATCCAAGTCAAGTCCAACTCTTTCCCATCTTTACTTTGTGGACGACATCATCTTGTTTTCCAAGTCACTACTAAGAGTTGTCATGCTATAATTGATGTACTAAATCACTTCAAACAATATTCATGACAAAAAATTAATTTCGAAAAATCAAAAATTTATTTTTCAAAAGATTGTGCAGAATATGATCGAAACTTTGTCCTCGACTCTTTCTAAATTAAGGAAGGGACACCCTTTGGAAAATATTTAGGTTTCCCAATTTTCCAACCACGTCATAAAAAAGTGACTTTCAATTTTTGTTGGACATTTTTAAAATGAGACTTGTCGGATGGAAAACAAATTTTCTAACGATGGCAGGACGAACTACTCTTATAAAATCAACACTAGATAACTTACCCAATCATATCATGTAATACATCCACATTCCAACAAACATCCTTAACAAAATGGAACAATACCAACACAACTTTCTATGGGAAACTACTTCAACAAGAAAAAAGATACACCTTATTAAATGGAAGAATATTACAACTCCTAAAGAAGTAGGAGGCTTGGGAATTCATAAACTTCGTCAAAAGAATAATGCTTTACTTGCAAGTCTAGCCTGGAGAGTTTTTCAATCACCACAAAATCTTTGGGCAAAAATACTCATACACAAGGCCACAACAACAAACTCATTCAAAAATTTGGACTAATATCTTAAGAGGATGACAATACTGCCAAGTTGGACTAAAATGGAGGATAGGGAAG
Organism: Nicotiana attenuata; assembly: GCF_001879085.1. Lineage (NCBI taxonomy): Eukaryota > Viridiplantae > Streptophyta > Magnoliopsida > Solanales > Solanaceae > Nicotiana > Nicotiana attenuata. Next base: position 14,435,153 of record NC_031989.1, read on the forward strand.
GACACACACATAAATTTTTGGCAGGGCCCATGGGTGAAGGCGGGCACAACAATTCGTTCTTTAATTTATGGTCCCTTACCATCAACACATCATAATTTCAAAATATCTTCTTTGTTTACTTCTATTGGATAGGATTGGTCCGGGATACCTTTCGAATTACCAGATGATATAAAACAGTTGATCTTAATTACTTATATATCCTTGGATAATAACAATGCAAACCACATCTACTGGGATTTAACACCAAGGGGTAATTTTACTGTAAAATCAATGTATAATGCTTTGGAAAAAGTTTGGAACGAACCACGAATAATCGTACAAAATTCAATTGGATATGGAAGTTAACTATACAGCCTAAAATCAAAACGTTTATTTGGTTGCTCTACCACAATAGACTGCCCACACAACATTTTCTTGCAAGGCTCAATATAATAACGGATCCCATTTGTCCATACTGCCAACAGGAAAATGAAACTCTTAACCATCTTTTTCTTAATTGATAATGCAAAAAATACTGGGAAGAATTAGACTCCACCGACATATTAATGCACTAATGCACTTGAACAATCCACAACACTGGATTCATGTATTAATGAATTAAAAGGGCTTAAAGTTACCATACAACATGAATTCACACACCTATTCACCATTAAGTCTTTAGAATATTTGGATAACCCGAAATTGAAATATTTATAATACAACTCGTGCAAGTGTTAGTGTCAGATATACCACATAACAAGCAGCTAAATTCTCATATTTGGCAGCTTCCCTTCACAAAAAGCAGCCGAAAGTCATGACCCATCTAAAGTGGATACCTCCAAATCGCAATACTTATAAGTTAAATACAGATGGGGAACACTCATTCACAACTGATGGCATTGGAGGACTAATTAGGAATTATAAAGGAGAGTGGATTATAGGTTTCTCAGGAAAAGTTTCACGAAACACATCACTTTCTGCAGAATTGTATGCGTCAATAGAGGGCCTTAAATTAACATTTGAGCATAATCTAGCACCATTTGAAGTGGAGGTGTATACAAAGGAGGTTATCACAATGCTACACTCCGATAATATTTCATTTGCTAACATGATAATTGATTGCAGACACCTCCTACTGAAGCTACGTAACCCAATAGTACAACATGCGTACAGAGAACAGAATAGGGTAGCGGATCAACTAGCAAATGCAGGAAGCAATTTTGGGAACAACTATGTGCCACGCGTTTTTAAAACAACACCAGTTTTTGTTGAACAAGCTTTAGAAGATGACAAGCAAGGGATAACGACTGCACGCTCAATCCATGGTAATGCTTTTCAAAGTGGCAACTGTGATCTACATCAACCACCACCAAATTTGCAATCTTATTGTGATGATAGTTCCATTAGGAATACCTCAAACAACTTAGATGCTAATAGTAATAGCTTAGTAGTTTGTAATAGTTTAGTAGTTTATAATATGGTGCAAGCTAAGCACCACTCTCTCTGTATGCATACTCTTAATTAATGAATATTATCTTTTGCACCAAAAAAAAGGACGATAGGCACATGTTATGGACTTACCTATATGTATTTCAGTTAAATATGTTATGTCTAGGAGTGGCAAACGGTCGGGTCGGGTCGGATATGGTTCGGGTCGAGAACGGATAATAAAAATGGATAAATTATCCGACCCGACCCATATTTAATACGGATAAAAAATGGGTTAACCGGCAGATAATATGGGTAACCATATTATCCATGACTTATTGCATATGATTACTTTTGGAAGAATTCTTAGTCTCCCTAACTTGAGGAACCCCCAATTTGAGGCTTTATAAATGTAAAAGTTAGACGCATTGGTTATCCAATTGGTACCCATTGGTTAACCATTTTCTAAATGGATAATATGGTTCTTATCTATATTTGACCTATTTTTAAAAAGTTTATTATCCAGCCCATTTTTAAGTGGATAATATGGGTGGTTAACTGTTTTCTTTTAACTATTTTGTCACCCCTAGTTATGTCATTTCGACGAGGAAGTATATCGAAATTATATACTCCATCTGTTTCAATTGAAGTATCTTAATTTGATTATCACGCGAAGTTTAAGAAAACAAGAAATACCATTGAACCTTATGATTTTTAAACGAATGTTTTTTTTGGTTACACTGCAAAAAAGTTATTTAACCAAGTAACTCAATATGTACAAGATGACTCGCCTAGACTATGGAGTCATTCCTCAATTACAATTAGGACTGCTATTTCGCCTGAACTATACTCGCTAATTCCACTTGAACTATACAAGGTAACTATTTATCTGTTCTAACACTTTCTTCCACTTCTGTAGCTGTAGTATGGTCTCTCTGATGAGCTGTTTGCTTTCCAGTTTCTGGTTGGTAAACCAGCTGTAGTATATTAACATTAGTTGGTAGACTAATGTTAATATACCAAAATGTCTTATGAATTTTGTGGTCTTGAACAAGCGACGTAAATAGAATTAAATAGTTATCAAGTACAAAAAAAAAGTATTCTTTTTGGAACAGATTAAAAAAAAGTAAGACACTTAAAAAAGGAAACATTGATTAAAAAAGTAAGACACTTGAAACAAAAACTTATTAAATAAGTACAAAAAGAAAATATTGTTATGAATATATTAAAGTGGATGTCCATTGAATACTCCTAGACTTCCCTATTACATGAACCGTTTGAGTTCATGTATTTAGTTATTTCATCATTTAATATTTGTAACCTTTAGGTGTATTCTTGTAACCTTTCATGTATCTTATATCCTATAAATAGGGTATTCTTTATCCTACGAAGGACGCTCAAGAAACACACTTGAATAAGATAACTTTTACATGTGTATATGTTACAATTTTTTTAATCATGTAGATTAATTCTACTATTTAGTAAGATAGTTTTATACTATATTAAATTTATCAAAACTTGCATTTGTGGCGATCTAAAATTATGTTCCATTCTCTAAAGAGAATGAGATAATTTGTGATAAATATTATATGAGGATAAGATAGCGGGTTCAAGTCCCACTGCACCATGAGGGTAAGACACCAGGTTCAAGTTCTAGTGCACCATGATGATAAGATGTTGGGTTCAAGTCCCATTTGGCCTAACACGTCTCATATGGGTAAGACATTGGGTTCAGGTCTCAATGGCCCATATTGATGGTATAATAATGGCAGTGTGAAAATGATACCTTTTTCTAATGAAAAATCATGAAGTCCGCCCCAGTATCGGATCCGCTCCATTCCCAGAAGTGAATGTGATAGCGATAAATCAAAAGTCTGAAAAAGATAAAATAACTATCATGGCCGTATAAATATATGTGGGTATGGCAAGGGACGAAATAATAATCACCATGCTGTGGGAGATTTCTCAGAATAATCCTTCAAAAGGCAAAGGGTAATAATGTCCACTGATATGGTATGAAAAATTATTGGGCACAAATTTGACGTACGCCTGAATATTTTGTCAAACTTTATCAAGCCTCTATAAAGGGATACAAAATAAAGTTGAGATTCACTTGGCCATAATAATGTTGAGGCGGGCCGTATGAATAATCATGATAAAGTTGAAGCAAACCTTACCTATAAAAATGATATTTTTGAAGGCCTTGCAGGTATTACTCATTTAGAAGCTGGAGACTTCTTTGAGCATCATAACTAAAGACTTATTACTGGGATAAATTATAAGAACAATTGTTTTTTTATTTTATGAAGTTCATATTTTGAATAAAACTTTTTATGTTGTTAGTATTTACTTCTCTAGATATAGTTTCTTTTGTTCTTAAATTTTTCAATATTACTTATGATGTATTTTTTTTCTCTTTATGAAGAATATAAAAACTTTCCTATTTTCAGTTGGCTGTATGAATAATAAAGAAGAAATATGCCTTCTTCATAGTGCTACGACGCACACCATATTAAAAGATAAAAGATATTGCTCTTATTTAATTATGAAACAAACTAATACTACAACAATATTTAGTAATATAAAATTAATTGAGGGCTCTAGAAGAGCGATTGCATTACTACGAGGAGGAACTATATCGGCTGCTAATGATGCATTATATTATAGTAGGTCTCAAATAAACTTGTTGAGTTTCAAAGATATTCGCCAAAATGGCTATCAAATTGAGACCACCAATGAAGGAAATGTTGAATACCTTTATATCACTACAATAAAAGCGGAAAAGAAGTATGTGCTTGAAAAGCTTTTTGTATTTTCCTCCGGATTATACTACACTAGTATTAGTGTAGTTGAATCACATGTCATAATAAATAAAGGGTTTACTAATAATTTTATTATTTGTCATGACTGGTTGGGCCATCCCGGTTATAATATAATGCGCAAAATAATTGTGAATTCACATGGTCATTCATTGAAAATCAGAAGATTCTTTAAACTAAAGAATTCTCTTGTGTTGCGTGTTCTCAAGACAAACTGATTATCAGACCATCAGTAATTAAAGTTGGAGATGAATCTCCTGCATTTTTGGAACATATACAGGATGATATATATGGGCATATACACCCTCCATGTGGATCATTCAGATATTATATGATTTTGATAGATGCATCCACAATATGGTCACATGTGTGCTTGTTATCAACCTGTAATTTGGCCTTTGCGAGGTTACTGGCTCAATTAATAAGATTAAGAGCACAGTTTTCATATTATGCAATTACGACACTTCGTCTTGATAATGCTAGTGAATTTACGTCCCAGATTTTAATGAATATTATATATCAACTGCGATAACAATTGAGCATCCAGTTGCTCATGTTCATACTCAAAATAGTCTAGCGGAATCATTGATCAAAGGCCTCCAATTATTTGCTAGACCAATGCTTATGAGAATAAAACTTCCCATTTCGGCATGGGGTCATGCTATTTTCCATGCAACAACTTTTGTACGGATTAGGCCCACAAGTTATCGCAACGTCTCCCCATTATAATTAGCTTTTGGCCAAGAGCCAAATATTTCCCATCTTATATTATTTGAATGTGCACTATATGTTCTAATTGCTCCACCACAACCCACAAAGATGAGTCCCCAAAGAAGATTGGGGATATATGTTGGGTATGACTCTCCTTCTATTATAAAATATTGGGAACCTATGACTGGAGTTTTATTTACGACAAGATTTGCTAATTACCATTTTGATGAATCAATATACCCAACACTAGGGGCAGAAAATAAGCAGTTGAAAAAGAGATAGATTCAAATAGATTATCACTGTGTCATTTATATCCTCGAACAAATCAATGCGAACATGAGGTTCAAAAGATAACTTATTTGCAAAATATTGCAAATCAACTGCCAGATACATTCACTAACCTACCAAGGATGACCAAGTCACATATTCCAGCTGCTAATGCTTCTATTCGAATTGATGATCCAGTTGGACAATCTATAAATGCAAATGAGTCTAATCCACGCCTGAAACGTGGTAGACCAATTAGTTCTAAAGATAAAAATCCTCGAAAGCGAAAAAGAGCAAATGATCTAGGAGATCATAATATGGAGGCAATTGCTCAAAAAGAGCCCCATGACATAACAAATGATAAGACCTCAGAGGAGGTCCAGGTACCTGAAAATAATAAGAATGAAGAGATCTCAATAAGTTATGTTTCTAGGGTAAAAAGGTGGAATCGAAATAATATTATTGTCGACAACATTTTTGCTTATAATATTGTTGTTGAAATAATGCAACATGTAACGACCCGACTGATCGTTTTGCTTTCTAGAACTTCATTCCCCTAAATAAGACTTCCCTTACTTACTTTTACTGATTTATGACTTGCGGGGATGGTTGGTTCGGGATTTGGAAGAGTTTGGGTTGAAATCGGAACACTTGGTTCCTTAAGGTCGGCTTAAAAGGCCAAGTTTGACTTCGGTCAACATTTTGAGTAAACGACCTCGGAATCGGGATTTGACTGTTCCAATAGGTTCGTATGATAATTTCGGACTTGGGCGTATGTTCGGAATGGGTTTTGGACGACCCGAGAGCGTTTTGGCGCCTAATAGTGAAAATTGGTTCTTGAAGAACTTTGAAGTTCTTTAAATTTGGTTTAGAGCGGGTTATGGTGATATCGAGGTCCAAACAGGATTCCAAGACTGGGAATAGTTCCGTAATGTCATTTAAGACCGGCACGCAAAATTTGGTGTCATTCCGAGTAGTATAAGTACGTTTCGACGCATTGGAAGTAGATTGAAAAACTTAAAGTTCATAAGTTTGATTCAATTGGTTTTAGGGTGTGATTCTTAGTTTTAATGTTGTTTGGGCGTTCCGAGGGTTCGAGCGAGTCCATTTTATAATTCAAAACTTGTTGGTATGTTCGGGCGGGACCCCGGGGGCCCCGAGCGTCAGTCGGACGAGACTCGAACTAAGTTGAAAATTTGAGCAAGAGCTGAAGCTCCAGCTATGTCATAACCGCACTTGCGGTTGGTCAGTCGCATGCGCGAGCTCACAGGTGTGGTTGGAGCCGTCACAGATGCGGCCAACGGAGAGGAGCCCAAGTTCCGCAGTTGCGGCTCTTTTCCGCTGAAGTGGGTATCCGTCCGCAGGTACGGCCCCAACCGGGCCCAGCCCAACTCCGTACGAAGTGGACCCTCGTCCGCAAAAGTGGACCGCAGGTGCGAAATCGCTGGGCAGTGCACTTCATGAAATACGGGAGATAGGTATTTTTCTCCCATTCTTTACACAATNTATGCCCAAACGCCCACCTAGTCTCTATTACTATATTGTTCTACTTTGTTCTCATTTCTTAACAAACATTCTTTTTAAAATTAATTAAAAAGGATGTAAAATAGATTTATAAAACAAGAGTAGTTAAACCAGTAGTAGTGAATGTGGTAGGTGTACATATATTACAGCGGAAAATGCCAGCGTCCAGAGTCACCAATCAGAGAATGCCACGTGTTACAATAGACATCGGAAGTATCTGTATGGAGTACTCAATCTCCTCTGACTCCATAGTCCATATACTGAACATTCTCTTCCTTCTCTTTTTTCCAATTTTGTCAAGAAAACGTAAGTACTTGAAAAGTCTCCCACAGTCAGTGCGTGTTTTTAGTGTACGGAAAATGGCGGATCAAATGGAGAAGATGAAGTTACGTCAGAATTATCCGAATCACTGGCACACTGATCTCATGCGAGCCACTCAGTCTGATCCTCTTTGTATAATCTCCCTTCACTTGAATTTTCCTTTTTTTTTTTTTTGCTCGATTTTTTGAGTTCTTATATATAGCATTATAGCGTTCGACTTACACTATGATCTGTGTGTTTTGTGGCTTTTGCAGTTTGCTGTTTCTCGCTTTGGTGGTGAGTGCTTCTATTATGTTCGTACCCTTTTAATTTATGGATTATTAAAGTTCATAAGTTTGATTCAATTGGTTTTAGGGTGTGATTCTTAGTTTTAATGTTGTTTGGGCGTTCCGAGGGTTCGAGCGAGTCCATTTTATAATTCAAAACTTGTTGGTATGTTCGGGCGGGACCCCGGGGGCCCCGAGCGTCAGTCGGACGAGACTCGAACTAAGTTGAAAATTTGAGCAAGAGCTGAAGCTCCAGCTATTGTCATAACCGCACTTGCGGTTGGTCAGTCGCATGCGCGAGCTCACAGGTGTGGTTGGAGCCTCACAGATGCGGCCCAAGGAGAGGAGCCCAAGTTCCGCAGTTGCGGCTCTTTTTCCGCAGAAGTGGGTATCCGTCCGCAGGTACGGCCCCAACCGGCCCAGCCCAACTCCGTAGAAGTGGACCCTCGTCCGCAAAAGTGGGACCGCAGGTGCGAAAATCGCTGGGCAGTGCACTTCATGAAATACGGGAGATAGGTATTTTTCTCCCATTCTTTACACAATTGAGCGATGCGGATCTCTCAAAGAGGGGATTTCGACTTAGCAGCTTGAGGTGAGTAAATTCTACACAATGTGAGTCAAATACATAGTTTATGGGTAGATTATAACATGTAAATTAGTGAAAATCATGGGCTTAGGTGAAAACCTAGGGTTTTGCTAAAAATGAGATTTAACCACGAAATTAGTTATGGTAGAAATCATATATTTATGTTCCAAAGGTTATGGGTAATAACTTCCTTTAAAAATTTCCGGAATCCGAGCATGTGGGCCCGGGGGTGAATTTTAGAAATCTTGAAATTCAGGTTGGGTAATCACTTAAATGGTGGAATTGTGAACTTTTGAGCATATTATTAATTAGTTTATGTAATGTTTGACTAGTTTCGAGTCGTTCGGCGTCAAATTTGGAGATTTGGGCGCATTCTTGAATTGGGAAGTAGGCTTGAGACGAGGTAAGTCTCTTTTCTAACCTTGTAAGAGGGAAATTTCCCCATATGTGAACTTAATTAATATATGATTAATTGTGGGGGGCTTCGTACGCACGAAGTGACGAGAGTCCATACGTAGCTACTATTCTTGTTATGTCGGGGTAGTTCTAGGCTTACACCATGCTTTGTGGGTACCGTTATCTGAATATGTTTATTGATTTGCTTTGAACAGGACTAAGTTGAGGATTTCAATATTTCAAAGGTTTCAAGTAAATTATTATTTTAAAAAGAATTGAGGAAAATTACGTTATATTTATATTTAACCGCGTCGCAAGTATATTCCGCGAGCAGGGTGACTATTTCCACACTCTCATGGGAGCCGGTCATTCGCCTCGACAGTTTTAATATATGCATATATGGTTCGTGTCGTTCGACCCTCGGCAGTGTACAATTTACTTTTATATTGGATCGGGCCCAACGTCCTCGGTGGTATTTGTGTGTGATAATAGAACTGGAACTCTTTATAATTCGTATGATTTGTTGCTTGAAAGGTCACTTGTTTTAAATGAAGAAAGTGCCTTGACTTCTTAAACATGATGGAAGGATTTTCCAGATATTATTCTTGTTTTGAGCTTGTTGTTATCTACATACATCATGTTTTACAATTTGAACTTCATATTATTATATTGTTGGCCCTAGTAAGTGTCGGAGTCGACCCCTCGTCACTACTTCTTCGAGGATAGATGAGATATTTACTGGGTACATATTCTTATGTACTCACGCTACACTTCTGTACTTGATTGTACAGGATTTGAGGCAGGTGCATCTGGCCATCAGTCCGGCGCATAGACTTGACTCCCCAGCTTGAGACTTTTCGGTGAGCTGGCCTTTTGAGCCGTTTTGCAGCAGCTAGAGTCTCTCTTATGTCTTTATTTTTCTGTCTGTTTCTTTTCAGATAGTAGGATAGTATGGTTTTGTATATTCTACTAGATTTCTCACATACTTGTGACACCAGGTCTTGGCACACACACTAGTAGACTTATGATTTTGGTTTACTTACGTAATTACGATTCGTATCTATTACTTCCATTTATTTATGTTTAAATTTTAAACTCCATAAGGAGAAGTTATCACTTACTAATTATTTAAAATGGGAATTCATTAGTTGATCAGTGTTGGTTTGCCTAACAACGGTGTTGGGCGCCATCACGATCTACAATAGAATTTGGGTCGTGACAACATGGTGTCAGAGCACTAGGTTCACGTAGGTCTCACAAGTTATGGGCAGACCCGATAGAGTCTTGCGGATCGGTACAGAGACGTCTGTACTTATCTTCAAGAGGCTATAGGGTGTTAGGAAACTACTCTTTATTCATATCCTATCGTGCAGTTGATGGTATACTAAATTTCCTTCTTCTATTCTCTCACAGATGGTGAGGACGCGTACGGTGGATGTTCCAGACCCGGGAAGAGCTGCTCCCCCTATTGCTAGAGGCCAAGGCAGAGGCCAGGGGAGGGCACCGGCCCGAGGTAGGGGACGAGGGCATCCTAGAGCTGCCCCAGTAGCACCACCAGTGGATCTAGTGGAGGATCCCGTCATCAAGGAGCAGGGCTAGGTGCTTGTTTCAGAACCAGCCCTGGTAGATTTCATGACAGGATCGGGCTTTCAGGAGGTCATGGGTCGTATACTGCGGTTCATGGACACTATAACTCAGGCTGGTTTATTTCCAGCAGACCCAGCCACATCTCAGGCAGGAGGGGGAGCATAGACCCCCACTGCTCAGGCTCCTGGGCATGCGGCTACACTATATCAGACTCCGGGTACACTACCCGTGGGCGGGGCCCAGCCAATTTCCGCAGCAGCACCTGAGCCTAGACCAGCTACGGATGGCGATCCGCAGAAGCTACTTGACAGATGGACTAGGCTACACCCTCCTATCTTCGGGAGTGAGCGGCATGAGGACCCCTGGGACTTTATTGATCGGTGCAGGGACAGACTGCACAACATGAGGATATTGGAGTCCCATGGAGTAGATTTCACCACTTTCCAGCTGGAGGGCAGTCTTACCTTCTCGGCAGACCAGCGGGTTCTCCTCCCATGACTTGGGATCAGTTTACACGGCTCTTATTGGACATGTATATTCCATCCTCTCAGAGGGAATAGTTGCGGTGTCAGTTTGAGCAACTCGAGCAGGGTCAGATGTCTATGACTGATTATGAGACTAGATTTTCTGAGTTGTCTCGCCATGCACTTATGATACTTCCTACGGACGCAAAGAGAGTGCAGAGATTTGTTGCAGGGTTACACCCCGGTATTCGGGCTAGCATGACCCGAGAGGTTGAGATGGGTATTGATTATCAAGTAGTGGTAGAGATTGCTCGGAGGATTGAGGGCTACCACCAGAGAGGTAGAGAGCAGATGTAGCAGGACAAGAGGACCCGATTCTCCAGAGAGTTTAGAGGTGCCCCAACTAGGGGCAGAGGTCAGTTTGGGAGAGGTCAGCCTAGCAGGCCCACATATCCAGCACCCCCACCACCTCCTCGGGGTGCTCCAGCACGACCCTATTTCAGTGCTATGCCGGAGAGTTCTTATCGCCCACCAGTTCATCAAGGTTCCTCCAGTGCCTACTTAAGTGCCATGCTTGAGAGTTCATACCACCTACCAGCCATCCAGGGTCCTTCTAGTGGGTATTCAGGCCATCAGGGTCAGACTTTGGGACATCAGTCCATGGCACCGCGGGGTTGTTACGAGTGTGGGGATCCGGGTCACCTGAAGAGATTTTGTCCCAGACTTTAGGGCAAGGTAGTACAGCAGGGTCATCAGGATATGATTACAGCACCAGCCGTCCGGCCACTCAGAGGCGGAGAGCAGGTAGGTAGGGGCCGTCCTAGAGGTGGAGGCCAAGAAGGGGGAGGTGAGCCAGCAATTGCTCAGCCAAGTGAAGGCCAGCCAGCCGGCGCTCCAGCTAGATTCTATGCTTTTCCGGCCAGACCAGATGCAGTGGCTTCAGATGTCGTGTTCACAGGTATTATTTCTGTATGCGGTAGGGATGCTTCGGCATTATTCGATCCAGGGTCTACCTATTCATATGTGTCATCTCTGTTTGCTCATTTCCTGGATATTCCTCGTGAGTTATTGGTACTCCTGTTTATGTGTCCACTCCTATGGGCGATTTTGTGGTTGTGGATCGGATCTACCGGTTCTGTGTGGTTACATTCTGTGGTTACGAGACTAGAGCAGACCTCCTGTTACTTGATATGATTGACTTTGAGGTCATCCTGGGCATGGATTGGTTATCCCCATATCACGCCATCCTTGTTTATCATCCCAAGACTGTTACTTCAGTGATGCCAGAGTTGCCGAGATTGGAGTAGAAGGGTTCCTTGTTAGTACATCTAGCCGGGTTATCTCTTTTCTAAAGGCTCGACATCTGGTCGGGAAGGGTTGTTTGGCGTATCTAGCATATGTTCGGGACACCACCGCAGTGTCTTCGACAATTGATTCAGTGCCAGTAGTCCGGGAATTTGTCGATGTGTTTCCTTTTGACCTTCCCGGCATGCCGCCAGATCGTGATATTGATTTCTGTATTGACTTGTCTCCAGATACCCAGCCTATATCTATCCCGTCGTACTGTATGGCTATGAAAGAGTTGAAGGAGCTGAAGGAGCAACTTGAGGAGTTATTAGCAAAGTGGTTTGTCAGACCAAGTGTATCACCTTGGGGTGCACCAGTGTTATTTGTGAATAAGAAAGATGGGACTATGCGGATGTGCATTGATTACCGCAGTTGAACAAAGTTACCATCAAGAACAAGTACCCGTTGCCACGTATCAATGATTTGTTTGACCAGTTGTAGGGTGTATAGTGTTTTCTAAGATCGACTTGAGATTGCGGTACCATCATTTGAAGATTCGGGACTCAGATGTTCCAAAGACTGCTTTTCATACTAGATATGGCCATTATGAGTTTCTAGTAATGTCTTTCGGCTTGACTAATGCCCAAGCAGCGTTTATGGATTTGATGAATCGGGTGTTCAGGCCTTATATTCATTCTTTTGTTATCGTCTTCATTGATGACATCTTGATTTACTCACGTAGCCTGGGGGAGCACGAGCAACATTTGAGAGTGGTTCTTCAGACATTGCGGGAACATAAGCTATATGCTAAGTTCAAGTGGTGCTTCAGACATTGCGGGAACATAAGCTATATGCTAAGTTCTCCAAGTGTGAGTTTTGGCTAGAGTCTGTGGCATTCTTGGGGCATGTTGTATCAGGAGAGGGTATTAAGGTGGATCCTAAGAAGATTGAGGCAGTTTAGAGTTGGCCACANATCGAAATGAGAAGATGAAGTTACGTCAGAATTATCCGAATCACTGGCACACTGATCTCATGCGAGCCACTCAGTCTGATCCTCTTTGTATAATCTCCCTTCACTTTGAATTTTCCGTTTTTTTTTTTTGCTTCGATTTTTTGAGTTCTTATATATAGCATTATAGCGTTCGACTTACACTATGATCTGTGTGTTTTGTGGCTTTTGCAGTTTGCTGTTTCTCGCTTTGGTGGTGAGTGCTTCTATTATGTTCGTACCCTTTTAATTTATGGATTATGATTATGATTTATGATATTTTAGTTTAATTACTATAGCTTTATTTGTTTGCTGAATAAGATAGACGCTGGGAACTGGTGTTTGTTGTTATGATTGCTTGTAAATTGGAAAACATCAAATTAAGATTATTTAGCGTGAATGTGGTAAATAGAATTGAAAATAGAAGTTTGTCTAGCAATCCTTTTGAAAATTATGCTTATTTTAGTTCTTTACCTTTCTTCTGTGGCATTTAAGGTCATTTTTGCTCAGACGCGGATCTAGGATTTTACTTCAGCAGTGGACTGAATACATTCACTGACAATGGGTCTGGACGTATTATAAATAAATGTTTTAAAATTTTATTTAAACATTATATATCGGGCTGAAGGTGCCTTCAGTATACATCGCCTATTCCTTTTGCTTTGTTATTATAATTTTAAGCCGCAAGCCTTTCCCAGTACTGGTTGGTGAATCATTGTAAGTTTTGTCCATCCCTATATTCATTGGACAATTGGTGGTGCTTTATTCAGTACAAGAAGGTGGAAGTTCCTCTTCTTTTTTCTTATTGAGAATATCAAAATTCTGACTTCTGATATCCAACCCTTAAGTTTGTCTCTGTTAGATAACAGACAAAACTAACTCAGTACCCTTCTGAACAAAGGAGGATCGAAGATTTTAAATCAATGAATGCAGTGACAATGTGTTCGGACGCAGTGAATACAAAACTAGTTGAGTTCAGTTAGCTTTCTTTCCACATTCGACAACAACTAAGTATCAATCTCAAACTAGTTGAGTTCGGTTAGCTTTCTTTCCAAAAACTACATAGTAGTTGTTGCACAACAGTTCTCTGAAGCTTATTTTCTTCATGCAATATGTTGGGAAGATTCTCAATGAGTGACGACTAACGAGAAATGTTACCAACTCAAACTGATGATGTAATGGTCTAATCAAGATGCCTACTGTCGGTATGAAAGTGGATAAAAGTATCAGTCTGGAAGAGTCGCTAGGTCCGAGCATCTACTTCAAATTACTTAATTCCTTCTTGTTGGTCTAGAAATCCAGTTGATTGCCTGGCTCATCCAGCGAAATTGCTCTTCCATATCCCCTTCTATCACTAATGGAAGAATATTGCTTAGAAACTTGGAGGTCCACAAGATTTTCCTTTCTTCTTGTCTGTTTTGCTCACAAAGTAGTAGTATGAATGTTCGTCTAACTGATGCTGCTACTATTAAAAACTGATTCTTTCTTTACCTTTGAATGCTAAAGCGCCCCATGTGCATCATACGTCCTCCGCAAACGAGCTCTATACAATGATATGTCTAGGTATTTCTTTCTTTTTTTCTCTTCTTGTTTGACAAATTACTGCGTCTTGAAGTATCAGTGCCATTTGAAGACTTTCTTTTGTAGATATACATGTTGTGGAGGCTATATGCCTTGTAGCGGCAGATGTGGAGAAAGCCACTGCCCTGAATTCTGTCTTTGTACGGAGGTATGGTGTTATTCTGATTGATCCTCCAAATTCTTTATCAATTTCATGATTATATGATATATCTCTTCATTGTCAGGCAGATATTTAGATATTTTTCCTGAAAATCTCTGAGTCTGCATCTTTGTTTTCTCCTAATTTGTTTCTCAAACATGCTTTTTTTGCCAGGTTTTTCTTTGCTTTGCAAATTCTGTTGCTTCGACACGCTTTATGTTGCAAGATGAGTTCAATCTGCAGACAACAAAATGCGATAATTGCATAATAGTAATTGCAACTCTTCTCCATCTCTCCTCCCACTTCTCTATGCTTGGGACATGCTCATCATTTTATCCAAGGATTTAAGTTATTTGCTCTAATAATGTAAATATTTTTTAAATAACATATTAGTTAGTTTCACCTATTATAGCATGTACGCTATCATTTTTATCTAGTTCCCTACTAATACTACTTCTCATAGAGATATCGAGAATTACCTCATAAATGACCTGACTCTATAAATATTTTTTTCACTGTTAATCCATAGAACTCTTTATCTAACTTACATTGCCTCTTGTTGTAGGGATTCATGTTTTGCCTACAGCAGTTAGCATGTATATGTAGCATTATTGCTTGTCTCACAGGAAGTGAAGAAATTCAAGATGCAGCTCAGCTTCTGAACTGTCTGTCAGACATTGTTTACTGCACGTAAGATGCTTGTTTTTATGTATCAAAAACATTTTTTGTGCCGAGTTGTATTTTTCTCTTCATTTACTTTTCTCTTCTATCGGCAGGGTTTGCAGCTGTATGCAGGTATGTGATAACTTGACCACATTCTTCATCTGGTAAATCGTTTAGTACGAACATAGTTCCATTGGAATAGTCAAAATATCTTACCTTCTTAAAAACAGAGTTCCACTGATATAGTCAATTAGCCTCCAAGCCAAAACAAGAGGTTATTTTCTTATTACACCCATAATTTATATAATTGCAATTTTTTCTTTAAAACAATGAAATTTCCCTGTATTTGCGAGAAAACATTGGAGGTAACTCCATTCTTGCTGCAAATTATTATGAACAACCTCTATTCAGACTCCACTCAAAGGATTCGTAATCTATTATCTATATCCATTCAGCTCACTCACTCAGACGCAATTCATCATATAATTATACTAAAACCTCTATCAAACTTAGGACCAGCTATGCTTTACAAAACTCACATAGGCAGAGTTTATCATACAACTTATCAAAATCTTCTTTTTTCAGTAAATATCTGATCATGACTATTGATGGAACTAATTATGCTTGTATAACTTTAGTCATAACATTAGTTATGGTGTCTGTGAACGTATTCTAAGTTGAGATCATTTTCCATTTCTTTTTTTTTTGCACTAGTATATGTTGGCTTGCACTCACTTTAATCTTGGTCATCATAATTCTATTTAGACACAACACAAGGTTGAAATGGACAAAAGGGATGGAAAATTTGGACCACGGCCAATGGCAGTGCCACCTGCTCAACAAATGTCTCGGTTAGATCAGCCTGTTCCCCCTTCAGTGGGATATCCACCTGCACAGCCCCAGGCTTATCCACCAACACAGCAACCCCATGGTTACCCGCCACCACAACAGCAGCCTCAGGGTTACCCACCACCACAGCAGCAGCCTCATGGTTACCCATCAGCCAATTATCCTCCACCTGGTGCTGGATATCCCACGTCTGATTATCTTCAGTGAATTGGAGCCTTTTTTTTCCTTTTCCTGTCAGTAAAGTCCATAGAATATGTTCTTGAATTTAGTACAGTTTGTAGACCATTATTCGTTGCTTACCTTGTAAATCATGTGAGGTCATAGAATAATTGAGTTGTGTTATACTGCCTAAGGCATTCTGAGACATTTTATCGTGGTCTAGTAAATACTCTTATACTAGCAGGTTGTAAAATAATGAACATTGCATGTTATGTCTATTTAAAAGATTCATTTTCAAGAGTGTCTGGTTAGTGTGCTGAAGAAAGATACATTATGCCGCAAGGATAAGTTACTCTGATATGGATATTGGTCCACACTTCCCTAAATATAATTAGTTACTTATTTTGCGATTACTATTAGTAAAAGAAAGTGAGTAAAGCAGAAGAAAAAAAATCCTTTGCCATTTTCCAGAGTTACAGCATTCTTAGTTTAAACTCCAAGATCTTCAAGTTGTTGAGGCCGATGTCAAAGCTAAGAAACATTTTCGTAAGCAATGGCAGAGAGATTTATTTACCCATTTGGACATATATCTGTAGTTGAAACTGGAAACATATAACCCAGAGGCCTTTGAGCCCCCACTCGTTTTTATCTCAAGTTCTACAACATATAGAACTTCCTATTTGGGATCGATGAATATAGGCTGCATAAAAGACTAATTATAAAATATAGGCTTGGATTTTTTAGCACAGAGTGGTGGTTGAACCATCTAGGTCACTCATTCTAATCCACTTGATTGATGTAAATGTTAAATCCTGTAAATACGACAAGTCCTATTATAATAATAACTTAATAAGTTCAAAACATATCAAATTATTGTTGAAACAAGAGTAGATGTTAGCGAGTCCACAAGGACGACTAGATCGATCGACATTATTTTTACTCGTATTAACGTAGCTACTTTTATAACTTCATTATCTAAAAGTTGGAATTCAAAACATGAATATCCGCATGTTCCTTTTCAATTTGTGGTAAGAAAAAGTTTCTAAGTTTCTAAACACATTATATTACACAAAATATAATAGTAATAAAATCGTGAATCTAAGATTTATTCCACACAAGAAAACTTCTAACATATATATATATATATATATATATATATATATATTATATATATATTTTGATACGAAAGGTATCATGGTTTACTATCATTTTTTATATGACAACAGTATTCGAGCTAGCTTATATGCACCTTGACTATTTCATCGGATACATGCTACCTCTCACCCATTGGATAACTCCCACCCTAGCTTATTATCAGAGGCGGCCGCTTTAGGCCTCACAAAATTAGAGGCCCCAAATGCCACTCTTTTTATATGTAATTTAATTATTAATTATATTTATTATTAAATAGTGATAAAAAAAATTCAACCATCTTTTGCTACCTTGTCACCAATCGTCAATAACATAGTTTTATATTTTATGTTGTCTTTTTTTTTGGATTTGGTTGAGAAATTCAAATGAAAGTGCAATGCAATTAAATCTGCAATTACTTTCTAGTTCTTCTTACTCCAACTTGAATAAATTTTATTTCTAACTCTAACTTTGTAAGGTATTTTCTTTTAAGATCTCTTTCAAGCTAATTAGATCATAAAATATTTATCATCTTTGTAAATACAAATTTTTACTTGATTGTTACTTTGGGAGGCAATGCTATATAGTAAGTTATGTTGACGTTCATGTGAAAAGAAAAAATCAAAATTAAACTTAATGAAATCTTATCAAAGGTTAGTAATGTTTCAATAAAGATTAAAGGGGTTGGTCACACCGTCAAGATGAAATTGCATCTCAAGAAGTAAAAAAAAAAAAAAAATCAATAAAAAAATCTAGAATTATTAAACACGTTTAAGGCATGTTATTATGTCTTGGCTTTATGCCTCCAATTCTATTGAACCGCCTCTGCTTATTAATAAGTTATTATACCGTTTTAAAAGCTCCATGTTGCATTATACAGTACTTACCATATACTACTTATTAAATATTTTCGTCAAGGTTTCAAGTAGAAAATGAATTAGATTGATCCAATTCAATCAATCAACTTTTTTTAATTCTAAAAATAGTATCAATCAACAATTTTTTGTTGTTAGAAAAGCTATTTCGGGCGGAGTTAAATGGGACGAGTCAAATTGAGGGTCTAAATACAGTTTGTGTGTGTGGGAGGGGGGGGGGGAGGGGGGGTGGTGGGATCTAAATACAAATACGATAAAATCAATTTTACAGCAACATCAGTTGTTCTTCAAAACTCTCGAGATCCAAACCCCCCAACTGAAACGAAAGGGAGGTCCCATCACATCGACACTCTCTTTCACTCATCATCTTCTTCTGCATCAAATGCACACCCGATTTGGATCTCCATCTAAACCCTAACCCTCCCACTCTTTGATCTGCATTTGAACTGAATTTCTTGCATTTATTTGGAAAAAGATGTATATGGCATATGGATGGCCTCAGGTCATCCCTATGGAATCAGCTGGGATATGCCCTTCTTCTTCTCAGCAAATTGTATACCTGAAGCTCATCAATCGCTTATTGCTCGTCGTTTCCCCTACTCATCTTGAACTATGGTCCTCCTCCCAGGTCTGAATGAATGCAACAATTGGAGAATTTAGATAATTAATTGAGTGCTGATTATTTTTCACGTTTCTTTTGTGTTGCAGCATAGAGTGAGATTGGGCAAGTACAAGAGAAGCTCTGATTCAATTCAGAAGGAAGGCGAGAATTTGCGCGCCGTTTGGAGTCCTGATACCAAATTGATTGCCGTCCTTGTAAGTGTCTTACATTGATTCGGGATTACGATCTCTTTGTAATGTAATGTGCCTGAATAGAGCAGAATGAATAGAGAGTAAGATTCATAGAGCCGACCTCGACTAGTTCGGGTAGTTGATTGGTGGAGTCTTTCATAATGAGTGGTATGTATAGTGATAATTTGTCATGTAAACTGACACATGTGCTCCATTTGCATTTCAAGAGCGGGACCGTTTAGGGCATCCCAAGTGCTCTACAGCTTACTTGCCTACTGTATTGTCCAGGATTTATGGAAAATGTGATAGTTGATGATTTCACGCTCATAAACACTAATATAAGATGCTTTACAATTTGAATTATCTTGTAAGAGCCGCTATACTTTTATGGACACTTGAGAACTAAATTGCTTGCTGAGCTTTCTAGGAAAATTGGATTTAACTTTATACACTATCAATTCAATTGTCTTTGGTAAGTGTAAATATCACGTTAAATACACTAAAAAAACTTAAATCCTATCATTATTAGTTAGGGGTTGATTAAAGTGAAAGCGGTTGTTGCTGACATTTAAAGAACTGTTACTGTTTGTTGCCCCTGTCTCTGATACTGAGAAGTTAGAGCTGCTTTGATACGTGCGAAACATTGAGTGCCTTTTATGCTTATTTTGTCTTACTTTCTTTGTATTGCAGACCTCTTCCTTCTATCTACACATTCTGAAGGTCCATTTTACAGAAAGGAAAATACAAATTGGAGGCAAACAACCAACTGGTTTGTTTTTAGCAAGCATAACTTTGCTCTTGACTGAACAGGTGCCTTTTGCTAACAGGAACTTGACAATGTAAGTTACCCTGTTTATACTTCTTGACAATTTATAATTTTAATCTCAAGCTGAAAACTTCACCCTCCATGGATTTTTTGTACTGTGAACTAAACAAGTCTTTCAATGTCCATGAGATACAATTGTTTTATTTATTTTATTTTTGGTAAATCCATGAGATCAGAAATGTATTCCCAAAATATCTTCTTTTCTCATAAGCTACCAGATGTCCACTGGTTATGAAGTCAAAGGTTGTTGGAACTGCATAGTCAAATATTTATGCAGTTTGGTTGCAATTTGTGCCAGGCAGGAGGGTTTGACATTTCCTCTGTCAAGCCCTAAAATAATTGTATATCTATCCAACAATTGATATTTTTGAATTTTGTGCGTCAAAAAATTTATCTTATTGAAAATCTTTTAAAAATAATATGTTACTGAATTTTGAAAGGTGGGGCTAATGCACAATCAGTAGCTGAAATAATCTACTCATATATGTAAATAGCTACATATCTGTAAATTGATTTTTAAAAGATCTCATGTTGATGTACTTGTCAAAAGAAAAGGGGAACCTCGTGACAATGCAAGACCTAGAGGATAGTGGAGTTAATAACCACGTAATCCAAATCTTAATGTAAGATTCCCAAAAGAAAGTCTAGTTATTCTTTTTGCATATTTGCTTGGCCCAGAGATCTCGTTGTTCATTTTATCTGTGGGTGCATTATGAAAATGGCTTAAGTTGTCAATTAAGTAGGGATAGTTTCCACTGTAGCTTAAGTTATCACTCAAGTATAATTTTGTCTTCATTTGTCACCATATTGAGATCCCGAGGTCCTATTCGGTCTGCACTTTACTACTTGTGGGGATTGGTGTTGTTTCACTGGCAGTTTATTTTGTGGAGAATAGAGAGATAGGTCCATTCATGTCTTTCATACCAGATTCGTTTCTTTATTATTTAACTTATCGGCTATTGCTCTCAGCTGAAATACATAATTAGTTTATTCCCTGCATATGTGGCTTGCAGGAGCAATATAGTTTGTGACAACAAACATATGATAGTTGGGCTTTCTGATGGATCTCTGTATAATATATCCTGGAAGGGCGAGGTAATTCTTTTGAAACATGTCTTAATAGTATCGTGCATTAATGTGAAAATTTTAGTTGACAGTTCTGGTTTATGTCTACTTATTAAAATAATAAAGACTGTAGTTGTTCATTTCAGTCAGCAGAAAATGTTTGTTCATTTTATTTTTTTGTTGTATTGCAGTTTTGTGGAGCCTTTGATGCCTTTGATCTTGATGTTCAGCCTCATGATGGCAGTGGGGTTCCTAAACTAGCAAGTTCTTTGGAAAACGGCCTTGCTTCTGGTGGGAGTTTACCTTTTGCTAAATTCAGTCATCATTCGTCGAAAAACTCTGCCGTGGTCCACTTGGAATTCTCCTTACCCTTAAGGTTGCTTTTTGTGCTATTTTCTGATGGACAACTGGTCTTGTGTTCTGTGAGCAAAAAGGGTCTGAAGCAAATGGAGTCTATCAAAGCTGAAAAGAGACTGGGCTCGGGTGATGCTGTATGTGCTGCAGTTGCTTCAGAACAACAACTCCTTGCTGTTGGTACCAGAAGAGGTGTTGTTGAGTTGTATGACATTGCAGAATCTGCTTCACTTATGCGTTCTGTTTCTCTGTATGATTGGGGGTAAGCTTTTGCCATTGACATCCAAGGTTGGGAAAAGACAGGCGCGATTAGTTGCTGATGGAGAACCCTTTTAGTGCAGCATTTGATTATTTTGTCCCAAGCTAAATTCATTTATATATTTCTGAGTCTTGTTTTGGAGTGGGTATAAGCTTGATAATAGATGATTAAGTCAGTAATAATAGTATGTGGCAACTAAATTTATGATGATATGTGCTTTAAGGAACCTGTTTTGATCATAGTATTGAACAATGTACACGTATTTAAGTTTATTCAACTTTCTTTTCTGGTGAATAGAAAGTAAAATTTAAGAATCATCTATGTTAGATAATTATGCATGTGATCATAGAGCTCAAACTTGCTACTCAAGGGGATTATCTCAATTGTACCATCAACGGACAATGATGTAGCCAATGGTATATTTTGTGTCCATATGACCTTTTCAGAAATAATTTTGTGTGTAAACCATGTGAAGCATATATCTGTGAAATTTTGGCAGTTAGCAGAATAGTTGCGAAGTAAATCCATCAATCTAAACTATTAAAATGAAAATATTCTACCTAGTTGGTCTGAGTTTGAGATGTTTTAGAGTAGTAATGACTTTTTAGCTCTGGCCACATCTTGTAAGAATGAAAAGAAGGTGATGGAAGATTCTGTATGAGGAAATTTGCAACAGTTAAAAAAAGAATATAGGACTTTCCTGGCTTCTCAATAAACCTGCAATTCTTCTGCAGATATTCGGTGGAGGATACTGGGGCTGTCAGTTGTGTTGCATGGACACCTGATAATTCTGCTTTTGCAGTTGGGTGGAAGTTAAGAGGGCTAACAGTTTGGTCTGTTTCTGGCTGTCGCTTGATGTCCACAATTCGTCAAATTGGCTTAAGTTCTGCGTCTTCTCCAGTTGTCAAGCGGAATCAGGAATGTAAATATGAACCTATGATGAGTGGTACCTCGTTGATGAACTGGGATGAATATGGATACAAGCTTTATGCTATTGAAGAAGGAAATTCAGAGAGAATTATTGCATTCTCTTTTGGAAAATGCTGTCTGAACAGAGGAGTCTCTGGGACTACTTATGTCCGACAAGTAATCTATGGTGAAGATCGGTTGCTTGTTGTGCAGTCAGAAGATACTGATGAACTAAAACTCTTGCATCTTAGCCTTCCAGTTAAGAGCTATATTAACTGAAGAATGTGGTTTATTCTTTTCTTTATGTTACTTCTGTTTTCCTTCTTGGGAAGCTCTGTTTCTAATGTAATTTCAACTCTCCGCTAGGTTTCCTACATCTCTCAGAATTGGCCAGTTCAACATGTGGTAGCTAGTAAGGATGGAATGTACTTAGCAGCTGCTGGCCTTCATGGACTGATCTTATATGACATAAGATTGAAAAAGTGGCGAGTTTTTGGAGATGTCACTCAGGAACAAAAGATCCAGTGCAGAGGCTTGTTATGGCTTGGGAAGATTGTGGTTGTCTGCAACTACGATGATTCTTCTGACGGGTGAGCTATCTATGTGCATTAGCTAATTACCTATACAGCATCAACTTATGCTGTATGAGATAGATGAGCACATTTCAAACAGACGAGCACATTTACATTTGTTATTATGTTCTGCACAAGGTATGAATGTACAGGATATGCATGTTCATATATTGGATTTCTCCAACACCTTACTGCTGATTGGCGTTGACTTTGAATTTAAAGGTCTGTTCTTATGTTTAAACTGGTTTATTTAGAAACACCCCAATGATTTGTGGTTTACTCTTAGATAACAATGCATTTAAGAGGTGAGGTAATCACTTTCAATCAGGGAGCGTCCAGCAGTAAAAAAGCATCTTTTGGCATGAAAATCTGGATGAGTGACTATTAATAATGCATAGTTGAATAAATGGTGATCATAATGTGAAAAACATTTCAGGAATATTTTGAAAAGTAAAGAACTTGATATGCATCTAGTTCGATAAGCTTGGCCACGAAAGCGTGCGCCTTGGGGTGGAGTGGCATTCTATTCAGGAGCTACAGCTTACCCTTGAATGTCGATCTGTTTGGCCACAAGAGGCAGCTAGTATATGAAACGGATGTCCTTGTGCTCACAAGAGTTTGTTATGGTCAGACAGATGCATGAAGATTGCAGCAAATATTGTCTACACTTATATATCAAGTGTTTCCTTCAAGAGTCCTCTATTTGTCTCTGTTTCTGTTTGGATATATGGTGCCGGGCAATATTTGTATGGAGGGAGAGAGTCATTTTTCTTATTGAAGGGCGAATACAGCTTTCCAGTTGTAGATTGAGTATGTAGATTCTTATCAAGAGGGTTCTCGAGATATTGCTTTTAATAGAACTTGTTCAACATTGGTTGGAATTGCAGGTATGAATTGCTTTTCTATCCCAGATATCACCTTGATCAGAGTTCACTACTATGTCGGAAACCTTTGCTTACCAAGCCGATCGTCATGGATGTTTACCAAGATTATCTACTTGTCACTTACCGGCCCTTTGATGTCCATATTTACCATGTGAAATTATCTGGTGAACTAACACCTTCGAGCTCTCCCGATTTACAGGTGAAGCTTCCTTAGTGTGTATGCTCTATAAAACTGTGTCAAAGTCAATTTTGGTTTTTAAAGCTCGAGATATATAGCAGAATTTCTTTTAAACAAGAGTATCATATCTGTCATGCGTTTTTAAGTGATAACATGACAAACAGCTTTCTACAGTACGAGAGCTATCGATCATGACTGCAAAGAGCCATCCTGCTTCAATGCGTTTTATTCCTGATCAGCTCCCAAGAGAAAGCGTTGCAGGAAATGGTGGCCTGTCAACTTCTTCGGATCTTTCAGTTAGAGAGCCTACCCGGTATGTACTTATTTATAATGTTACTTCTCTGAATTGGACCCTATATTGCCGCTTGCTAGTATCGAGATGTGCTGGATGTGGTGGTTTCTAATATTACTGATATGTGGTCTAAGACATGTTGTCATTTTCTTGTGTTTGAATGTGCTTTCAGATGCTTAATACTGCGGACAAATGGAGAGCTTTCACTTCTTGATTTGGATGAGGGGAGAGAAAGAGAACTCACCGACTCTGTGGAGTTGTTTTGGGTTACCTGTGGTCAGTCAGAGGAGAAAACAAGCTTGATTGAGGAGGTTTCATGGTTAGACTATGGCCACCGAGGAATGCAGGTAACAGTTTTCTTTAGCAGTTGAGTTTTTGTAAATTTCTGTACTTACCTGACATGTCTGATGTATATACTGGTTAAAAGCTCATTATTACAGGTTTGGTATCCATCCCCTGGTGTTGACGCTTTTAAGCAAGAGGATTTCTTGCAGGTATTCAAGTTGCTATTGCTAGAGTCCACATATTTGTTTGTCTTTGATTTTACATTATCTGTTTAATTGTCCAAGTTTCAGTTATTAGTAGCTGCTAACTGATTCAAGAAATACAGCTTTTGATCTGTTTTGATATGCTCTGTTGTATGTGAGAGCGTGCTTTCCCTTTTTCTTGCTTTTCTCTTGAGGAGAGGAGTTTGGGAAGAAGACTAAGGAGAAGTCGTCGGGATCAACAATGAGAAAGGGAAAGTTAAAGAAACCCAGATATTTTCTGGCGTAGGTTGTCTGGGATCTTGCAAGTTCTTGAAAGTGCTTAAGCATTTCATAAGGTCAAACAATATTAGGGGCTATTTAAAGTTTAAACAGTGAAATTCCAAGTGAAATATAGCTGAAGGTGGAACCTGGATTGAAGTTTAAATAATGGAGCATTTCATGATGTCATTTGAAACAAGAAATGAAATACCCTCATGGGTATACTTCTGGCCCTTAAGATTCACCTTTTGCAGGATTCAAGCATCAGAATACTATTTTTTTTGCATCTTTAAAATATACAAGTTATACGTCTTCTGCTTATGACCAACTAAGGTCCGTGGATCATTAGCAATACCTCACCACCAGTGATGATCTTAGCTTATCATTCGTTGCCCCAGATCATTAACTATTATCATGCATAAACCCTCTTTTTCATTAAAAAAATCATTAATTATTATCATGCATAAACCATCTTTTGTGAAAACCTATTATCATGCACAAACCTAAAATCTCATTACCTGGCCTTTGCCTTTTGTCTAGATTCTAACCTGCTTTTCTTTCTTTTATTAACATATTTGGTGTGAACTTTTAGTTGGATCCAGAGCTGGAATTTGATCGTGAGGTGTATCCTCTTGGTTTGCTGCCAAACGCGGGAGTTGTAGTTGGTGTCTCCCAGAGAATGTCATTTTCCGCATGTACAGAGTTCCCATGTTTTGAGCCTTCTCCTCAAGCTCAGACTATTTTGCATTGTCTACTTCGACATCTTCTACAGGTACTATGCAAATTATTTGTATTCAAAGGTTAAAGTGAGACAACTGATGGAGTATCTAGTTATTGATAAAAAGGTGAGAGTTTGAAATGCGGTTCTTGTTTTATAGTGGCGATTGTTTCTAAATTCTAAACTAAGAAAGAAATAGAACATATTCTCTTTCTCCTAGGAAGATGATGCAGACATCTGTTGAATCATCCCTTTTGATTTTCCATATGGAGAAGTGCCAAGATGAGCAGATTTTCTTTGCACATTTTAGAGATAGATAGATTGATAGATATATAGAGTAATGGTACATTACAGTGAAATTGCATTACCCATTATGCGTAACATGCTTTGCGCGCGCGCGCGCGTGTGTGTGTGTGTGTGAGAGAGAGAGAGAGAGACCGGATGGTTAAACCAAAAAATTGTATTACCAAAATTATGTGCTTTGAGAATGAAATTGCATTACCCATTATGTGCTTTCATCAAACTATTTTTCACCTTACAATGTAAAGAAATTATGGTATTATCATAATTACTTGATTGCTATTAAATGATAGTATAGTATAATGCACATCAATATTCATTAGTATTTATCTCAAATCAAATCATGAAGTTCCTCCGTCCATAATCAAATGCTTCCTTTTGCTTCTTCAGAGCCTTTTGGGGTATTTTCTTTGAATTTGGTATGATTAATTTATCTTTGCGAATATGACTTATATTTAGAAAATGATAAGTATCACAAAGTTTTTGATTTTATCGAAGTTATAAATGTGATTTCTGACAAGAGAAGCCACAAGTGTAGAAATTTTATCATGATAAGGTAGTAATTTTCTTATTTATTTGACAAAATATAACATAATTTTTTTCCTATTTTAGGAAGATTTTATACGACTCAATTTGTAAAGGAGTATGCATTTAATCATTCATGTTTAATCCTACTCCGTTCATGTGTTAGCTATTGTTCATGTTTTCCTTGTTTCCTTTTTGTCTTAGTTATTGTTCATGTTTAATCCTACTCAATTTGTCTATGTTTTTATCTGAATAACCCGTTCATCTCCGAGACCTTAGTATTATTTTAACAGTTTGTTAACTGTGTGGATTTACATTAAACAGGATGAATGAACAACTTCATTTTCTCATAATCTCTCTTACTGTTTTGGCAGAGGGATAAAAAGGAAGAAGCTCTAAGATTGGCACAATTATCTGCAGAGAAGCCACATTTTTCGCACTGCCTAGAGTGGCTTCTTTTTACTGTGTTTGAGGCCGACATTTCTGGGTAATTTTCACCAATTTGATAAGTAATTTGTAAGATTATCACTTGCTATCCAAAATACTCGTGCTGACCTTTTCGTCATGGATATTTTTCTGGCCCTTAGAGTTCTGATATTCAGGAAGTTTTCACGGGAACATTGTTGAATCACAAATAATATCTTGCTCTAGCACTCCCTCCATCCCATCATATATGATGGATCTTGGAGTAGAAGGATCCAATAGTCTTATTTTTGGCTTGAATATGGACAGCAATTCCTTTGGTTAATTAAAATAAAATTCACATATTCAAAAGCTCTCCAAAAAAAAAAAAAAATCAAATCGCACTTTTACAATTTGATGATATAGATAAATGTTTTAGAAAATCGTAGTTAAAGAAAAACCAGCTGACTCTGAAAATAGTAGAAGTAGTTTTGAGAAAAAACAGTTAACTAAAAT
Organism: Nicotiana attenuata; assembly: GCF_001879085.1. NCBI lineage: Eukaryota > Viridiplantae > Streptophyta > Magnoliopsida > Solanales > Solanaceae > Nicotiana > Nicotiana attenuata. The sequence continues at coordinate 14,462,511 of NC_031989.1, forward strand.
GAGGTAGAAACTTTAGTCTTTGTTGAATAGTTGTCTCTCAGACTGCATCTTTTGGTGGAACTTGGAAGTTTTCTTGTTGAGATTGTCACTAATTTTGTATGGCTTTGATCTGACCGGTCTTCTCCTAGCTATTTTTTCTCCCTCTGCCAAACCCATAACACTTATATTTTCATTATAGGTGTATAATATGCGTCTTCTTTTACAGGAAAAACCCAAGCAAAAATCAGAGTGTTATTCCCAATCATTCGACAAACTTGTCACTTCTGGATAAGACATGTGATTTAATAAGAAATTTTCCAGAGTACTTTGACGTGGTCGTTAGTGTTGCAAGAAAGACTGATGGCCGGCATTGGGCAGATTTATTTACTGCTGCTGGGAGATCGACTGAGTATGTAAAAGCATATTTTTTGTAACCTTTACCACGCTACTGGATGAATGAATTTTAACAAAAGAGCAGTTTAATGTATATCAAAAGCCTATTGGATGGTTCATACGTTGTAGAAACTTAATTCTTGTTGTGTCCAATTCCATTATGAGCTAATTCATCTCTATGTTTAGGCTATTTGAGGAATGCTTCCAAAGGAGATGGTATCGCACTGCGGCTTGCTATATACTAGTAAGAGTTACAGCCTTACAGGCTTTCAGTTTCAAATTTCTGTCTGCAATTTCCATCTCGTCTTTGGGTGACAAACTGTATATCTTCTCTGAGCTTCCCTGTCTTTCGAAGGGGCTGGGGCTGCTTTAGTTTGTGTTGAAGACTTTGTGCAATATCTTTCAGGAAGTCATACCTTTGGATATCTTTGTTTGATATGCCTCTTGCTGCAGGTAATTGCTAAGCTTGAGGGTCCAGCTGTAAGTCAGTATTGTGCATTGCGTTTGTTGCAGGTAATGTAGCTTTTATATCCATGTAATCTGTTGAAGTATTTCCCTGGATAATAATATAGTTGAAGGGAAAGATTTAATGAACAATTCCTCTTTTTGGTGAATAGGTAATTTTTGTCGCTGAACGATTTCCTTTAGATGTGTGTAAACACTCTGTTTTGGATGCCATATTTGCTGCTTGAAAATCTGAAAATTTATCTATTTGGGCTCTCTGTTCCATGCAGCAGCTCTGAAACCAATATATTTGAAGCCAGCATCTGCCTTTTTATTAGCGCTACTCTTGACTTGTGAAATTCCCTCTTAATTATTTCTCTTTCTTTTCCTCCTTTTGGATTCAAATGTTGGATAATTATTGATCTTGTGTTTTGCATAATTGATGGCCTATCTGTATGTCTACCTTTGTTCTATATGCTAAAGAAGAGGATGCAGCTTCAGTATGCTTAACTTTATTTTATTTTATTTTTTTAAGCTGTAATTTGGGTTTTCACTTTTCATGTAATTTCCAAAGGATTTCTCATTTTATATAAAAGGGAAAAAGGCCATTATTGCCCCTGTACTGTTGGAATTAATGCACGTTCGTCCCCCGTTACACTTTACGTTCAATCCCCACCCTACCGTTAATAAAGTTTATGCAATTACCCCTAACCCTAACGCCTCGTCGATGTGGCAGCTGACCCCCTCTCTTCTTTCCACCCTACCGTTAATAAGTTTATAACTTATTGGAAGTCTGAGTTGGCGTTAATAAGTTTATAACTTATTGGAAGTCTGAGTTGGCAGCTGACTTGGAAAGAAGAGAGGGGGTCAGCTGCCACATCGACGAGGCGTTAGGGTTAGGGGTAATTACATAAACTTTATTAACGGTAGGGTGGGGATTGAACGTAAAGTGTAACGGGGGACAAACTTGCATTAATTTCAATAGTACAGGGGCAATAATGGCCTTTTTCCCTATATAAAATAGAGGTTGCTGGTACGGTTACTTTTGTTAGAACCCTTGGGCATTTCTGATGGGCAGTTTAACTATTGCTCTTCCTGAATATGAAGATAGGTATCTTAAGTTTTGCTAAAAGAAATTGGGTTTAATAATTTTTGAACTTTTGGCCTTAGCTGTATGGTCTGTGGTGTTCTTTTCGTAGCAAGCGTAACTTAAAAATGTAGCTCTCCTTAAAGTAGGGAAAGGTAAATTCCCAATACACAGAATTGTTAGTCTAAAAAGCAAACAAAATTCACCAAAAAAAGCTGTGAAGTTAACAAAGGGCAGGGGGCATATAAGGAAATTTTCTCCACGTTTGCATACTTAATCTTCATTTTGATTTCATAATTCTTTTTATTTTCTGCATGGATGACTTCATCAAAGATTTGTTTGGAACAAGACCAGTTAAATATATGAGGTTTACCTATCAAACAAAGGATCTGTTATATAGCCTCATGATTGTTTTAAATTTCTTAGGCTTTGGACAGAAGATGGCCTGCATAGTTAGCGATGTGGGAAATTTGGTTATGTATCAGATGGGTCTTCCTTTTTTTTACTCTTAGATATCGTGATTCGTGATCAATAGCCTATAATTCACCTCCCTTTATTATATCATCTAAGGAAGCTCTTCAATTCATTATCTTGTTTAAATTGTGGCTAGGTCTCAATGTTCCAAGTTGAATTTCTTTTTAAGTAATTACAGCCATTCAATTTATATCTGGGGTAAAATGAATATTTCCCGAGTATCCAAACGATTGTCTTGGAGTTCTTAGTTATTGTGTTCCTCAGTGATGTGTGTGTGCACAGACACTCAAGAGGCAGGCATATCCCTTATCCATCACATTACTTTTTTGTTGTTATTTGTTAACTCCATAACTTTAAGATGATTTTTTGTACTCCTTACCTGGTGGTTGGTGGAGCTTGCTTGACTAGAGTTTTGGATGGTGGTAATGGAAACTTCAGTCGTTTTAATCAATCGATCAATCAACAGTGCTTACCAGATTAATTGGGCTGGCTATTTGAATCCTCTAAATCGAAGTCCGCTCTTTGCTTCAACTATGCTTCAATTCATGATTAATTGGGACCTGCGATATGAATCCTCTAAATCCCTTCTGCTCTTTGCTGGTTCATTTCATTCCAGCAATCAATTTTCAACATCAGACATTTTAATGATTTGTGAAATTTAAATTTACTTCCGAACATGTATTCGTGGAACCGTGAGGCCTGAAATATGTTTCTGAATGGTGTTACCAAGTCAGTTGTTTGTGCTAGTGCATGAGTGGCTTCTTGTTCAAGTATGGTCTCTTATATATTTGGAGCTACAACTCTTTTTTGTACCTACTGCATCTTCTTGATGCCATTAATGAAACTTCTTACTTCATAAAAAAAATAATGTTTGACTGTTGCAAGTATTTGATGCATTTTGTGATGTGATATCCCTTATGCATGTCCTTTTTGACGATTGCCATGACTTTTGTCATCTGCAAAACATCAAATTGACCGGGTAAAGTATAAATGATATTTGGTCCCAGGCATTTCAAATTTATTAACAAGATTTTAATGAACTTTAATTCAATTTTTTTACAAACGGAGATCAAGAAAACATATACATGGTAAAGTCAAAACATTTCAGTAACATCAGCAACTTTGGACTTACTCCTTGACCTCACATGGTGTTCTCCTCTTGCCCAGGCAACATTGGATGAGTCTTTATACGAACTGGCAGGGGAACTGGTATGAACTTGGATGTTGATCATGCTTCTTTAACAAGATAATTGTCTTCTTTGTGTGAAGTATTCACATTTTTATCTTTGGTTTTCAGGTGAGGTTTCTTCTCAGATCTGGACGGGAATATGAACCCACAACTACTGATTCTGAGAAGCTATCTCCTAGATTCTTTGGATATTTTCTGTTCCCTTCTAGTTACCGGAGACAAACTTTGGAGTCCAAAGGGTAGATATTAATTAGTGCCAGTTCTTTGTTTTATTTTTTAGCAAAAGTTGGCACCAATAGTCTGGTGCTGATGATGGAAGAAGACTTTCACTTACTTTGTTCCTTTTCTTTAAAAATATATTGGAGCAGTTCATTTAAGGAGCAGAGTGCACATGTTGCTTCTGTTAAGAATATTTTAGAAAGTCATGCAAGCTATTTGATGTCTGGAAAAGAACTGTCAAAGCTTGTCGCTTTTGTGAAGGGCACACAGTTTGACCTCGTGGTATGATTCTGACAAACTTTTATTGATTGTATCCTATTATGTTATTAAAAACAGATTATGTGATATAAATGCCTTGCAGGAATATTTGCAACGAGAAAGATATGGAAGTGCTCGGTTAGACAATTTTGCTTCAGGGCTTGAACTTATTGGGCAGAAGGTACTAACTAGTAATGCTTGCATATGTCATGTAGAATGCTACCAGTGTATAAGCTTCATTATCATATATGTTTCGTGTCAGATGGATGGTAAGGTGAATTATGTCTATAAACTATTTTAAGCTCTTGCATCACAGGGTTTTTCTCTCGGAGATGTGGTTGGGGCACTTTGTCTCCAGAGAATTTGAGAAGTTTCTACTTTGTGATCAAGTTATGAGTTTACTGATCTTTGTGGGGTAGCAAAGTACTTTTAAATCAATCTGGTCTCTTGTTTTCATGCTTTTTAATGTTCTCTTAATTATACCCGCAGATGTTCCAGTTTATGTAACAACTTTGACTTATGCCAATCAGTTCCCAAATGGTGCCTGAATTTCATTTTTAGATGTATTTTGTTTTAGTACGTCTGCTTATATGCATTTATATTTTGCTTATATGCATTCTGAAGGTGTGTTCAGCTGTAGATGTTGAACTTAATACTGATACTGATTATTTTTTTTTTCTTTTGGATCATCAGCTTCAGATGGAAACACTGCAAAGTCGTTTAGATGCAGAGTTCCTTTTGTCTCATATGTGCTCAGTCAAGTTCAAAGAGTGGATTGTAGTACTGGCCACACTTTTGAGGCGGTCTGAGGTCTGGCTGACTTCCCTTTATTGAACTACATGAAAGATGGTTTCCCTTTACTTTTACTGCTTACATTCCCCTTTGGGCGAACTTCAAAATCTGCTTATTTTGAGAATCACTTTTGTTAGTTGTAAAACTCACACAGGTTTCATTTTATTATTTTTGCTCAGGTCTTGTTTGATTTATTTCGCCATGATTTGCGATTGTGGAAAGCATACAACATTACTTTAAAGGTAAATCTAATATGTCATTTCTTGGTTACTCTTAACTTCATTTGTGTGTCTCACTGTGGTTTTCCTTTGTATCTTCAGTCCCATCCATCATTTATCGAATACCATGACTTGGTTGAAAGCTTGGATGAAAAGCTTTCATCTGCTTCAAATTCAGAAGAGGTGTGACCTATCTGGATGTAAAGAGCCTTGAACAGCTTTTCAGAAATTTAAAAGAGCTTCCAGTGGGATCATCTGCTTCAAGCATTAACTTTCAGGCACCAACTTGAAATCAGCATAAATGTTTACCACTATATGGGGCTGGGAGTTGAGCGGCTCTGTGAGAGGCACGAGATGAGATTTTCAGTTCCTGCTCTAGTGTCCACATCTCCGTCCTGCAGAAAATTGTTTTGTAGATAGGCATATCACTGCTATTAGTTCTTTCATTTCCATCTTTTCTTGATTCATAGTTTGTATCACATTTTAGCTTTTCCATTGAGGGTGTGGGTGATTGTAATGAAAAGGGGCACCTGTTGTATGAAAGATCTGATCTTATAAATAGAGAATAGAGAAGATTTTGTCCATTCCTGCATCACTTGGTCCGTATTCCTTTTTCTTTTGTTCTTCTGATTGCAATAAGATCACTGCCCCCCCCCCCCCCCCCCCCCAACCTTAAGGAATAGGAATTGGAATTCTTTTATGCAAGTTAAAGGGAGGGTGGGATGTGACATGCTTAAATGGAGCGGTATGGACAGATCATTCATATAATCAACCTTAACTTGCTTGGAATGGATGCATAGTTGCGAGTTAAAACGAGTACACTGAAATGCAAGTTAAAACGAGTAGACTTGAGAGTTTCAGACCCAGTCTTAGCAAAAATTATTTAGGAGCTTGGTTTGGTTCATTTATCAATAATAAGTTGGGTATGACTGTATGAGATGGTCTTTGTTTAGTCTTAGCTTCCCAAACAAATACAGGTTCAATTCAAATCCCATGAAACTTATTTCCTCTTCCAAGACTCTACTTAAAATACCTTACATATGATATTCCACAAAAAGTAATGTAACCTAGGGCAAACATACTCACAGTACCTATTTGAACACGCATATCGATCCAACCAGAAGGCTGGAACATATTACAGAGCATAATATCTACATAGATATGCATTCTTTCAGAGTCCTTTAAGCTAGGTTGGAGCTGAGAAGACGTGTAAATCACCAGGTGAAGCTGATGGACTCGAAGTGCAGATTCTCAACCAAACCAGATGAACAAATGGCTGCTACGTTGTGCCTCAAGGTTTTCGGTCCAGAGGCAAGTACTCCAACACTTGCTCCTTTAACTTCTAGCAAAATTCCTGCAAAAAAACTTCATTTAGTTACCCAAACATAGAGTGTTTGTAAGAAAGTACTACTTAATAGTTTTGATTATGCAAGGATATAATTACTCTTGAGATCAGGTCTCTGGCCATAATATGTCTTGATTGATTTGTTGAGTGATTGTTGAGGAAGACTTTCCAGCTCTTGATCAGCATAAGCTAATAATGAGTTTAAAGATTTTGTTGAATCTGCCATGTCCTGAATCTGTTTAGTTTCCCTAGCACTTTTCTTCTTGTTCCAAAGGAAGACTGAACTTGCTGCAATTACTATAGACACTGCTATAAATAGCATGTTGAACAATGCCCTTGTGTGATATGGGAATACCTTGTTAGTACCATGGTCCATAGGGTAAACATAGTATTGGTAAAGTAACCCCACAAATAGAAGGTAAAGAGCAAATGAGGAAGATATTATAGCAGCAAGCCAAAGCCAGTTGTTTTGGCCTAAAATAGGGGTTATGGGTGCATCAGAATGGTTAGGTTTGAACCAAACAGTTCGAAGGGGTTCGGATTTTTCTTGTGCTGGTTCATTCTCTCTGGTAATATAAGCCTCAATTTGTAGGTCAAGATTAGAACATCCTGAAGGAGTGCCTGATAAAGGAAGAAGTAGGTCTAACATGGAGAGTTGAGAAGAGTTCTTAAACACACTGACCAATAGAATCTTGGGGGTTTTGCATTTCAGTGTTGAGCTCATATATATCAGCTCTTTGATGATTGAAATGAACGGAGTGATTCCACTTCCTCCACTGATCAGCACCAATGTATCATGCCTGTGATTAAAATGGCTACATCATCACAAAGTACATATATAAAGAATTTACACGATTAAGCCACTTCTAAGGTAATTACATGTAAATCTTTATGACAAGCTAGCATTAATTGTTAATATAGTAACATGTATTCACAAGTTAACAATACACTGATACCATAAAAGTTTCTCTACATTGTTAGTATATATAACTTAAAACCAACAATGCAATACACACAAAGGCGGACCTAGGATATGAAAGTGGCAGGGTCACCACTATCGACTAAAAACTTGAGCAAATGCTGGAGCATGATCAAACTTAGGCAGCGCACTAAAAGTCAAGTTGTGCCCCCGAATCAACCACTGCAGCTGCCTAAGCTTTGAGTCTTAGGGTGCCAATCAAAATATATACATTTATATATCGGGGGCTGGTGACCCCCCCTACCCTAAGGGTAGGTCCGCCTCTGATGCAATATGAACATGTTGAATACTAACCTTAGGAAATGAGTGGAAGCAGGTCCATAAGGTCCTTCAACAGAAACTTCAAGGCGATCCACAGGGGAAGGCAAAGATATAACATCGTAAAGTTTCTTGGTCCAACTTCCTTCACATTTGATAACAACACTAATTGTATCTGATTCTAAGTTACTGTTTGATGTTACAGTGAATGGATGCCACTGCAGCTTTGATATGCTTGGTACATTTAGGAACATGACGCTTGTGGGAGAGTACTCCAAACCTACAAATCATAAATAAATAAATATAAAAGTTTTAGAAATTCGTTGCGTAGTCAGTGTATATAAGTTACTTGTTTATATTTCTTTGCTTGAAAAGGCGGAAATGTTACCTGGTATTTTGGAGAAGTTGAATTCAAAAGTTTCACAAGTCAAAACTCTGGCTGAAACTAAACGAACTTTTTGTTTGGATTGCAAAAACCTCAAGTATCGATCGATGAGGAAGAGGAAGAAACCAGGAAGCATAATGCAGGCATAGAACATTCCAGTGTGGAGTAAGAAGAAAGCCATGAATAGAATGTAGAGGTAGTGAGTGTAGAAGAAGAGTTCAAACATTCTTCTTCTTATTGCTGGAAAAGTTGTTATCCATAATACTAATCCAACCAGTAAACCAATCTCTCCAGGTACATTTGATATGTAATGTGGATCCCATTTCAGCATCTGCGTTAAACCAAATATAGTAACTAAGATATAATTAAGGTGAATAAATATGATGTTATAAGCAGTAAATTCAAGGGTGAATTACTTTATCCATTATTCTACTTTTATCCTTCCACTCATTTCTTTTTTCAAATATAAAGGCATTGGTGGCAAGAGGTTGTAGCAGGAGGTTGTTCTCATTGGAACTCATACATAGATGATAGTAGTCAGAGGCGAATCTAAGATTACAAGTGAGCAGATGATTCGTATAACTGCACCATTACGATATAGGATTAGGCCATTATGATATAGGAGTAGGACCTAATACAAACATATAATTTTAAAAACTTTCAATTTTGTGTATATTTGTAGTTCGAGTTAAAAGCAATATGTACTTCGCGCCTACTAATTTTTGTATACATTCTTCTAATTGCAAACATTCCTATCGTATTCCACCTTTTTTTTCCCTTCATCTTTTCTTCCCCACATGATTTTTAAACTTTTCATTTTTTGAATCCCCTTAGCGAAAGCCTGCTTCCGCCACTGCCTACAAGGCTGGCAGTAGTAGTTAGGACGGTCTAGAATTTTAAATCGATGAATCTGAAGTATGAGGGCACCCATTATTTCTTGTAATATCGAATTCGGACATAGTAAAACTATATACTCCCTCCTTTCTAGTTTATATCAGCCTTCTCGGAAATACGAGGCTTAAACTAACTAATTTTTTGTGTAAATTCAGACATCAAATTTTTAATTTTTTTTAAAAAGAAAATTTACATATTTAGAAACTGCACAAAAATACTATAAGTCACAAATAATTAATAATTTAAAATATGTAAATACTATTTGAAAAAAAATATGTGGCAAAATATTTTGTTTGACTCTTCAATTAGTAATAATGTCACATAGAGTAGAATAGAAGGAGTATATTTTATAAAAAGTTTCTTAGCTCGAGCTAAAAGCAGTGTGTGCCTCCGCACCTATAGATTTGTAGTATATATATTTCCCTGATTAAATATTACTATTTTCTGTATATATCCCTAATAGTAAATTGAATTTGGACCTCCTGAGAATTAGATTATGCTCGCGAGAAATATTCCGTCCATCTGCCAAGGTAAAGATTAGATATAATATGATCACGTCATTTAGGCATCATGCTGGCGTGAGCGGCTCTCTTCTAGACTCAAGATGCCCAAATGGATGTCACAATTAAAAACTTTGTTTGGTTGTTTAGTGGTGTAGAACATGTAGGGAAACTTATTAATCATTCTATTGCTTCATTCTCTTTTTTGATGGAGGTCCCAAAAGGAAGAATCCATAAATTAGGAAAAGACCAAACAGTATGGGTTCATGAAAATGCCAAACTGCAATAGGCAAATAGTTGAAACAAATGCACAAATAATCTTGATGTGGTCCACCACCAAAGGATGGGGTGCTGTTGGATGTGATTGCTCTTTCCTCGGGTTTGAGCCCTGAGTATGGAAAAATCCTTGACATGGAACTTTTTCTCCGGAATGAGGCCCTACGCGGCGTGAATCCGAATATAGTCGGACTCCAATGCGGATACCGAACATCGAATGAAAACTCCCCACACAAAAAGATCCTCATGTGGTCCAATTTCCACTCTATTGTGGTATCGCTATTATAGCTAGTGGCTTGGGGAGTGGGCTCTTGCACTTTTCTTCTGAAATCCCAATCAAACTTCCAAATCTAGTGGAACCTTAATTTAGTCTTACGAAGGTTTCCCACATTTAACTATTTCACCAAACTTTTATTCGTATTATATTATATCACTGTGTTAGTTTCAATCACTATGTGTATTATCTTTCCTTAGAAGTTAATAATTACAATTTTTAAACATGTTACTTTGTTCATATAGATTAAAATAAATTTCTTGACTAAATTTAGAGACTTTTCTTAGTACAGTCGGCAAAACATATGTGAAAGATTGAACTCACACTTATTATGTGGAAGATTTTCCATTAATACTACTCCATCTGTCCCAATTTATGTGACACTTCTTAGTTTTTTGACCGTGAATTTGAACATAGAATCTTTAAATTTTTTGAAATAAATTTTATATATGTAAAAACTACGTAAAGAGTACTAGAGATCATAATAGTTAACAAGTAAAAGTATATAAATGAATCGCGGTCAAAGAAGAATTCATTTGATTCTTGAAATCCGAACACCTACACATAAAATGAGACGGAGGGAGTACTAAATTATTCCAAGTCTTAATGGTTTTTGGTATATGGGCTTATCTATTCGGAAAAAAAAGGAGCTTCTAAACTTTAAGACACGAGAAATAAATTAAAAAAATCTAAACATTTCTTGTCATGTTATCAATTAAGATGCTCAACCCTTAATTTTTAAAAGAACAATCATTCCAATGGGAAATTAATCAATTTTAATTTGTACTAGCTTTGCCTTTTGTTATGAAAAGACTAAAAGGTTTGGGCAGAGTAGATAAGAGATAAAATGTAATGATGAAATCTTCTATTATCACATTATACATTTGATTGCTCCTCACATACTGTGACAACTTAATTAGATAATGACCTTAGTAAAAGGGTGATGATACATAACTATCTTATTTTGCTTTTTTGAATTTGAACTTCAGTCTATTGAAATTGAGTGTTAGGTAAGAGCTAGACCTGAGGCATAATTATTACCAAATATTGCATAAGAGGAATTGGATTATTTTTTAACGTATTAGACTATGAATACATACTTTTGGGAAATTCTTTTTAAAAGTGAATTTATGAAAACTTTGAACTCAGGTAAAATTTCAGTATCTAGAAGGACACCAACCACCCTACAAAAGTTATCATTGTTGTTCGGTTACATCAATAATAATAACTTTATTGTTTAATCTTATTGTTATATTTTTTAAAATGAAAAATATGTCAAAAGTAATTAAAATCAACTATTCATCATAAAGTAAAAGGAAATAACAAAAGAAAAGAATTCACTCCCTTTCTTCAATTTGAAGAATTAACTTAAATAATTATTTATCTAACTGCTTAAAATAAAAATAATCGGTTGATATGCATTATATATATACAATTCATTTATAATACGTGTATAATCAATATATACTGACTTAAAAAAATAGTGAAGCAGACCGGCTATTAATATAAAGATTCCTATCAATTTGCTTATATTTGAATGATATTAATGTGCAATATCACCCATACTTTTGATATATGGTGAGGTTTGAAACCTAGTGAACTTAATATTCACATCTTCTTTTGAGTGTGGGCATTATCAACCTAACAACATGTTATTGAGTGGCAAACCAAGAAAAATTGGTGTGTAATGATCATCTTTTTTACTTTATAAGTTAAGCTTCAAAAATTCCTTTATCTTCTTTTTGACGTTCTCTTGAATCTTGATTAAGTAGTTTCTTGTACATGAAGTTCACGTAGCAATATCTCTATTTCAGAATTTCAAACTTTCTTTTTTCTTAATTCAAGCATAAATTATGTGGTTTGGCTATAAATTACATATCATAATCAGGCAGACTTTAAGTTATGGAAATCTTGAAAATCCAACACCAACCACCCCCACCTTCTCAAAAGAATGTCTTATTAAGATAGAAAGTTCAAATATTTAGTGCACTTGATACAAAGAAATTAGAGGAATATAATTAACCTAAACGCTTAAACTAAAAACACCTGGTGAATATATAATATATGTATAATATGTGTATATTGGTTAGAAAAAATAAACAGTGAATCTAGCTAGCTATTTTTGTAGTATCAGTGTATAATATATTCCTTAAGATCGTCACTGAAAATCTTATTTCTTGTAGTGTCGTGGTTTAAAGAGCAATCTTGGGGTGTGCAACATCTTATAGATTATTACTTCAGTGAAAATTTCTTAATTTTTATTCTATTTGATAGTAGAATAAAACAAAATTAGGATAGAATTCAAGAATATATTATGAATAAACATGTTTTAATTAGGAAGGAAACTTACCTCATGTAATCGACCAGAGACAGCCCAAAAGAGAATAAAGAGAAGACCATGAATAGTGAATAGGGTCATAGCCATATGTCCCAACCATATATGATATCTGATACTGCCTTCTGAAGTTAGTCCCAAAAGAGGCAAAATTGATGACCCTCTGCTCACTGGGTAAAACAAAAATGTTAAACATATATTCCCTGTTAGCCCTATCACCAATGCCAACCTATCAATCCTTGCCTGCCACCTACAATGTTCCCACCACAAAAAAAAAAAAAAAAAAAAAAAAAAAAGTTATTGCGGGTTCAAGCCGTAGAAACAGCCTCTTGCAGAAATGCAGGGTAAGGTTGCGTACAATAAACCCTTTGTGGTCCGGCCCTTCCCCGAACCCCAAACATAGCGGGAGCTTAGTGCACCGGGCTGCTACTAATATTTAACACAAAGATAACGGGTCTTTTTATGGTTATCTTTTTAAAGGTGTGCAAATTTTTTAAAGATTAGACAATATGGACTGAAGGTAGTATAATGTACAACAAGCAATATGATTAAAAGTCAATATAGAACTTTCTCTTTTTCTTTTTCTTTTTATCTTTGTGTTTGTAGGAGGATTTGGGAAAGGAGATACTTACACTTGAACTCCTTTAGTTGCTGCATAAGTGGTAATGGTACTATAGTGAAAATAGACAAATGCCGAGAAATACCAAACGCAGAGAATAATGAACATGGCCAGAAAAAAGAGCTCTATCCATGTCACTTTCCCTAATGGTTTGATAATTTTTGGCTTCTTCAACACCTTCAACCAATCCTTGTTGCTGCAATTTGAAGGAAAAACAACAATAACAAGTAGAAAAAAACAATTAATACATGTAATCTCAAATAAAATTCCTTCAACCATACAAGAAAATCTTAAATTTTTTTTTTGTATATATACCAATATGACGTGACACTATCACTTTTTTGCTTCTCCAAATGGACATAAATGCAACCCAAAACAGCTATGAATAATATTGGCAGTGTGAAGTTCATCATAATGGGACCTGTAAAATGACACCAAGAATCAAATATACAAAAAAATTTAATTTTTCCCTCATCTCAATATTTTAAAAAAAATAAAGAAAAGAAGAAAAGAGGAGTCGGATTCTCATGCTAATATTTTCTGTATCGTTCCAATTTAATGGAACATTCCAAAAGGGACAAAAAGAATGGAAAAAATGGAGGAAGGAGTTAGATGTATACCTTGGATATCAAAGAATGTGGAGTTAGTAGCAGCAAGGAGAGCAGGAACCCATTTCTGATAATAAGTGAAAGTTGGCATAATTACCCACATCATCAAATTCCCAAGAAATATAGTAAGTGCTAAAGCTAATATTGCTCCTTGTATCATTCTTATTTTTCCATCAGAAAGTGAAGATGATGATAATCTCTTCTTCACCTCCATTATTTCTAGCTTCTTTATTTCTCTAATTAGCTTGTTTATGGCCTTTCAATGGAAGAAGATATAGTATAGCAAAGGAGTGTTACAAGTTCTCTCCTATATATAAGCAAGTTTGTATGAGATGGTGATAGTTATTACAACTCACTTTTTTAATAATAGCGATGTCCGGCCCAACTTTCACACACCTCAAGTAATCAAGTTAACTTCCACTAGTACAAATATTGATCGGATTATTTTATGCACCAAAATTAGATTTGAAAAAATGATGAATTAACCCAAATAGCCTCCCACACAACTACTTAAACTAAAAATGGCTAGTGGAGATACTCTCTCCGTCTCATATTATCCGTCGTGGTTATTAAAAATAGTTGTCTCAAATTATTTGTCATTTTAGAAGTTCAAGACAAAATTAATTTTTTTTTTTCCTTTTTACCTTTAATAATAATTATCTTTGAAGACTACAAACACCTCAATTATGAATAACTTTGTTCAAATACCAATGAAAAAAGATTAAATATTAAGACATGACTAAGGGTAAAGTAGTCAAAATTCCATCCTAATTAATTTTTCTTAAGGGGCGTGTATAAGAGAATCATGACAGATAATTTGAGACGGAGGGAGTATAAAATATGTTTAATGTATTCTACGTGTATAATTATGTATAATCAATGTATAAATTATGTATATGGCTAGAAAAAGTAAACAATGAATATTATCGGCTATTTGTGTAAAAATCCCTATTTCTCCTTTTTTTTTCCACCTAACTTTTGTGAATTCTTTTTTACTTTAGGCCATCAGGACAAAGAAGTGTAGTTTTAACATCTTTTTCAAGCTTTAGTCGAAACTTTGCCTTTAAACTAATTTCTTTACGAAATAGGCGGGATGTATATTTGGCTTTAGTGACAGTTTAGTTTAGGTCTTTACTGTGCTGCGCTAAATGTACTAATCAGAGTGTTGGTAACTTTCCTCAAATAGGTCATCAAACTAAAATAGCCATGGCAAACTTATGGCATATATATCATTTTAACTTAATTCTATGTCTAACTCCCTAACCTAATATTTTGAGCTACTGCTTTTGTAAATACTTTTTGGCTATTCCTGAAGATTATTTTGTTGTTTTTTCCATGAAAAATGGAGAAAGTATTAAAACACATACTAATAAAAAGCAATATACGCATTGCGCTTTATCTTTTCAGGCAATACAAAAGGACGACCAAGTAATTAAACTAGTCAACAAGAGTAGTAAGTATTTTTTCATTCTTGAGATTTCGGGTTTGAAGCTTGGGTATGAAATTGCTTTGCTAAGAAGCATTTTGAAATTTTTTGGTACGAATCTGAATTTAATTGGACCCCAATACGAGTATTGAACATCCGGTAGGAAATAATAATAATAAAACTAGTGGTGGATAGGGTTGTGCCACTAAATCCTTCTACAACGACCATATCCAGCTGCCAGAGTCCACACGCGCTAAAGTTGCAAAAAGAAAAGGGTTCTAATTAACTACTGATCAGGTGGTTTAAGCTAAAGAAGGATTAATTATGTGGATTCTCATAAGCCAAAATTTTCAATAATTGCCCTAGTTTGGGTGATCTAGATGTTAATTGAAGGTACAAGTGAGGGCACATCATTTTCTCTTAATAAATTTAAATTTACCTCTAACTCATGGTAAAAAAGACTCGCTTAGAATTATAGTAAATGTATTTTTCATAATTGTAATTGGGCCTTGTTTGGTAAGAATTGAAGCTAGTTGAACCTGCACTCTTTCAGTTGGAATTTGGAAGTGTGTAGAGGCCTCCACTTCAGTTGACAAGTCATTTGCAATCAAAAAAGACTGAAAGTGTTGGAATCACTTGTCCTACCACTGAAGATAATATGATGAATTTTCTTTAAGTAAAAAAGAACTCAAACACATGATACCTACAAAACATCACCACACAGTTTTAATATCTTGTTATTATAATAATAACTAAAATGAAAATATGAAGACTATGGTCCAAAAGGGAAGTTACTATTTCTTCGAACACAAAAAAATAGATTTTACTTCACAAACTTCTTAGAGGCTCAAATACTCCTCCGGTCCAAAATAAGTATCGTTATAGACTTATAGCCAATTAATTCGGTGCAAATAAGTGTAGCTCAAGAAGTCATTATTTGCTTTTTCAAATAATATCACTTTTTAATAAATAATCTAAAAAAATTTCAGGAGAGATATATGGTAATTTGAGGAGATATAAAAATATAGTCACATAACCTTTATGATTGATGCTATTAACTTTCTTTAGATGTGTGAAAATTTTCAACGATACTTAAGAATGTTACCTAAAATCCAAGGAACAATTAAATTTATTTTGTGATTTTAAAGATATATGATTCAATCCAATACTAACTGATGAACAAGGAATTAATTGTATAAATTAAAGAGTAAGGTAATCAAACCAGCGTGTGGGCTAGTCTCGACCTCGGGCTAAGGCGACCTCGAGGTAAATGAACAAGAACAATAAAATAATAATAAGATGATTCAGATGAACAGTAGGCAAGAAAGCGGAAATGTATATTATCTTCTCAGTGAATGATGATCCGTTACAAATGATTGGGGTCCCATTTATATAGGAGGGGAATCCTAAATAACATATAATTCTAATTGTAGTAGGGAATCTTATTATACAGCTGTCTAACCTCCTAGCACAAATCCGTTCCGGAATTTACGCTGTAATCTTAGAGCCACTGCGGGAATCTCGCTCTTTCTGTTATGGAACATAACGGTATTATCTCGAGGTCGGTCATACTTGGCCTCGGTATTCATTGAGCACTTCGATCTTCAAAGCTTGTACTTTGCCATCGGGCTCGCGCCTGGTCTATTTCGATCTCGCTCTCGAAGTGACCCTCGAGGCCACGCAATCGGGCATACCTGACTTCGACCGTATATAGATAGTTCCCGCGTTTCTTAGAATAAGATGATAAGAAACGATTTGATCTTCAATCCTCTGATGCCTCGATCATGATGTTAATCTCGTGACGTCAGCGACAGAAGTGATTGAAAGGTCGCGTCTACATAGTTCCCAAGGTCATTAAACGCGGCTGATGGTCGGCCATTGGCTTCCCCAAATCGAAGTGACCACTATAAATAGGTCAATTTCACAACCTTTTCAATCTTTATTTCTCAAACCTTTCCCAAAACCTTACCAGCTTCTTCATCTTCTCTGAGTCCATTCTTTCTTCAACAACATCAACTTCTTCTTTTCTTTTGAGTTTCTCAACAACAATGGCTAAAACATCTAAAATCGTTTCTCAGAAAGAAAAAGCCTCCTCGTCATCGTGGCCAGCCGGTGGTAGAACGACGGTGCCACCTCGTATCAAGGAGTGTATTCCTGAGCCATGCGAGCTATCTTCCGATTTCAAGATCGATAAGCCTGCATCAGTCCTAGGCCGTTGCGAACCCATGTCCTGATACATCTGCTCGATAAATGAAGACGATCTCGAGCAGGTGAAAAAGGATTGTAATTGGGGGGATAAGGAGGTGGTGATTCCTTCCCCCAAAGAGGACATCACTACTCATGTGGAAGAATACTTAAGCGTGTATACTTATCCTTTCACACTTGGTCCTGTAGATCATGCACCGGGTCCTGTAGATCCAGTCATTCTCGATTTCTGTCACCAATATCGGGTGACCCTTGGCCAGATCTATCCTTCTTTCTGGCGCATCGTCAATTTGCTCGGGTACTTGTCACGACCCAAATTCCCTATTAGGCCGTGATGGCGCCCAAACACCGTTGTTAGGTAAGCCAACACTAATCAACTAGTGAAATCCTCATTTAAATAATTAGTACGTGAAAATCTTTCCTTATTGATAAAGAAATTAGGAGTTTGAAACTTAAGCATAAATAGATGGAAGTAATAAATATAAACTTAAATCATGATAGCAAACCAAAAATCATAAGTCTACCAATGTGTGTGCCAAGACCTGGTGTCACAAGTACGTGGGCAATCTAGTAGAATATACAAAACCATACTATCCTACTGTTTGGAAAGGAAATAGACAGGAAATAAAGACATAGAGAGACTCCAGCTGCTGCAGAACGGCTCAAAAGGGCAGCTCGCCAGAAAGCCTCAAGCTGAAAAGTCCAATCTACGTGCCGGCCAGATGCACCTGCCTCAAAGCCTGTACAATCAAGTACAAATATGTAGCGTTAGTAGATAAAAATATGTACCTAGTAAGTATCTCGCCTAACCTCGCAAAAGTAGTGACGAGGGGTCGACTCCGACACTTACTAGGGCCAGCAATATAATAATATGAAGTTTAATATTTTAGATCACAATGTATGTAGAGGGCAACAAGCTCAAACAAGAATAATATTGAAAATCTTTTCATCAAATTAACAAGTGACCTTTCAAGCAACAAATAATACAAATTATAAGGAGTTCCGGTTCTATTGTCACCCACAAATACCACCGAGGACATTCGGTCCCATCCAACATGAAAGTAAACTGTGCACTGCCGAGGGCCGAACGGCCCGAACCATATATACATTTATTAACCTGCCGAGGCGAACGGCCCGCTCCCATGAGAGTAGTGGAAATAATCACTCCGCTCGTGGAATATACTTGCGACGCGGTTAAATATAAATATAACGAAATGTTTCCTCAATTTTTTTCAAAATAATAATTTACTTGAAATCTTTGAAATCATAGCATCTTCGACTTAGTTCCATTCAATGCAAATCAACATATATAATCATATAGCGGTGCCCACAAAGCATGGTGTAAGCCTAGAACTATCCGGACATAACAAGAATAGTAGCTACGTACGGACTTTCGTCACTTCGTGCGTACGTAGCCCCCACAATTAATCATATATTAATTAAGTTCACCTATGGGGAAATTTCTCTCTTACAAGGTTAGAAAAGAGACTCACCTCGTTTCGAGCCTACTTCCAACTCAAGAATGCGCTCAAATCCTCAAACCAGAGCCGCACAATCCGAAACTATTCAAATAGTGTAAAAACCAATCATTATAGGTTTACAAGTTCATATTCTAGCTATTAAAGTGATTATCCAACCCCAAAGGCAAGATTCCTAAAATTCACCCCTAGGCCCACGTGCCCGGATTCCGGAAATTTTTGAAGGAAGTTGTTATCCATAACCTAAGGATCAAGAATATATGATTTTTACTTCATTCCATAACAAATTTCGTGGTTAAATCCCGTTTTTATCAAAAACCTAGGTTTTACTCTAATCCCATAATTTTCACTAATCTTTACATGTTAATCTACCCAAAATCCAAGTTTTTAACTCACATATAGTAGGAATTACTTACCTCCAAAAGCTTGGTGAAAAACCCCTCTCAAGAGCTCCAAAATTGCCCAACAATGGAGTGAAAATGAGCCAAAAATGCCTAACTCCCGTAATAAATGAAGGTCACTGCCTTCAGTGATTTTTGCATCTGCGGTCCTGGGCCGCACCTGCGCCCACCGCATCTGCAGAAAATGGTTCGCTTCTGCGGAACTTCACTGGGCCGGTTGGGGCAGCTTCTGCGGATGGACAACCGCTTCTGCGGAGAAAGGACCGCTTCTGCGGTTTCTGGGCTGGCCACCCTTGGGCGCATCTGCGAGTCAAGGCCCGCACTTGTGAGCTCGCATCTGCGGCTGACCAACTACAGGTGCGGTTAAGACAAAAGCTGGGCATTTAGCACTTGCCCAAAATTCCCAACTTGGTCCAAGCCCCGTCAGATTGACGCTTGGGGCCCCCGGGGCCCCGCCCGAACACACCCACAAGTTTGTAATGATAAAACGGACTCGCGCGAACCCTCGAAACGCCGGAAACAACATTAAAACTAGGAATCACACCCTAAAACAATTTGATTCAAACTTATGAACTTCAAGTCCTTCAATTTACTTCCAATGTGACGAAACACACTTATACTACTCGGATAGTCACCAAATTTTGCATGCAAGTCTTAAATGAAATTACGGAACTATTGCCGGTCTCGGAATCCCGTTTGGGCCTCGATATCATCAAGACCCACTCTAAACCAAATTTAAAGAACTTCTAAAAACCTTCAAGAACTAACTTTCACTATTACGCTAAAACGCTCCCGGGTCATCCAAAACCCAATCCGAACATACGGATAAGTCCGAAATTATCATACAAACCTATTGGAACCGTAAAATCCCGATTATGTGGTTGTTTACTCAAAATTTTGACTGAAGTCAAACTTGGCCTTTTAAGCCAACCTTAAGGAACCAAGTGTTCCGATTTCGACCCAAACTCTTCCAAATCCGGAACCAACCATCCCCGCAAGTCATAAATCAGTAAAAGCAAGTACGAGAAGTCTTATTTAGGGGAACAGGGTTCTAGAAAGCAAAAAGACCATTCAGGTCGTTATAGTACTTCTCGAGCAAGGTCAAAGGGATGTCTTTTACACTCGATCACCTGATCAGGCTATACAGCCCTTGCCTCTATCGAGGTGGTTTGATAAAGCTCCAACGTCGATCCTCGAAGGTGCTATTCTCTAGTATCGATGAGGACAAGGACCGATGATGGATGGGCCGGTTTTTCGAATCAAGACCTCCGACTTAATTCCTGTCGAAAGGATGCCATTCCCCGAGGAATGGAACATGAAACGTAAGTACAAACCTATCGACGATGTTAACTACTCTGCTTTCTCTATTCTTCCTCGATCCTTTTCGATGTTGCAGCTTCCCTTTGGTTTCCTCGCGCGATTCCGGACCTCGCAAGTTGGGTTCGACAACTTACCTCCACTTCTTCACATGCAGAACGTTGTTGGCGTGATTTGGCCAAGGGTCGGTAGGAAGCTAAAAACCATGGCGAGTTCCCTTGTTTATATGTTAACGTTTCCCTATAAAATGCTTACTTTCCCTTTACGCAGGCCTCAGAGACACTATTGTTATGAGGCCGCCCCCACCCGGTGTAGAGGAAACCCCAAAGCCAACCATGGAGAAGAAAAAGAAAAGGGCTTCGCCAGCAAGTTCTATGAAGCCCAAGAAAAATAAGGCTCGAAAGCCTAGGGCCGATCCTGTAGCCCTATCTGCAGAAGCGGTCCAACACCTTTGGGATGATGAGGAAGAAGGAGAGGATGACGACTGTTTGCTGGTAGCTCGGAAGAGGGGGAGCATTGAAGCTTCGAAGGCCGCTGAACCGGCGGTGGCTGATGCGGTTCAATCTCGAACCGAAGAAATCTTAGAGGGGAGCTCGAGCAGAGTCCCGGAGCCATTGTGCGGCAAAAGCGCACCTCGTCTTGGAGGACATCTGGCGGGCGAGCCCGAAGAGCCTAATTCCGAGTCCCTCCAAAGAGAAGAGAATGTCCCAAGTGAATCACTTGGGATAATTAACATAGATGAATCGTCGCCTGGCCATGTGTTCTTAGAAGGGCAGTTCCGAGATGCGCAGGCCATGAAGACTCCCGACGTGGGGGCAACCCACGAAGGGAATGATATTTTCCGAGGATACTTTGCGGGAGTCGAGGATGGTCCCGACCCGGATGCGTCGTTTATTTTTTATGAGGCTTAGTGTCTTCTTAAACAAGTAAGTTTTCTGCCTCTATAATTATGTTCGTGCTTTATTCTCCTTTTTCTGAATCTAACTTCCTTTCTTTGTGCGAAGGCTGTGACGCTCCATCGACAAGCGTTCTCCAAGTCCCGAGCTGAGCTCGCCCGAAGCGAGGACGAAATCAAGAAGCTCGTGGAAGAGAGAGACAACCTCAAACTCCTCTATGTTCAAAAAGAGGAGGAGATTAGGGGCCTTCGAGCCGACTTGACGAAGGCTCATCGAGAACAGACCGAGCTCATTGAGCAGGTAATGTAAACTTTGGGAGTTTGTTATGTGCTTATCTGACTTAGCGACTAACACTTTGACTTTGTAGGCCCAACAAAAGGACGAGCTGGTGGAGCAGCTTCGAGAGGAGCTCAAGGTGAAAGAGGCCGAGATGCTGGGGTGGAAGCAGCATATGGATCTTCTCGCTTCGGAGAAGGACACACTTCGGGCCAGATGACATTGGCCGAATGTCAACTTCAAAACGTGAAGGTGGAAAGCTTGGCCCGGAGCTGGAAGATTGAGGAGCTCGAAGCTAAGTCGGCCGCCGAACTTGTAAAGGCTAAATCTGAGGCGGAGGCATTTGTGTCCTCTTATCGAGCTGACGCCAAGGCTGCCAACATTCGGCACAGGAGATCTCTACTGCTGTTGAAGTAAAATTATCATGTGCTATCGACCACGCCAGGCGACAATCCCGGAGAGAGACTCTCGAGGAAGTGCATGCTCGTGGCTTTGACCGCTCAGCTGATATTGAAAAGGCAAAAGCTTTGGAGGACGAGGCTGCCGCTATACTCTCTGATGAAGAAGACTCTGTTGGTGGTTTCGAGAGCGGAGGAGATAAGGATGAAGCCCCTGTTAGATCATATTTTAATGACGCAAATAATATACATGTGAAGGAAATGAAGTTCAAGAAGTAAAGAAGACTACTCGAATGGTTCATGATGAACAAGGGAAGAAATCAATCAGCATGTGATCAGCAAATCTGGATTGGTCTCGTAAATCTGGGTGCAATCTAATCAACGAATCAATTAGCAATAACAATGATTAGGTGAGCTGGAAAAAATAAAATGAGCCTTGGTCAAAGGCACGAATCATGGGCAGAATCACGGAAGACTAAAGGATACGAGGAGATCTGGAAAGCGACCACATTTGGAAGATCCAACAATCAAGGAGAAATCAAGTGAAGCAATCTTCTGCTAAAGGAAAGTAATCAAGAGAAGCAACGGCTCATTCCTTATTCTTGGAAAGAATCAATTCTTTCCAAGGATCAAATCTCTTGGGTTGTCAAGCCTCTACCATCCATCAAAGTATTTATACACCCTTGTAAACCCTAGCTTAGATATACTTTGATCAAACCAAATCACTCTCTTTATTCTACCGCAAACAAGCATTGTAGTTCACTAAGATCAGCTGTGTAACAAGTCAGGGATAGAAAGAGAGCACACAACTGGTGAGGCATTGTATCAAAAATGAGTGCTAGAGAAACTGACCGATATACACCACATTTGTACTCGGAAGAAACTAATTTACTGAAGAGAACTCCCTTGCAACCCAAGGGGACTGGATTAGGATTCACATTGAATCGGAACCGGTATAAAAATTCCGGTGTTTTTAATTCCTGCAATTATTCTCTGCATTTTACTTTCCGTCACCATATCTGCTATATTATCATATTCAGTCGACTACTTAAGTTTTAAGTCAACCTATAAGTAATTAATTTGAAGTATTTACAATTCACCCCCCTCTTGTACTTTCAGAGAATGGGAAAGACTTATCCATAGTAGCATTTCTAGTTCTGTTGATTCTTATGGCACAGGTGTGAGGGGCTGTAATAAAGAAACTCTTATCATTGTTAGCTTTCTGCCCAGAAGCCTTTTCATACCTGTCAATAACCTTTTTGATAAGCTTGATAGTCATGTTGTTGCCTCCACAGAATATAACAATATCATCGGTATAAGCTAAATGGTTGATTATTGAACCTCTATGATCCATGATAAAAGGAGTGAAGCTAATAAAGTCATTCAGCTCATTGAGAGATCTGGAAAGAACCTCAACTCTGATAATAAACAATGAAGGGGATAAAGTATCTCCTTGTCTGAGGCCCTGAGTAGATGTGAAAAAACCAATTCTAGCCCCATCGATGATGATAAAGTACCAGATACCTTGTAGAAGCCCCCAGATAAGGTCAATCCAATTTTCAAAGAAGCCAAATTTCCTCATTACTGCCATCAGGAAAGTCCAGGAAATTTTGTCATAGGCTTTTGCCATGTCGAGTTTTATAATAACATTGCCTCCATTGTTCTTCTTGTTCACACCTTGAGCAATCTCCTGGGCTAGCAGAATATTTTTAGTGATCAATTTACCTTTAACAAAGCCACTCTGATTCTCTGTTATGAGCTTCCCTATAATATGATTCAGTCTTCTGAAAAGAATCTTGGAGATAATCTTGGCTGTAAAGCTACTCAAACTAATAGGTCTCAAAACTCGAGTAAACTAC